>NC_081143.1:25440585-26040585 GCF_958295425.1 Solea solea
ATTTCAAAGGCAAAGTGTTTCATGCATTGAAAAAAGGTCTTGCCCCCTTGTAGGTGAGCATCTTGTCTGCTTTTACTGTATTGCAGTCATTTCACATTTTTGCACCAAGGACAACTCATCGTCACTCTACACACTTGATATTCACATCTTGAGTAAAACATCTCTGAGAAATCTCTTCAATGGCAGGTGCCAAGGTCCAAAGAAAAAACGGTTTCCATGTGTTACAGGTAACTGATTTCAAGCACAGAGTTTTTGTCCAGCAGGTCTTCAGGTTCTGACCTGCTGTTTCTAATTTTACCGACCGTAGCGGTCGTTGTCTCAGTCATTTCTGCATGTTGGGCAATCTGACCAGGATCCTCAGGCTCCGACTTATTCCGCTGCACGGCCAGTGTCCTTGAGCTCTCTGTCACTTCACTGTGGCGTCCGTCTTCTGACTTTTTGCATATTTCCTTCGTCTCTCTTGCGCGCATTTCTTCCCCTGCGTCCTTTCCACCACAGTCTCCCCTGTTCTCGTTGCTGACGTCTTGGCTTCTAAGCGTTTGAAGCACCACGCCACCCCACTCCTCCGTGGGCCGCTGTACCTCAGTGCCGGCCCTGTCGTTGTTCTTCACCCTGCGTGAGTTGCGGCACAGCGCCTTCCTGAAGCCTCTCTTGAAGTTGTCGGACAGAAATCCGTACAGTATGGGGTTGGCACAGCTGTTCGCATATGAGAGCACGACAACAAAAAAGTAGAGCCCCCTGAAGTCGCCTGGCAGTACCACCAGGAGGTTGACAATGTTCAGAGCATAAAACGGTAGCCAACAGAGGACAAACACCGCCACCACTACGACTACCATCCTTGTGATTTTACGCTCTGACTTCCTGCGTCGGGAGGATGTGGCCTGCGCCCGCTTTCCAACACTTCGCACCTTTGAAGTGAAAAAGCAAAAGGTTGTTTAGCAGTATTTGTAAACTAACAGCTTTAGTTTGCTTAAGAAAAAGATGACATGGTAGCTTTCAAAAGATAAGCAAAACTAACAAAAAAGAAAAAGTCACTATACGGCAAATTAGATTCTGTCAAAACAAGTTTCTTACATTTTAGGTATATTCTACAGAGCCCGGGTAGGGTCATGGTGCGATACAGAGATAGACAGACAGCCTAACCTTACGAGCGGGGAGAGGATAGCCTATTTGTGGAGCTCTGGCTCTAAATTGGATAAAGTGTTCAAAACCCTGAGACCCATAGACCATGCCATAGACCAAACAATGCTGATCAGTGATAGCTCTCAGAATATAGATGTGTGTAACTTTGCAACATATGATTTTCTGTCTGTGAGTGATGCGTTTTACATCACGACTTGCGGAGGCAAGTCAGAAGCATAACATCTATGCTAGTAAAGTGAAAGGACAGCAATTTATAGGTTAAAGCCTGTGGTATACTTCCGAATCCACACACCGAAGTGCGCATCGCATATCTTATATCCTGGTATACTCGCACGTCAGGGTCCTTTAGTATCCCACTTCACCATCGGGTGAGTGTACAAGTCTAGACACAGGGAATCGGACGCATTCCTACCAGAGAAGAACAGAACAATGCTACAGCTCCCTTGGACACGTCTGGTTCGAGTGGCTCAGAGCTGAAAGGGTCGCCAGGTCGAGGCTCGGATGACTGTCCTTGTAGACTATTAGAGTTCTCAACGGCTCGGGCTGCCCCGAAAAACCCGACCAGGCCTGTGGGTTTGGGCCGAAAAAATGTGCAAATGAAGCGGGTCGGGTGTACCCTTGTGCGCGGCAGTATACCAGGCCTTAAGGAATGAGAGGTATTGAACATACTCGAGCTTTAAGTATGACGTTACAATGACAGGAATATCCAGTGTTTCTATGTAAAGTAATACAGAGAGAAAAAGAGAAAATACAGAGTAGAGTAGATACATTTTAGGATCATCCCCTCCCCTTGCACCTCTCAATGTTAGCAAATCCAAAGATTTACAGTAATGCTCATGATTTACCTTGATGACAATCAGCAGGTAGCACAAGCAGATGACCAGCAGGGGGCAGAAGAAACCAACAGTGCACGTGTACACAATGAAGGACGTCTTCCACACTTCAGCAGGCTCGGGCCACACGATGCTGCAGTTCCCATCATCCTTCAGCACGTCGGCGAATACCACCACCGGCAGCACCACCACGATGGACACTGCCCAAACAGTGGCACTGATAGCCTTGGCCACATGAGGGCGCCGCCACCAGGAGGAGCGAATGGGGTGCACCACTGCCAGGTAGCGGTCGACTGACATTACAGTGAGGCAGAAGATGCTGGTGAACTGGTTGATGGCATCCACTGTCATGACGACTCGGCACATTAGAGAGCCGAAGGGCCAGGACAGCAGAGCATTCTGCACGGCCAAGAAGGGCAGACCCAGCATAAATAGCTCATCAGCAATGGCTAAATTGAGAATGTAGATGTTGGTGACTGATTCATTCCTGGTGTAGTTGACAACAACATGGATGACCAGAGTGTTTCCCAACAGCCCAACAACACATACTATCCCGTAGATGAGGGGGATGAAGATTCCGGCCAAACCTGGAAGGGATTCAGGTTCGGTGCAGTTCTGACAGGTGTTAAAAAGAAACGCGCCATCAGTTGGGCTTAAGCTGAAGAGCGGATCCGAGGGAGTGGAGAGGAGCAGGAAGTGGGAGTAAGGCGGAACTGAGTTGTTACTCCACATAGCTGTAGGGGTTTCCTGAGACAGCAAGGAAACCTGGGTGGCTTGGATGATCTCCATGTAGACGTTAAGGTGTACTGGGCAACAGCAGTTGGTAAGATCCCTTCAGTGATAGGTTGACATCCCTGAAAGGCAAAGCAAAGTTAGTCAATGTGGCGTCTTACATGCATCACGTTATACTGGTGTTATACAAGGTATTATACAAGGTGTTGACTGAGGTTTGGAAAAATAATGTTAGTAAATGAGAGCATTAAGGGATTGTGGATGTCCGGCTTCTGTTCTGAGCCGATTTAATTCTCTCCAACTCGGAATGCTCCGCCCATACTGACCAACATTTTATTTTTAGGACCCTTTTTTTTCTTTTCTTATGTTGTTTGCAACTTAACCAAGTGTTGCCAAACCTCAAATTCCGATCTTTCCACTGAAAGGACATGCAGTTCGTGCAGATGTTTGGTAGAAAGGGCTTCTCGAGGAGATGCAGACGATTAGAAACCACAGTCCACTTAATTTGACCCTGTTCTATATCTATTTACTAGTGTCTGCACTGCTCCATGCGACACAAGACAGGATCCGGTGGTGGTCGACCTTACTCTGGACTCACAAATAATCCGTGGAGATATCGACTGAAACTCTTTGAATGGAGCAGTGTCAAGCATCACCCGACGTCATTAAAGGCCCTTCGCTTCGCTGTGCATGCTTTGCGTTTGGTGGAAGTTGAGAAATAACGCTCTGCAAGTATTCGCATGAAATCGATAGCTGTAAAACAAGGTTGTTCGTCTAAATGTTGTTATTTTTTTGTCGGACAAAATGGCAGATATGACATCAATATCATCATCACTCTACCAATGTGAGCAACTTTTGCTATGCAGTGAGCAATGACACTGCTTTTCTAATCTCCAATAGCCACCGCCAGCACCACACGTCAGGCCCGTCCACTGTCAAGGATTAATCTGATGCTTATGTACAGCTTTATATACATATTATATTACTATATATCTGCTTTGCTTCCTTCCAGACTTTATGCTAAGCTAGGCTAATTTCCTTTAGGGTCCAGCTCCAAATTTGCTACACAGTATTCATCTAGTTCTAATAAGTCAGTGACTTTGTATGTTCTGTCGTTTTTGTCGAAATGACAATATTTGCTATTTAATAACGAATAGATCATCGGATGAGAGAAGGAAGTTGTAAAGTCACAATAATATACACTGATGATAACTGACGATGCAAACAGTGAAAATGTTAAAGTGGCTTGTAGAATACTTAAGCACTAATCAACTGAACAACCATCCTTCCGTAACAACAAAACAAGGCTGCATCAGAAGAAAAACATAACACATTTAGCTCCATTAGTCCGAGACTTGTTTATGAAGCCATACTGGTTTCTTAATGACCACCAGGTTGCATGAAGGCACACCTTCATCTGTCACAGCGATGGCTAATAATTGGTGCTCTGGTTGGTACAAAATGAACTGACCTACGGGGAAAAAATAAAATAAAATATGGTCTCCACAACCTTGACTTCACAGCATTAATGAGCAAGGAAGAATAATTTACAGTGTTGCAGGGCACAGGAGGAAACTATGAAGAAATACAGTAATAAATGAGGAAAATACAGTGCGCCCTTGTGTGTTAAGTGATGTTTTCGCTGAGAATAACTTTTAGATTTAATAATGCAACACAATCACAAATTGAAGAGCCACTTCAGTGGGATTTCATCTTTTCAAACCTACTGTATATTAAAAGGGTCGTACACGTGAATATTTCTCCCGTAGCACCTGCATATTTTCTTTTTGCACCAAATGTACGATGCAATAGCTTAAAGTCAGGGTCTCAATTGCCATGGCTCTAGCTGTGACCAGTGCTATGCTGCATTCCCTTTACACCAGAAGTCGGAACTGGGAGGAACGTCACCCTCCGAGTTCACCGTGTTTTAGTTAAGAAACACAAACGTCTCTTGGGTTAGCAATCATTAGCAATTAGCTCTCCATGGCATTTTGCACACACAGCATAGCAACATGTGATTAAAAATTAAACGGTACTATGTGTACGACTGATTTACTGTGAAGCAATAAATAATGTGAAGTGCTATTAATGGTAAAAGTAGCAGTGTTTGTGTTGTGGCAGACTTCTTGAATTCCTGAACTCGGGGTATGTGAGGCTGCTCAAGATTCAGAGTTAAAAATCAAACGTCAGGGGCGTTCTCACTCCCCGACCCTAGACCTCAAAGATTCAGAAGCTGGATTGGGTTCTCAATTCAGGGTCTAGATCAGGGGTGTCAAACTCATTTTAGTTCAGCGGCCACATACACAATTTGATCTCAAGTGGTCCAGACCAGTCAAATAATAGCATAATAACCTATTAACAACAAGCACTCCAAATGTTTCACTTTATTTTACATTAAGTATCTTTTTTATGAACAACCTGAAATTTCTTGAGAAAAATAAGTGCAATAACTTCTTCTCCTATTAAATTCCAGCAGGCTTAAAGTCTGACTGTGGAATTAAGCCATAATCAGCCAAAACATAACCTAAAAATCTGGTATATTTGCATTTATCTGATGTAAAATAAACATATACAGTTGTAGAACTAATAGTTGTTTTTGTGTTGTACCAGTTTATTAGTTTTGATGTCCAATTAACGTGAGAAGGAGTCAGCGACTCATGTGGCAATGGGGACACGCTCCCACAAATCCACATTTCAGAGGATCCAGACCCTCAATTGGGTCAACAAGAGCTGCTGCTTTCCAGACTCTCATCGCAACAAGTCACAAGCAACAAATCACAAGCAACAAATAATTTTTGTTCATCACATGCCACTGACCCTAAACCTGCTTCAGCTTTTCCCTCAAGGTTTAATCCGGTGAAGAATCCCCTGGGAGCAACCTGCATCATTCTTAAGCCTCTCAAGTCTCAGTATCAATTAAACTTTATTTGCGCTGCTTCCTCGCTTTGGGTCCTGAGTTTGCACTTCGGGATTAAAAATTCAATATCAATTGCAAAATGCAAACAAAAAAAAAGACGATGATATACGATGGCAAGCTGTGAGATGAGCACAGCCGTTTCATTTCAAGCAAATGCTGCCTTGACGGCATGATGGCAGCATCCTATACCCATTCAGTGGTGTTTCAAAGCATTTATCAATCAATTTGATTCTTAATTCTCAACACTTTTTTTCTTTAGGGACCCATATCTTACGATTATATACATGAATCCACCCCCAAGTCATGTATTCTTACAAAAAACATTACGTTTACTTAAATTTGTTGCTAGATAAATAGCTTTAGATCACAATTTACAACCAATATATCAGTGTAACACATTACTGAACTGTAACTGAGCCCAACCCTGCATTTAAAATTATGTTAAACAAAATCTATTGCAAAAATATTAAATGCAACACATACATACAAGTAAGCTGGGGACTACTTATAACAATCTCCTTATATGTATAGTATAGATACTGGTTTATCATGTGGATAAGGGTAATTACCAGGATCCATGCAAAAGCTGGTATAAACTGGGAGGGGAAATTTGACATATGGATGTTCGATGGTCATACACATTGAAATGCCGTGTACAACACATGTATAAAACAAAAACAGGGTTAGAACTAGTCATTACATTTTTCACTCCCTACACACACACACGCACCCTAATCTCTGACACACACTATAAGAGCAGACAGACAGTATTTCTTCTCAATAGGCATCACGTCTTTTGTCAGGCATTCTTTACCCAGGAGATGTTGCCATGGCGATGCCTGATCAAAACAAGCCCCAAAAAGGTCTGTGCAAGGAGCAAATGAAAGAGATAAACAAGAGTCCAAATGAATGCTGATTGAAGAGCCGGTGCTCTTTACATTCAGATACAAAGGAAACAATGATCTATACAGAGGATTGTGCCTGATTGGATATGTGTCTGTGTGTCTGTGTGTGTCTGTCATATGTCCACCAGCAAGCTGCAGATATTATTTTAGATATAGGTTTAGGTCACCAGTTTCACATCATTTGAAGGTTTAAGTTTTGCTGGTGTTTTATTTTTCCTATAGAAACATAGGAACATTGACTACCAGAGTCTAAATAAGGATTAACCAAAGTGGGGCCCATGGGCCAAAGATGGCCCTTTAAAGGGTTTCACCTGCCAGGGTTATCACTAAAAGAAAAAAACACTGTTTTTCTGCTTGTCATAGACATGCTACTTACAATTATGTTGTAACTAAAAAAAATCCATCCATGTGTACATCAGGTTCTGCTTGTTTAACTCTGAGTTATGTAATTTAATGATAGCGCCTTACAAAAATCCCAGTACTTGCTTGCATCTTAAATACTTTTTGCCTTAATTTGAGCTCTTCAAGGGAAAGTGTTTGGGCAACTTTGATCTAGATTATATGAATACGGTCATTTTAACATTAAAACTACTAAAACTACTGCTCCTCCAAAGTTTGAGTCCTTTCTGTCATTTCAAACTGGTCATTCCGACCTCTGGCATTAACAAGGCGTTTTTACCCACTCACTGGATATTTCCCCCCCTTTTTTCTTCCATTCCTTGTAAACACTAGAGATGGTTGTGCATGGAAATGACCAGTAGACGATCAGTTTCTGAAATAATCAGACCATGACACAATGAGAGTCAAGATAACCTGCAGGACCATGTTGACCGTGTCTTCACACAGTCATTACCAACATGCGTGTCAGCACACATCACATTACGCATCAAATAAGCTCATTCCTCCACAACACTGGCAACAAATCTTCCTTCTGAGCGCAATGAACTTCCAAAATACTATCAACACAGCTTTACATAAAAGATATGTCGCCCGTAAAGTTTAAATGATTCGTTTTTTGGATGTTTAGACTTTATTGAATGTAATAAACTATTTCTAATAAAAATGTAGACGAATGAATCACCAAGTAAATAAGTATATTTAGATATTCACTGGCTTCGTTTGTTTGGGTGTTGTCCTCAACGAGAGCGCATGTCACAAATGTACTGGGTTTCTGATTAATTCCTATGCATCCCTAGGGTAATTTTGATATATATATATACATATATATATATATATATATATATATATATATATACATATATATATGATATAACTGAAGCTGTGTAATGCACATGCCATGGAATTGGAATATTTGATGTTGGGATAACTTTGTCCTTCCTCTACAAGGAACCTTCCTAGAAGCAGGATCTTCTGATGTTGATTTTTACAATATCTAGCAAACTTAAAACGTCTTACATATGTGCATGTGTGTGCATGCAGTCTTCTTTTTGATGATGTCATAAACGGCGCTGATATAACCAACATAATTGCAGTCAACACCTCTGACACCTCTGTGTAAACAGACATATAAAGAGATGGCAAACACATTACATCCTTTTTATATACTATACATTCAGGCTAGTTGATTTTCTGAAAGCAGTCGGCAGACGGTTGTTGCCAAGTTTTATTGGTCAAGTTTTCCTCCTACAGTATATCCCCCCACTATTGATGCCTGTATAATTACCAAATAACTGCCCGTGCCAAAGGCCAAAGCAAAACAAACCTGCTGATGTGACGCAGAGGCTACAAAGTGACCATTAAAACTCAATGTATTCAACTGAAATGATTTTCATACTGATCGCTCTCGCAGCCCGAGTATTACCATCACCTCCAGCGAGTGCAGCTCTGTGGTTTATTGTACATGTTAATTAAATGTCGGCCCTGACTCTGATTATGTGTTTGCAACGAGACATTTTGGTCAAATTCACAGATCTGCCATTAAAAACTGAGATGGGAGGATTTCAGTGTTAGGATCTGCATAAACCGTCTGTCTGTTTTCTCCCTGTCTGCACGAGTGGGTGTGTTTGTGGGTGTGTCTCCTTGTCTTTTTCCCCTGCAGGCTGGCCGGAGAAACCCCTTTAGCTGGTTTTCCCTCCAACTCACCTGCTGCAGATTACTCTTGATTGCCACCACTCACTCACTCCTGTTTAAAAGCCTGGATCAGCTCATCAGTATTTGCTGGCTTGCGTTTGTCTTCCTACCGTTCATCCTACCGTCACTTATTTTGCTCACTTTCTGATCCTTCCTGCATCGGCCAGCCTAACTCCTTAATTTCACTTTTTGAAAGATTTTTTGATTTTAATTTCGACTATGTTCTGTCTCTGCATTAGGGGGACTGTGCTAATGCCTAGTGGCAGCTTAACATTTCCATTGACTTTTCCACCCTAATGTTATTTGACACAATGATGGCACAATACACACAACAGATCTTCATGCATCACTTAAACCACCCAAAACACACACAGATATCAGCCATCCCTAAAACAAGATGGGAAAAATGCTATCCTAGCATCGTCTTGGCATCATGGTGAGGAACCACTGAAGGCTGAAATACTACTGAAGGACCAAAAAAAACAGCAACATATATAAAATATAATAAAGTAAAGAAAGTTAAGCCAATAAAGCTAATCAAATGGAATACCTATGAGGTAAAAACGACTGAAAGTTAATTGGTTACTACAGAAAATGCTGACATTACTGCATCCATCCACTATCTAGAGCAGGGGTCTCAAACTCAAATGACCTGTGTGCAAATGACCGTCTTGTCTGGTCAGTCAGGGGCCAGTCAATTAAAAAAAAAAAGCCCAACTTTTTTGGGAAAAGCAACAGTTGCGGTGGACATTATGAGCTCATATCAATATGCCATGTTAATTCCTTTTTTTATATGTACTCTATTGCCTCGTTTGGGCTTTTCCGTCTTTTACTTCTGTCTTTTATCCATTATTCTGTACAGCACTTTGGTCCACTGTGTTTGTTTTAAAGTGCTTTACAAATAAAGTTGGATTGGATTGGATAATTTTAAAATTTAAGGGCTTGTTTTAATTTGGAACAATCAAAAAAAACATATTTATGATGCAAAATGAATCTATTAATTTAATAATATAAACATATAGAAATGACTCGTTACAACTTGATATTGTTTGGAGGGCCACATGAAATCGATTGGAGGGCCACATGTGGCCCCCGGACCGCAACTTTGAGACCACTGATCTAGAGTACTTTTCCTTTGAGGGTCACAGAAATCAGTTACAACCGTAATAGGGAGCGAAGAAGGCAAAGCGTATACTGGATTGATCATCAGTTCATCACCGGGCCAACAAAGAGAAAAACAGCCATTCACTCACACTTTCCCTCATCATTTAGAGAAGATAATAGTGATGAAGAAAAGAAAGATCAGGGCTTTGTTAACTGAGACCAACAAGATCTCTGACTGGAAATAAGTGTTCCCAATTTCGAGTCACTGTCTATCCCTCTGCGTAGACAGATTCCATAATTACTTTAATGATTATTTCGATCTATAGGCCTTGATACCTATATGTTACTTTGATATTCTACTGTTTTAAAGATGTGTGAGTAAGGATACATCTATGAACCTGTTTTCACCATAAACTGTGGTTATTAATAATGTCACATTTATTTAACGTTAAAGGCCACACTCTCAAAATGTAGATTTTAGTACAGTCTCTTTCCTCTGAGCAACAGTAGCACAGTGAGGGAAATGACACATTACTGTAGATGGAACTGGAACATAATGGTCCACCAGCTTTATGTACTGTGCAGCAAAAAAATATGAGTTATGTGGAACTATGGACCAGGCTCATAGTGGTCCACAGTTATATTATTATAAAGCTCCACAGCTAAGAGCTCAATTAATGAAACGCTGACTCTCTCTAACGACAACTGTGCCTGTATGTTTTTATATATTATATGAGTAGAGGATTCTGGGAATTTATACTAAATAGAAATGTACAATTTATCCCATTTCCTTGCAACCCTCGAGCACCAGTCACATTTACATTTTCCCTTGAGCATTTTGAAACTTATGATCCATATTTGCTGGTTTGCCTTTTTTTTTTTACATTGTTAGTCTTCATTATTTGCATTATGTTGTTTTCGCCATGTTTTTTCCCTATGGGCAACAGAGGTTAATTAGCAAATGGCTATAATCGAGCATATTTACGCAATGGAATACATTTATGTGAAATATCTCAATTAAATGAATAAATAAATGAGATAAGGGACCAGTGTATGAGAATTAGTGACATCTAATGGTGGAATTGCAGATTGCAACAAACACAAGACTCCATCCACTCTTTCTGAAGTGCATCAGGGAAAAACGGTGGCTTTCACATACCAAAAATTATGGAAACAGTCTCTCCACTTTTCCTACTTTCCTGACTTTCCTAAATGTTATTTATGAGATTCTCAAAACAGCAACTAGTTAAAATCTTCAACATGTTAACGATTAGCCAAATAAGGGCTGTAAATGATGACCAATGATTGGTCGACCAAAAAAATCTTTGTAGTAGGCAGCCCTTTATAGAAGGACAAGAACTCAGGATAGAAAAATAGAAATGTGATACGAATAAAAACTATTTAAAAAGATATGAATGAAGGGATGAGAATGAGAGGAAAGAAGTGGGAATCCAGGTCTTTTTTTCCTGTGGAGGGCGGTATTGCAGTTCTCGGTGTACAGCCTGCCGGAAATTATTAATAAAAAGAAGAAGATAAGCAGAGAGGGAAAGAGAAGAAGAAAAAATATGGTGGATACAAGCTGCCACTAAACCCCACAGAAGAAGAACTCAGGGGATAAAGGGCTTAAAATGTGCTATGAATACAGGCTATGAGAAAGTATGTTGAACTAAAAATTGGTAATAACTTGGCTAAATCAATAATAAGATGACTAAAATTGTGAGCTTTAAGCCTCCTTTTTTAAAAACATCAGTGCTCTCAGCTGCCCCTCAGGTCCTACAACAGGCTGGTCTACAAATGTGGGGTATATAATATTGTAATGATGCCAGTAAGAGAGTTGGACCACAATTTATTAAACAAGCTATTAACCTTTACAACATGCACTGACTGACTTGATGGACTATTGCACAAAGACTCATTAATGTCATTTGCAACTGCAATATTGAAGACACCTCAAAAAAAAGATAGAGCTAATAACATTTGCTAATGAGAAATGAGGACATTATTTTCACTGTTAATAACAGCTGTATGTGGTCTGTACATGTGCTAGTAACATTAATCAAGTACCAACAACTTACAAGCATTTTTAGAGGGCTACATAGAAAGAGGAAGCTTGTTTTGTACATGGAGCGCAATGCATATATGTATTAACGTGTTAATTGTGATTAATAAAGGGCCAACCTTGACAAAACTGGAATTCAAGCGACTTCAGAAACTAAACTGGAACTCCTGTTTAGTTCATAAATCATTCTTTCTTTGCCTTCATTTGATTCCCAATCTTTAAATAGTTACCAACTGCTGTGAATTGCACAATTTTAAATTATTAGTGATTTAAAGAAAAAAAGTTTGAATTATAAATTTGAGTTATTCGCTTCACTCGCAACTCTTCGCCAATCAACATTGAGATTGGGACAGAAATTGTGTGGATAACCCCCCGATATTTGGAGGTTGGGTTACTCTGGAACACCACACGATACTAACTTGACCCAACAGGAAGTCGGCAATTTCAAATTTTGCTGCCATTTCGCCACGGAACAGGAAGTGACCTGTAACTTAGCTGTAAATTGACCGATCTGCTCCAAACTTAACATGCGAGACCAGGGACCAACAATGAAAAAGGAACATAAAGGAGGTGTCAATTTCTACTAAACACGTCAAAGATAAAAAAAAGTTATGAAAAGGTTTTGCCACGGCAACCATTGAAAGGAAATTTCGACCGAGCGCCTCAAAACTTCACACGTGACACAAGAGACCAACCCTTAACACCTCCCTGAACACATCTGCAAGCCATGACCTGCACACAGGTAGTAGGCCATCCGTAAAACAGGAAGTTCCCTGTAACTTTGCCCTGAAATTGACTGATCTGCTCGAAACTTAATATGTGAGACCAGGGACCTGCCCTGAACGCGTATGCATGCCATGACCTCCCAACAGGAACGTGGTTGATCTGGCGTTGCATGGGGGGGATGTGAGGGTCCTTTCATGACTGTGAGCACTATGAGCTACTAGTTTAATTTTATTGCTCTTGACTAATTATCACATTGTTTACCAAACCTTTTATTGTCACTCATTTCCTCTCAAGCACTGTGTGATTGTGCTCTGTACTGTTTTTACACAATCACTGAATCACTCAATTAAACACAGACATTAAACATAAAAATAACTAGTACCGCGCGCGGTTCTGAACGGGTTCGAGCCGACCCACGCGGGTCGCCGTGTGCCACGGCTCCCCGCGTGCCTCGCGCTCTCACCCGTTCATTCACCGCGCGCGGTACTAGTTATTTTCAGTACTAGTTATTTCCAGCGGCGTCCCCGCGAATGTCGATCCAAATTTCGGGGGGGATCGGGCAACGTATGGCAAAGTTATAGGACACTTCCTGTTTAAAATGGCAGACTTCCTGTTCGGTCAAATGCGCGTCCGTAAACGTGTTCAGGGAAGTTCCCTTGTCTTACATATCAAGTTTTGTTTAGATCGGACAATCTTAGAGTTTACTTCCTGTTTCGGGCATTCCACTTCCTGTTGGGAGGTCATCTTTTGCAGACATGCTCAGGACAGGTCCCTGGTGTCACATATAAGATTTCGTGCAAATCGGACAACGTACGGCAAAGTTAGAGGGCACTTCCTGTTTAAAATGGCCAACTTCCTGTTCGTCTCTGGAAACATGTTCAGGGAAGGTCCCGTAACTCACATATCTAGTTTTGTGTCAATCGGACAATGTAAGACTTTACTTCCTGTTTCGGGCGTTCCACTTCCTGTAGGGAGGTGACCTTTTACAGACATGCTCAGGACAGGTCCCTGGTGTCACATATAAGGTTTTGTGCAGATCGGACAACGTACGGCAAAGTTAGAGGGCACTTCCTGTTTAAAATGGCCGACTTCCTGTTCGGTCAACGGCGTCGCCGTAAACATATTCAGGGAAGGTCCCGTAACTCACATATAAGGTTTTGTGCAAATCGGACAATGTACGGCAAAGTTAGAGGGCACTTCCTGTTTAAAATGGCCGACTTCCTGTTCGTCTCCGGAAACATGTTCAGGGAAGGTCCCGTAACTCACATATCCAGTTTCGTGTCAATCGGACAATGTAAGACTTTACTTCCTGTTTTGGGCGTTCCACTTCCTGTAGGGAGGTGACCTTTTACGGACATGTTGAGGAAGGGTCTGGGGTCCCACATACTAAGTTTCAAGTGGATACAACAATCCCTGTTGGAGCAGCATCAAAAACCATAAATGTAATTCTGTCTGCTGTCACCAGGGGGCGCTGTATTTGAAAATGAATATTTTCATATAGACGTGTTCAGGGCCGGACTGTCATCAATCCTTGCAAGTTTGGTTCAGATCGGACCAGGATTAGCAAAGTTGTAACAGTTTGTTTTTTTAGAATTTTCTACCACCACCAGGAGGCGCTGTTTTCAAAATGTACCGTTTCAGCAACATAGTCGTCTTCAGCAACTAACCATCATCAACTATAGCAAGTTTGGTTGGGATCAGACCTTCCATCGCGAAGTTATAAGAGTTTCATTGTCTGTTATGAAAAATTATTATTATCTCCAATTTTGGCGCCCCCTATCTCGTACGCCATACAATATTTTAAAAAGCTTTTGATAACTTTTGATGCTCAACTCGTCCACATTGATCTCACCAAGTTTGAAGGTGATCGCACAAAAGCTCTAGGAGGAGATAATTGAAATACAAGCTGTCATATTGTCTACTGTCACCAGGGAGCGCTGTTTTCGAAATTTAATATTTTCATATAGACGTCTTTAGGGCCGGACTGTCATCAATCCTAGCAAGTTTGGTTCAGATCGGACCAGGATTCACGAAGTTGTAGCAGTTTGATTTTTTGTCCCAAAAATCCGACTTTGCGTCGTTGCCATGGCAACACCGTTAAACGATTTGTTGTCATATTGATCACGCATCATCTACCATGTGTTTTGACTGTTGTCACCAATTTTGAGTGCGATACGATTATCTGTGTAAAAGTTATTCCCGAAATTGTAAAAAAACTTTTTTTTTGTGTATTTTCTTTCACCACAAGGAGGCGCTGTTTTCAAACTTCACCGTTTTTTCATAGACGTCTTCAGCCATGGCCCATCATCAATCATAGCAAGTTTGGTTCGGATCGGACCTTCCATCGCAAAGTTATAAGAGTTTTTTTTTTCTGATGCGAAACATCAGAATCATCACGAACTTTGCCGCCCCCTATCTCGTGCGCCGTGCGACATTTGAAAAAACTTTTGATACCGTGAGCTCCTCAACTGCTCCACAGGGACCTCACCAAGTTTGAAGGTGATCGCACGAAAACTCTAGGAGGAGTTAGTTCAAATACCATTGCTGCGAATTCGCCAAAATCGCCAAAAAATCGCCAATCAACCCAAGATGGCGGATTTCCTGTTGGGTTTGGATCATGGTCATAATGTAATTTTTTCTTCATCCTGACCCACTACACATGTGTACCGAATTTCGGGCATGTGCGATAATTGTATTGGTCATGGTGAATTTGGACAGGTGGCGCCGCACTTATTGGCCCCTCCCACATTCAATTTTTGACGCACATTCCCCGAACCTTTTTCAGACGTAAATTTACACCAGGATTGATGCGGTCACAAAAATTGGTGAGTTTTGGGGTATGGGAAAGGCCTCAAAAAGGCAATTCATTTGGGGGAATAATAAGAATAATAATAATAACTAGTACCGCGCGCGGTTCTGAACGGGTTCGAGCCGACCCACGCGGGTCGCCGTGTGCCACGGCTCCCCGCGTGCCTCGCGCTCTCACCCGTTCATTCACCGCGCGCGGTACTAGTTATTTTCAGTACTAGTTATTTTCAGTACTAGTTATTTTCAGCGGCGTCCCCACGCATGTCGATCCAAATTTCGGGGGGGATCGGGCAACGTATGGCAAAGTTATAGGGCACTTCCTGTTTAAAATGGCCGACTTCGTGTTCGGTCAAATGCGCGTCCGTAAACTTGTTCAGGGAAGTTCCCTTGTCTTACATATCAAGTTTTGTTTAGATCAGACAATCTTAGAGGTTACTTCCTGTTTCTGGCATTCCACTTCCTGTTGGGAGGTCATCTTTTGCAGACATGCTCAGGACAGGTCCCTTGTGTCACATATAAGGTTTTGTGCAAATCGGACAACATACGGCAAAGTTAGAGCGCACTTCCTGTTTAAAATGGCCAACTTCCTGTTCGTCTGTGGAAACATGTTCAGGGAAGGTCCCGTAACTCACATATCTAGTTTTGTGTCAATCGGACAATGTAAGACTTTACTTCCTGTTACGGGCGTTCCACTTCCTGTAGGGAGGTGACCTTTTACGGACATGCTCAGGACAGGTCCCTGGTGTCACATATAAGGTTTTGTGCAGATCGGACAATGTACGGCAAAGTTAGAAGGCACTTCCTGTTTAAAATGGCCGACTTCCTGTTCGGTCAACGGCGTCTCCGTAAACATATTCAGGGAAGGTCCCGTAACTCACATATCTAGTTTCGTGTCAATCGGACTATGTAAGACTTTACTTCCTGTTTCGGGCGTTCTACTTCCTGTAGGGAGGTGACCTTTTACGGACATGTTGAGGAAGGGTCTGTGGTCCCACATACTAAGTTTCAAGTGGATACAACAATCCCTGTTGGAGCAGCATCAAAAACTATAAATGTAATTCTGTCTGCTGTCACCAGGGGGCGCTGTATTTGAAAATGAATATTTTCATATAGACGTGTTCAGGGCCGGACTGTCATCAATCCTTGCAAGTTTGGTTCAGATCGGACCAGGATTGGCAAAGTTGTAACAGTTTCTTTTTTCAGAATTTTCTACCACCACCAGGAGGCGCTGTTTTCAAAATGTACCGTTTCAGCAACATAGTCGTCTTCAGCAACTAACCATCATCAACTATAGCAAGTTTGGTTGGGATCAGACCTTCCATCGCGAAGTTATAAGAGTTTCATTGTCTGTTGTGAAAAATGATTATTATCTCCTATTTTGGCGCCCCCTATCTCGTACGCCATACAATATTTTAAAAAGCTTTTGATAACTTTTGAAGCTCAACTCGTCCACATTGATCTCACCAAGTTTGAAGGTGATCGCACAAAAGCTCTAGGAGGAGATAATTGAAATACAAGCTGTCATATTGTCTGCTGTCACCAGGGGGCGCTGTTTTCGAAATTTAATATTTTCATATAGACGTCTTTAGGGCCGGACTGTCATCAATCCTAGCCAGTTTGGTTCAGATCGGACCAGGATTCACGAAGTTGTAGCAGTTTGATTTTTTGTCCCAAAAATCCGACTTTGCGTCGTTGCCATGGCAACACCGTTACACGATTTGTCGTCATATTGATCACGCATCATCTACCATGTGTTTTGACTGTTGTCACCAATTTTGAGTGCGGAACGATTATCTGTGTAAAAGTTATTCCCGAAATTGTAAAAAAACTTTTTTTTTGTGTATTTTCTTTCACCACAAGGAGGCGCTGTTTTCAAACTTCACCGTTTTTTCATAGACGTCTTCAGCCATGGCCCATCATCAATGGTAGCAAGTTTGGTTCGGATCGGACCTTCCATCGCAAAGTTATAAGAGTTTTGTTTTTCTGATGCGAAACATCAGAATCATCACGAACTTTGCCGCCCCCTATCTCGTGCGCCATGCGACATTTGAAAGAACTTTTGATACCGTGAGCTCCTCAACTGGTCCACAGGGACCTCACCAAGTTTGAAGGTGATCGCACGAAAACTCTAGGAGGAGTTAGTTCAAATACCATTGCTGCGAATTCGCCAAAATCGCCAAAAAATGGCCAATCAACCCAAGATGGCGGATTTCCTGTTGGGTTTGGATCATGGTCATAATGTAATTTTTTCTTCATCCTGACCCACTACACATGTGTACCGAATTTCGGGCATGTGCGATAATTGTGTTGGTCATGGTGAATTTTGACAGGTCGCTTCGCACGTTTTGGCTCCTCCCACATTCAATTTTCGACGCACATTCCCCGAACCTTTTTCAGACGTAAATTTACACCAGGATTGATGCGGTCACAAAAATCTGTGAGTTTTGGGGTATGGGAAAGGCCTCAAAAACGCGATTTACTTTAAGGAATAATAAGAATAATAATAATAATCCTTCCAGTTTCAATAGGTTTCTTGCAACCTTGTTGCTCGAACCCTAATAATAATCCTTCCAGTTTCAATAGGTTTCTTGCAACCTTGTTGCTCGAACCCTAATAATAATCCTTCCAGTTTCAATAGGTTTCTTGCAACCTTGTTGCTCGAACCCTAATTAGGCGCATGTGTCATCTCTCAGATGATTGACATGCGTTTAATTATTATTGGTTTAATAGAGATCACAGTGCAAGCGTGGCTTTCAGATGAGCTCATTTCTTTCTCGCATTTTAACGGGGGAAGCGACAGATAAAAGTGCTTTCATTCATCGGAATTATTCATATGAACATGAAAAAAAGATCCTTGAGTTTGCAGATTTTTTTTTAATTCATTTTTTTTACAACTTCAATTGTCATGCCTTTGCAATCCGCATCATCCATGGTGATTGAGATGTAAACCGTGAGGTAAAAGTAGCTTATTGTGAGAGGTCACCCTCCTCAAACACACACACACACAAGGAGGGAAATAAGGAGGGAACATAACAAATCATGTTTCACGGGAGCTCAAGACTGATTAAAAGTAGCCAAACTCCCCCAAGGCCCCTTCACAATTCACACCCTGAGAGAGATGCACCATCAGCTAATTGGTGATCCATCAGTACCCCCACCACCACCACCACCCCCAAGGGAACTGATGTCTTTTTCAATTAACAGATTTGCAGGGTTGGAGTTTACAAAGACTAGAGCCCACATTCATGAATTTTCCCTTTGTGAATGTTACGCCACAGCATTACAAACAAGCTCCCAGTACAAACATGGATGCTTTACTACATGTATGTATTGCATACACACACACACAAGGAAAAACCAACACACACATGTGTACAGATTGTCCAGCGTCCACAGAGCAGGAATGTGTCGTGCTGTGCTGTGTTGTGTTGACAGATTGCAGTGTATGACTGTAACCACAACATTAGTTCCAATTAACTTCCCACACTGTGTGCAGCACACACGTGCTCCATACAAATGCAGGTAATTACAGGCCCAATTTGCCCAGATGAACACAAAAGAATAAGCCCTCCTAAAAGCTGCAATAGAACAGATGTTAATCAATAAACTCAGAAGCTCCAGCGCACATTTCTGCGGGCATATTATTCACAGAGAGAAACGCTTTCTTCATCATTTCTATTTTTTTAGAAAAGCCGCAGGACTGCAGCAACAGGTAGCAACAAATTATAGAGAATGGTTACAGGTTATATTAAGCCTCTTTTGCTGCAATATTTGTGTGTACATATGTTTAAACCCATGTGAACCCGATTAAAACCCTGTTTCCCTGTGTTTCATCATCATAAATGTGCCTGAAACAAAACGAGTTGGAGGGTGAAGAAAAAGAACTGTGACATCACAGTGGAGCTCATGGACAAAGTTGTGGTTGTTGGTCTTTGTTTTTGCATCTTTGTTTGATCTCTCCTTCAAAGTCAGTGGCGTGTGAATGATAAAATGAAATGAAGCGATGTCCGGCCAGAGGATGAATTCTTGTCTTAGCCTTGTGCTGGGAATAATGCCAGAATTTGAATAGCTGTCACCCAAATATTGCATTCCCAACAATGTCATTTGGAGTCAACACAACACAATTTAAACCCAGGATTTTTCCTCTTCCTTTCTTTTCATCTCATATTTTTTAGAAAGTCTTCCAACCCCCCTCCCCCCCATCCTCTCATCTCATTTGTCTTTCCTTCCCTATACAACCCCTTGTCTCCACCTCATTTGTCTCCCTTCCTCTGCATGATCTTCTATTCCAAGGGAGTTTGCCTTTGAGTCCCCCAGTCCCCAATGTTTGCCTGTGAGCCCACGATTTCTCTTAAATTGAATTTATATTCAAATTTCCCCTGAAGGATTGTCTCACCTCGAAATCAACTGCAGACACACCACATGCAGTGTTACTATAGAGTGAGTGTTAGATATGGACAAACCTGCTTTCATCAATCAAAACTTAAACCCAATATAGAAAAATAAGTGACACACACACACACACACACACACACAATATCCAATAAAATCCAATAAAAATGTTTAGGGGGGAAAAAGAAACATCTGAAAAACATTTAATTTCAGTGACATTCAGCTGTACAGTGTAATATGACAAGTATAGGGAATTTCAGAAAGCATGTGATGAGTGCATTTACAGACTTATAACTCACAGTTAATGCAACTGTGAATATAACATGTTTTACTAACTGATCAAGCCACGCGCTAAGTCTTCACTTGTCAGTGGAAATAACATCCGATGCGTCTGAGACAGATAAACATCCACGCACACATCCAGCAGTCACATGTTTGGCAACATTAAAGATAGAGAAAGAGAAAGAGAGAAGGAAATAGATAAATCTCACCTCTGCCCGCGACCGAGCAGCCTCGTTACAGTCCAGCTGGAGGGGAATGAAACTGGACCTCAGAAGTGTTGCGTTGCACCGCACAGGGAGCGCACCGCACTCAGATGCGGGAGAAGCCCCCACCCCCCCCCACAACACTCTCTCTCTCACACACACACACATAATCAACTGTACATCTTCTTCTCTGGATTCTGCATTGCACTTCCATTCATTTGAACAGCCTGAACAAAACCTCCTCCCTATCCTTAACCATAACCAGTTAATCCCCAACCCTCACCTTAAAGCTGTAGTATGTAACTTTGGAAACCGTTGCCTAAAATTGCATTATTTCATTTTTCCTGCTATACTTTAGCAGTTATAATCAGTCGGTCCCACATATTCTTTGTCACCACGACATCATGGACACTTGACCTGAGGCTGTCAAGTTCCGAGGTTAATGAGGACGCCTGAATGCACAGGTGTACTTCTTAACTCACTGCCAGAGGCTCTTCTGTACAAACCAGGGGTTCCCAAACTTTTCAGACCATTGACATCCAGCCATGTACCCCCCACAGCACACAGCAAATAAAATCTCTTAAAGTGAGTGTGGCCCCAAATGGAGAAATGGAAGGGTTGCATAAGGAAGTGTATCCAACATAAAATTCTCTGCTAAAGGAAATATGTGGATCATCACTGTGGCGACATGTAGAGAAGGAAAAGCCAAAAGAAAAAAGAGCAATGCTAATGGAATAAGGAGTAAGCAGCTAGACATTTATGTCCAGTCTTCCATCAGTGTTGGATCCAGGAGAATCATAAGCTTTGCTGAACGTGGTCGCCTGACGTCAGCAGCTTTGTTATTATTCTGGGACAGCTGGAATAGCAGAAACAGTTAATGGACTGTGACAGTGGCAGAGAAACATGGAAGTGAGGGCGGACCTGTGGACCTGCTGGACCTTAGATGACTCTTTTGACTAAATCACTCTCCTCCATCTATCTATAGCCTTGTCCCAAAGTTCCTCCCTAATCTCTTCAACCCTGAACGCTCACAGACCTTGATGATGTCACGTCTGTTTGAGACTTTAAATGCAAGTTTGGGAGTTTTGGCTGTGTCTGACACACTTTTCTGCTCCATTGCCATCCTGCTGCAACGAACACCTGGTCTTCTGCACCAGTATTTACCAACCGCTTTAAGCCTGAACTTGCACATTCTTTTTTTTTTTGTCACTAAATTATCTTTTGTTAGTAATTGGTACATCCAATTAGTTAGCACCTGCCATGGCAATTTCCCATGTAACAACAGTTTCCATCACCGTAGGAGTAAATGTGCAGTAGATGATTTATACACATGGCAAAATGAAAATAGACCATGGATGGGAATAAATATGGGTTTTTGTGCAATGATTGGTGACACATGAAAGCATGAAGCCCCCCAGAATGAAAGTCCATTAAGAAACAACGCATGCTGCTTATAAACAGATTACACTACTGTTAATGTGCTACATTTAATGTTTTATTACTGTATTATTTTGGTTTATTGTCCCCTTGGGAGATTCGGTTTCACAGTTTCTGTACATTTTGTATGTCTCATTTTGGATTGTCACACAGCTGGAAAACATATAGATCATGAAAAGATCAGACACAAAAGAAAAACATACATCACATACACGGCTTTGTTGGGTTTAAGGTGGAGATGGCAGAAGGTATTAGGCTTTATTGCATTTCATACTTTTGAATCTCCTTTGTGAAGGTAGGAGTGTGTGGTGTTGATCTTATAGACTTGGCGTTTGTAGACCAATTATTTTTGTTGTGTTACAGTGTTGGTTATCTGAATTACTTTGTTTCAGTTTTTTTTTTAGTTTTTTTACAGTGAATATGTTAAGGAAACAGGTATTATGTCCATTTACTAACTTGAGGGGTTCCAACATTTCATTTGTGACTCACAGGTCCAGTGTGTAACATTTGGAAGAGTTATGTACGTTTGGAAAAGTGTGTAATTTCTTTGCTTTTTCCGATGAAGAAGAATGGTTTAGCCCTCATCAACTCACTGCATAAACCAACAAATAAGAGAGGGAGAGAGGACATGGTAGAGCGAGTAGAAGAATGGAGACAGTTATTATGAGAGAGTTCTGTGACGCACTTGGGGAGGCGGGGAGGGGTGAGTGGAGGAGTCCTCCGTGAGTTGCAATCAGCAGTCTCACCCATTGTGTGAAATGGGGAGAAAAAACAAGTGTCGGTTTCAGTAAATGAAAGATACTAGAATACGTTAGCGACGTACATCACATAGCGCAGCCTTGGAAATGATTATTCTGGAACCTAAACCGAGTACTGGCACCTTGTGAGAAGTGTTGGTACTCAAAATAGAAAAATTAAGAAGTGTACCGGACAGTACTGGCTAACTTCAAGAACTGGTCTAGTTCTAGTTCTTAAGCACTGGACCTTCAATGAGACAGGATAAATAAGAGTCTCAAACATAGGTCATTTGGGAATTACTGGTGTGGAAAGGTTTAAGTGCCATGAACCAAAAAGTGATCCACACGAGTATGTATACTGATCTGTTGGTCTATTTTGAGCAAATTTCCAGAAAATGACTAATGCCTGGCCCACATTTGAGGATAATTGGCCAGATATTGGTCCCCTTCTGGCTCTTACAACAATCGTGGGTGCCTTCCGATTGTAGCCTGATTCTAACAGATTATCTGGCCAAATGATCCGCTAGTGTGAGGGGTTAACAGGCATCCTTCCCAATTTCAAATTGTAAGTATTAAACATGTTTGATATTTACAACTGAACAGTGAGCAGAACCCTGCGAAACATCGCACACACAACAACTGTTAACTGACGACGCCAACATTGTCACGTTAAATCATGCCAAGTGTGTGGTCATGTGTCTTGACTGGATCATCTAGTCTGTGCTTCCTCAGGATTGAAAGACTGTATGTTTCCTGCTGTGTTCTTCAGATGCAAATGGGACAATGACCAGATCCAATTTTTGACGTAACTATAGCGATACCAAGTAGAAGAGAACAACTTGAAATAATCCACATCCTGCTCTCATGTTGCAAAACAGCACACTGAGCTTGACGTAGCTTCCACTGTTAATGTAGCTCGTGTACTCATTTAAGTTTGACAACCACTCAACAATAAAAGACATCAGTGTCTGGATAATTATTTTGGCTTTCTGAATAACAACGTCATATAATTTGCATCTTCAGGGAATCCATCACAGTAAGTATATAAGGAACCAGACTCATCCTCAGATATGACCCTGATGAAGCCAGAGTAACATTAAATTCTGATGGACTTGCAATAAAACCCCAAAGTCATTGTTGTTCAAACTCAATTAAATCACAAACAATATATCTATTTTTTTATTCTTCACAAACAGTGGGCCTCTGGACCGGGTGTGGTGATTTATGGTGTCATTTCTTTCCGCAGTAGTGGTCATTATGCTACGCCATAAAGCAGCAGGATTTCAGATTACTATGCACGGATGGGGAACACTATTAGAGCCCCCATGAAATACAAGTGTACACTGTAAACTAAATTAAACTGTAAACCCCTCATAAATAAATGCAACCAGACATTCAAGATCTACAAGAAACTCTCATTGCTTCTCTTTGCCACAGCGCATTTGCACAAATCGGAACATCTTTCTGTTGACGAACGCTCTTTTCTTAGTTCTTTATTGTTTTTACCTTCATCTGCAATCTCCACATCAAACTGGACACAACACAGCAGTGAAATATATAGACAACATCTCTTACTGTGTAGTATGCCAGGGAGAAATATATACTGTACCTGCCAGGAAAAAAAATAATTGCACAATAAACCGAGCTCTTCAAAGAAATCATCCCTGCCTCTCTTGTATTGCTTTCAACTTCAAATCTATTAGTTCTTATCCTGCATGTCTGGGTTTTACCACCATCATACCTTTGCAGTCACACATTTTTTTTTTTATTCAAGCTGATGGAAAATAGTTTTGTTTTTGCAACTTGCTCATCCAAATATGGAACGTTTTAGCACATTTCAGAGAGAAGAGTAAATTACAGAAAATTAATGATTTCCATCGATCAGCTACATTACTTATCTGTTCAGGGTTACAGGAACGGGAACTGACCCCGGCTGAGTTTTTACACTTCTATGTGGTTTTAGCTTCTCATGCTGACTTGCAGTTGTTGTGGTGTCACAGATAACAAGCGAGTGAGAACGTCAGGGTGAGAACAGCAGTTTGAAACCAAAACCTCTTGTATTTAAAGTTAGATTTAAGGTCAAAGTCAAGGTTACATTTAGTTACAAAGCACATTTACAACAATCATCGCTGCCCAAAGTGCTGTACACCGGCAATAAAAAATGTCAACAAAGTTAAAATACATAGTTAAATTACAAACAATAGCAATACAACTTAAACTTTGCTTTTTGATAAAGCTTATAGTTAGAGCTGGCTCAGGGAAACCTGGACCATCTCTTAGTTATACTGCTATAGACCTAGACTGCTGGGGGAATTTCAATATTCAGGGTATGAATATGAGTTTGTGTCTTTCCTTCCTTTCCCCTCTCTCTCTCTCTGTGTCCTCATCTTGCAGGTTGCAGGATCCAGATCCAGTTTTCGAGGCTATTACTATCATACATATCATCACCATTAAATATATTATACATTATGCTATAATTAAAAGTCGATATCAGTTTGATTTGTCTTTGCTGCTGCTTATATACATTGTAGTTGTATAAACATGTCATCACTGACTCTGTCTTGTATAAAGTTGTAACTTGATACAGTTGTATATCTGTTCCTGGTCTCTCTCTTCTGTCTCTACCTATATATATATATATACTTCTTACTTCTGCTGTGAGGGTGACTGGCTTTTTCACTTTGGTCTTCCTCCATCTGAAATCTACATGTTCAATCTGCAAGTCAGCATGAAAGGTTGTAACAGCACAAGCTGTAGATGTAAGATAACAGCTTGAAACAGGGTCGGTCCAAGCTTCCGCGGGGCCCTTTATCAACGCTTATAATAAAGCAGTACATTTAATGATGCTTCTGGGGGAATTCTGCACAGCTGTAGCTGTGTTGCTTGCATCATCCCAATATCCAATCCAATCCAACTTTATTTGTTAAACACTTTAAACAAACCACAATGGACCAAAGTGCTGTACAGAATAAATAAAAGGCATAATAAGTTAAAGGGTTTAAAATGAGATAAAACAGGTTAAAATAAATTAGAATCATAAAAACACAAAAAGAAATCCATACAATAAAAAACAATAAATTCTATTCCAATTAAAATAAGTAAAATAAATAAAAACCAAACGTCTCATGAAGTGTCAAAGGCCAAAGAGAAAAGGTGGGTTTAAGAAGGGATTTAAAAACAGACAAGGACAAGGCCTGTCTTATGTGCAGAGGCAGATCATTCCAAAGTTTTGGAGCTGCGACAGCGAAGGCACAATCCCCTCTGAGCTTCCGCCTGGTTTTAGGCACACTCAGGAGCAGCTGATCAGCTGACCTGAGAGAGCGAGCGGGTGAGTGTGGATGTAGAAGCTCGGAGAGGTAGGGCAGGGCAAGACCATTCAAGGATTTAAAAACAAATAAAATCATTTTAAAATCGATCCTGAAGTGTATGGGCAGCCAGTGGAGTGAGGCTAAAATGGGGGAAATGTGCTCAAATTTACCTGTGCCAGTTTTGTACAGCGGGCAAAGGAGGACGCACTAACCCTGTTTGACAGTTTGACATGATAATGTCAGAGAAATGGTTTCTTTGAGCATCTTTCACGGTTGTCTGATAGTGACGCCAAGTTAAAAACAGGCAAACCATATGACAAAACAAGATCAAGTGTGTGTCCACGTTCCTGTGTGGGTCCAGACACAGACTGCACAAGATTAAAAGAGTCGATGAGGTGCAGGAATTCCTTAGCCATTGGCTTTTCAGGACAACACACATGAACATTAAAATCTCAATATCACCTTGGTATGTTCTTACCCTTATATTGACTTTAATCTTAAATGGTAGCACATTTGAAAGAATGGTCTTATGTTGGTTTTCACTTCACAAGAGGTTCACTAAATATGGTGGCAGCCTATAAAGTCACAAAATAAAACTATAGACATTTACATCATCATAATATACCATAATAACTTGTCTTTGGAAAGCTTAGAAGCAGGTGCGACAGTGTGTCGAGGTTCCTGTCAGATCACAGTGGATTTATGTGATTCTGAGACTGAAAATTATAGTATGTCATATTATTAAGATTATAATCACAATGTGAAATTTTCACAAATTCATCCTGTAGGCTGGATTGGACCTTCTGGTGAGCCGTGTCTGGCCCACAGGCAAAGGCAAACAAGTGACCAGACTTGCAAATTCCACAAACAATATGATAATAATGATAATTAAAAAAATTGGTGTTACTGGGACTCTTTCGCAATAACTGATAACGATCTCACATTATAAAAAGGTCATTGGTTCCTCTTAAAAATCCACCACTGCAGTTGGTGGACAGTCATTAGACAGCGAACAATGGCGATGGCTTGTCTTACACATCTGCTCTTTCTGCTGTGCGTCGGTAAGTGTTCAACAACGATGTTCTACATTTTTGGTTTACACTCTCAAATTTCAGACTAAGAAAGCATCTCTCTTTGGCTTCATCAAACTTTTCACAACTTGCTGATATGACATGTTTTTTTCAGAAATGACATGACATGCATGCATTTCAGAAAGTACATTTTGTTTTACTATATTCTGTAATAAATAGTTAATCACTGTATATACAGGCATTGCTGCAATAAAAAATGGTGTGCCTCAAGGATCAATTTAAGGCCCATTGTTGTAGTATTTATTTATTATTTTAGACATACACTTCATTTTATATTTTGATTATGTTTTATTTATCATCACCACATTAGTTTTTCTTATATTTTTACTTTTTCTCATTGCATTGTTCTTTTTAATGTTGTATTACCACATTTTTAATGCAGGACACAGGTGAATAAGAGCTTGATGTTCACTTCATGTTCCTTGAATACACAATGACAATGACAATGTTTTTCTTATTCATAAACATGGATTACTTTCTCCTTCAGGCGTCACAGTGAGCACAGTGGTGGATCTGCAGAAGAGAATCATCGGCGGTGTGGACTGTAGACATGATGACCGTCACTACCACGTCCGGTTGAGGACGAATAATGGAACTCATGAAACATTTTGTGGTGGCTCTCTGATCAGTGACCAGTGGATTCTGACCGCTGCTCACTGTCAGATACCAGGATGGTAAAAAAAACACTAGAATTATTTTTTGAGTCTCATAACCTCAAATACAAATACAGATGCCCCGAGGCATCCCTCCATCCCTGAAGGTCTTGTCCATATTTATTGTCCAACACTCTTTTAGACTAATTTTCCTTTTGTTTTTATTGTTTTCAAGTATAGACTGTGTTGCCACTGCTGGAATAGCCACATTTCTCGTATAGGAAAACATATGTATATAGCCTCTAACTTAATGGATACTTAGTGTTTGGTCATAGATTTTCCCCAAGGCTGGGAACACTTAATATAAATTATGCTCTTTAATATGGAATTATTAATCAAATTAAGACTGTATTGTTCTGCAAGTTATGCCATACAACCAATGGTGGTGCATTGATATTAATGATTGTTAAGTGATAGCAGTCTATCACTACTGCTGTATGAATGTAGGGAAAAACAAAACAAATTAATATGCCTATTCCAGCTTTATTTAAAAAGGAACAATATTTCAGAGAGGTCATAGCAGTAAAATCGCAGGTGTAAATCATCAAATTAATGATGGGTGTGTTCCATTTAGCTTCTGAAGTTTCAGAACATTAGTTCCATGCATGCAGTCCAGATGTTCCCCAATGTTAGGAACACTTAATGTACATTATGCTTGTTAATATGGAATTATTTCATGTCAATTTGCAGCTTTTTCAGTGCTGATGTACATAAATGGCATGAGGCCATTGTTAACATCACTGTTTTTTTTAACCTGCCTCTTGCAGGACTATGTTTGCAGATTTACGTGTGCATCCAGGTCCAGCAAGAACTGTGCAAATCACAGATCCACCCGTGACCTTCAGGGACAGCAAAGGCAAGAAACACGACATCATGTTAGTGAAGCTCCCCTCACAAACTCAAACCCAGACTGTTCAACTTCCCAACTGTCGAAATCGTCCCAAGCTGTGAGTTGTGATCTTTTTATTAACATGTAGAGAAAAATAATGTCAGATATACTTGTAATTATTTATTTATTTTTTTAAATTCAATGTGTTATTTTTGCAGAGGTGATACAGTTCAGATTGCAGGTCATGCTTCTTCAGTATCAGGCCCAAATAATGAAAGACGTGAGAAGAATTCCTTTAATTAATTTAATTTATTACAAATATCAGCATACTGTGATCTTGTCTTGTGTTCAGAGATATTTAGGTTCTTTCATTTTGTCTTGAGACTGTGTTGCTATTAACCCTTTAACACCTAAGCCTCAAAATGTGCGTCTGGACTTTTAGACTTATTTTTACCATAAAACAACCAGAAAATGAACCAGAGTAAGTTTTTCTAGAATAACTTTCAATATCTGGCAGTTTACTGCATGTTAATGTTGTGTTTTAACAATTTAAAATATTACATATTAAAAACATTATACATGGACACCAGATTTCCAAATATGAACAGTATAACATATATTTAAAATAACATTTATCTGAGTCTTTGTCTCAATATGCAAAAACAGTGCAGGTGTTTTTCCAACTCTCTCCTCTCTGGTGACAAAGACGCTGATTTACCGGCTTCCTGCGACAGCCACAAGTGAAATTACCACAATAACCACACACTGGCTTTGACGTGCAACTTCTCAGCTTTCAGAAACCGCTGGAATTCTTCCGAGAGCACAAACTGTCGCATAAGTGCAGTATTGCACAGTGTGTCGTCTGCTCGGTGTTAAAGGGTTAACTTGTTAACATTAGTGTGTTTGTATTAGACTGTGTTTTAATTACGTTAAATTTAAAAAAAGTTTGGGTTTTGTAGCCTCAGAATATGAGTGTCATATGTACTTTAGGTGGTGACCAATCAGTAGCAGCAGCAGAAACTAACAACTTTAAATGAATTATTCTTAAAAATACATACAATTGGATTTATTTCATCGTATATCTATAAGTCTGCTTTGTAATTGTCTGTGTCACATGTCTAAAAACTCATTATCATTATCAGAACCTGGTGAAACAGCTACTCTCCAATGTGCCGATACCACCATTGTGGGCTGTCAACACATGAACAGGATGAAAAACTATCATACTTATGCTCATGAAAAATGGATGTGTGGCCAAAAACCTGGCGTGGACACATGCAAAGTGAGTTGTATATTAAGATCTTAGAGATCAAATTGCGGTAGTATTTGTTTATTTATTTGTTTTATAGGTCAGAAGCAAACAAAATATAATACATTTTTTGTCTTCTTTTTTTAATTTAAGCAGAGGTGGAAAGTTGTGGAAAGAAACATTTACTCGCATGACTATAATTTAGTAGGTTTTTGTGTCATTTGTAATTTTACTTTTACTCAGGTATGTATTTTTGGAAGTACTGTACTTCACTACATTTTAAATCACAGCCGTTACTGAGTAAAAAATGGTTGGCCTGAAATAAAAATAAAAAAAACAAACAAACACCGGAAACTTTGGCAGTGAATGATGAGGACAGGTGAGTGATGAGGACAGGTGAGTGATGAGGACAGGTGAATGATGAGGGCAGGTGAGTGATAAGGACAGGTGAGTGATAAGGACAGGGTGTGTGATGAGGACAGGTGAATGATGAGAACAGATGGGTGATGAGGACAGGTGAATGATGAGGACAGGGACAGGTGAATTGGTGTTAATTAAGGTCCCTCAGTGAGTGAGAAATTTAAACGTTAACTTGAGTACAGACCAGTACTTTTACTTTTACTGAAGTAAAAATGTTATCAAAATAGTGGTACTTTAACCTGAGTAGAATATTTCTGTAGTCTTTCCACCTCTGAATTTAAGTATATACTTTATAGGGTTGTTGAGTTGTTCTGGTGTTGTAACTATGCATGTAGATTGTTTATGTGATTGTTGTGTGCGTATTGTTTTCTGTAAATCATGTGTTTGCCTCTTGCAGGGTGACTCTGGTGGAGGAGTGGTTTACCAGAAGAGGATCTATGGTGTCATTTCCAAGTGCAATGCCAACTATACGTGTACAACCCCAGCAGTATTTATGGACATCTGTCATAAACCATACATTCAATGGATCAAGGGAACCATTGCCAAAAAAAAGGGCTGGTTAAAATGTCTAAATTGTTTTGGTTAAAAGCCATTTCACATTTTTGCTTAAAAGTTGCTGAAAATTCATGAATTCATTTCGGGAAATTTAAATTTGCAAAAACACAACAGTATGCTTTTTTTCTGTTCATCATCATCATCATCATCATCATAATAATAATAATAATAAGACTAATAACAGTCTGCTCTTCTTTAAGCATTAATAACACACTTGTTTCTTTATTGAAATTAAAGGAGCCAAAAAAGTCTTACTAACAACAATAACAAAATGACTATAAGGAAATTATTAGTGAAGAATTTTGACAGGTTTTTTTTTTCTTTAAAACAAAAAAAGATAGAAAAATTAAACTTGCATGACCGGAATTCTTGAGTTCAACAGGCTGCTATTCTGTTTACAAAAAAACCTAGAATTAGAACTAAATTAGACCCTATTCATATTCATTTTTCATGGCCCACCCACAACACCTTTGCGGCCAACCAGGGGACTGCAACCCAGGCTTTGGGAATCACTGGGATAGTATTAGTAGTAAAATATAACACAGTGGGCATAGACCTGAACTAAAATAAACAACAATTACAACCAAAATTTAGCACAATAGTGTGTAGCAACGTGAAAGTAAGCTTAGCAATTGTACCAAGTATTTGCTGTGCACAAATCTGATTTATTCAATAAAAAAACAAGTGCTTATTTTCTGTCCTCATTTATTCTTCTCTTACTGTTTGTTTCCATAGTGATTGCACATGCCATATAAGGTTTGTTATGAAGACAGTCAACATGAAAAGCAAAATTTAATTTCAATCCGTTTTTATTATCACTAAGGCACCGTTTTTTGTAGTTCTGTCTAGAGGAGGGTTAACCCTACAGGGGGTTAACACAGCTAACCCTAAAATCATAGAGTTTGGCGAAACACACTGCATGTAAACAGCTGGTTGTGCAAGAGGTGTAAAGGAAGGGTGGGGACGTGGAAGTCCTGTGGTCTAGATCTCGACACAGAGGGATGACAGCTGCCATTTTGACCACGACATCCTCTACGCTGATGACAAACACGTATACATTTAAGTTACTTCCTCCTGATATTCAAACAAGCTCTTTTTCTTTTTTTTAACAGAAAACCATGAGAAGACAGTGACCACTCAAAGTGTTCCTCAAAACCTCCAGTATTCAATATTAGCAGTTGTGCGTGCACAGGTCTAAATGTGTGTTTATCGAGAAATGTGAAAACCACAACACCTGTGTTGCAGATTCTTCAGAGAAAACCACATTTCCTTTTTCATTTCTATGTTTACATATATGATACAGAGATGCAGTATGTAAATTCAAATCACTCAAATCATTGCAAAGCAGGGTAAAACCCCAGAACACAGAGCATTTAGGCTGCTTTTTTTTCCCATTACTATGTTAAAACGTATATACAGAGGCTATAAGAATGTGCAAAATAGAGAGTCTTATATCCTTTTGTTCCCAGCACAACCTATAGGCAATCTGATAACATGTTTTGTGTTATCATTTTCACCAGTTACATAAACACACCTGAGCAAAAAGTACTAAAAATCGGAATTGAGTTTGTGAAATTTGTGAAATTTGGAAATATGTCACATTTCAAAGTTTGCTTGGCTCATTTTTATTAACAAAAATAGAAGAACAATTGAATTTTGGAGTTTGAATTTTGACTTGACAACACATGGTAAATTCCCACTGCAATTTACCATGGGTGCACCTGAGGTACAGATCCGTGCCACGTGAGCACTAAGGGTTAACGCATGATTATTATCATATGTAAAATTATAAATTTAGAGTGCCTGACAATCCGTCTAATGTTTTGTTCAATATATTTTTCCAAACAGTTTCCTCAGACTTTACAGAAGATGAGAAGATGGAGATTGAGAGCATTAAGACGTATAAAAAAGACCTTTTGGACGAAATCCAGGTGAGATACACACATTCAGACACCAGAATATCTGTTATCTGCATCCATATTTTACTCCAACTTAAACTTTTATTATAATAAAACATTCTTCTTCCCTGTACAGAAGTTAAAGATGGAGATCGACAACGTGATGGCCGAAGTACTCAGCTTTGAGTTTGCCGAGGAAAAGTGAGTTTCGACTCCGCACCTGTTTGAACGCGAGTTCTCCAACCTCAGATACTTGCGTTGCATTTTCACAATGGCTTTCTGACATAGTTTGACTCCCTCACTCACCATAAGGTTAGAAATGTGGCCGTCTTGTGAAGATTTCCCTTTTTTGGAAAAATGTTTCTGGTTTTCTTTTTTTATCATCATATCAAAAGAATAGCTTTATTTGGGATTCAGTATCAGTGTATTCTTAGAGGACAGAGAACGTCTGTTTCTGGGCCTCGTCAGGGGATTTCCAGTCAGGGGGTCAATGCAGTCACCTACAGTATGTAGGAAACTGAGAGGTGAGAGAGGAGTCATTTCTCACAGTCTGCAGTGCCATGATTAAATGTCACTAGTTCCTAAGCGTGGGCTCTCATTGACTCTAATAATAAGCTGTATAACCATGAAGGTAAACTATTCCAGCATTTAAGTGAGAGATGTTGCACGGCAGTTTGGGATATACAGTATACTGTACATGCATATAATATCAGTGTGAGTAAATACCAAATGTTGATTTCACCCCCGCAGCAAGACGATAGAGAAGAGCAAACGGTTTTCAAATGGAAAGAAGAAATTCAACATGGACCCCAAAAAAGTGAGTGTGAGCATGTGCCACTGTCCTCTATGTAACTCTGTTTTATATCATATAAGATATATAGAAAATAATATAAAGGAGAATAATGCATGATACTGTCAAAGGTGATCTTTTCCTGTAAATATTAACATTTAAAAACTTTAACAAAATCATTTTCAAACTGATGAACATACACATTTTGGCAAATGAGCGTCTTAAGAACAACACACACGCTCGTCATGTGTGGACTTCCTCTCACTCGACCGCACTGAGGCTCCTTTGAGTTTGTGAAATGATGCTGTAAAACAGTCCCATCGTCACGGCAACAGGTCGCCGCACATGACACTGTAGTGTGCATGCAACAAGACACATCAAACACAAAATAAAAGCACTAGAACTACTGCCTTCTCCTCAGAAACTGTACGAGAGCATTCGTAGTGAACCCTTCAAAATTCCAGAGGACGACGGGAACGATCTGACTCACACTTTCTTCAACCCCGACAGAGAAGGATGGCTTTTAAAACTGGGTAAAACACCCGTCCTCGGTGTCACGCAGTACTTTTTGCATAACCTAAATATTTGCATCCTGATTTACCTGCGGGTGCAGTGACAGTTGCTCTGAACGACGACACAGATAATGACGGCGATTACGCTTGTGTCTGCGTTTCAGGAGGCCGAGTGAAGACGTGGAAGAGGCGATGGTTCATCCTGACCAGTGTTGGGAACGTTACTTTAAAAAAGTAATTAGTTATAGTTACTCACTACTTGTTCCAAAAGGTAACTGAGTTAGTAACTGAATTACTCTATAATAAAAGTAACTCGTTACCAGGGAAAGTAACTATTTGCGTTACTGTTAAAAAAAGTTGCTATATGTCAAAGAATTTGGATTTTTTTGTGTAGTTTTCACAAGTCAGTTGAAATGAGTAGAACAGACAGGTGTTTGTACATAACTTTCTATATTTATTGCACGTCGACAGCAAGATGTTTATCCTGCACTTCAAGTATTAACACTTACACCATATAAAGTGCATTTAACTCTAGCAAATTAAATCAAACTCCCTCAACCTGAGACAACAAAAGTAAACTTTTAAACAACAAAAAAGTGTGTTTAGCTCTGTAGTCTTATTCTTAATTAAATAAATCAAACTCTCAATAATCGGTGTTTTTGGCAACTAACTTTGTAGATGCGTGTGCCATCGTGAGATGCTTCATTAAATTAGAATTGCTTACAACGGATGTCGACAAAGTTTTTGCTCCGGGACATAATGTACACATTACTTGCCTTTGATCACAATGAACTTGAAGTAGTGATTTTATCGCCACAAACAATGAAAGTGCCAACTTTACATCGGAGTCCCGACTCGCCATCTCTGCTGCTTCATCGATTCTCTGTTTAGCTGTTGTGTGCGTGTGTGTGTGTGTGTGTGGGGCGCGTATGCTGGAATGCGTGAAACGTGACTCTGCCTTAGTCAATCATAATCGCTTACCTCGTTATTAACCCGCCTCCTCACTAGCTGTGAGCCAGGGGTGCGTTGGGATTACACAGTTTATTCAATCAATGCATAGTAACGCACCACATTTTACGTCCAGTAACGTTAACGGCGCTGTAACGACGGGAAAAGTAATTTGCTAGATTACCCCGTTACTGAAAAAATAACGCCGTTACCTAACGCCGTTCTTTTAAACGGCGTTATTCCAAACACTGATCCTGACTGACAACTGTCTCTACTACTTTGACTTCACCACTGTAAGTTCTGCTGCTCCACTGTCACACAATTTATAATCAAACTCCTCTTCCTCTTTAGTCACCATCCTTAAACTAACTTCCACTCACTCCATGTCTCTTTAATCTGTCGGCAGGACAAAGAGCCCGAGGCCTAATCCCGCTAGAGAACCTCTGTGTGAGAGAAGTGCCGTATCCTCGCAAACCGGTGAGTCCTTGCATGTTGAGTTTGCTTATGTTGCAGGAATTATTTTTGAAACGTTAACTCGGTATTATATTTGTCTGACTCTTTCGCTGACTCTTATTTTAGACATACACGTACACATACACTTACACGTTTTTTATTTGACCAGAAGAGACCATGTTTGGTTGGTTTTGGAAAGGGTGGAGCTGGGGAAGATCCAAGGGGGTGGAATCTTATGGAGAGGTCAATTGACTGGCAGGTCACTGGGGGTCACACACCCTGTAAAATCCCACCATAGTGACGCCCTGAATCTGTGGTCTCAAACGCCATATGCGTTTCAGACCGAGGCCAACGTTGAATATGAATAAAATATGAAACCTTCCTGTGACTCCCCTGAAACCAAGTGTTTTCTAAGGCCTGAATTCTCTTCACTATGATATCAAGTCAACGTGGCCTACAGGCTCCAGGCGTTTGAGACCTCTTCCCTAAATCACACCCTGCTTTATCGTCTGCTTTGAACCAAAATTGACAAAGTGGACATCGTACTAATCGTTGAGAATCCACAGAATCCTGAGCAAAACAATTATAAATCAAGGGAGAAGTTAGCTAATGTCCATCTAGACTTGTTTCACATTGGCTTCACTTTCTAGACACGAAGCACAGGAAATGTGGGTTGATTTCTGTAATCACATTGTTTGAACTATTCTGAACTACTGCCTTCTCCTCAGAAACTGTACGAGAGCATTCGTAGTGAACCCTTCAAAATTCCAAAGGACGACGGGAACGATCTGACTCACACTTTCTTCAACCTCGACAGAGAAGGTTGACTTTTAAAACTCGTCCTCTGTGTCACGCAGTACTTTTTGCATAACCCAAATATTTGCATCCTGATTTACCTGCGGGTGCAGTGACAGTTGCTTTGAACGACGACACAGATAATGACGGCGATTACGCTTGTGTCTGCGTTCCTCTTAAAAACCCACCACTTTGCAGTTGGTGGACAGTCATTTGACAGCGAACGATGGCGATGGCTTGTCTTACACATCTGCTCTTTCTGCTGTGCGTTGGTAAGTGTTCAACAACGACGTTCTACATTTTTGGTTTACACTCTCAAATTTCAGACTAAGAAAGCATCTCTTTTTGGCTTCATCAAAAGGCTTTTCACAACTTGCTGATATGACTTGTTTTTATGACATGTTTTTTCAGAAATGACATGACATGCATGCATTTCAGAAAGTACATTTTGTCTTACTATATTCTGTAATAAATTGTTAATCACTGCATTAGAAAATGGTGTGCCTCAAGGATCAATTTAATGGCCCATTGTCATAGTATTTATAGAACATTTATTATTTTAGACATACACTTCATTTTATAGTTTTATTATGTTTTATTTGTCATCACCACATTTGTTTTTCTTATATTTTTACTTTTTGTCATTGCATTGTTCTTTTTAATGTTGTATTACCACATTTTTAATGCAGGACACAGGTGAATAAGAGCTTGATGTTCACTTCATGTTCCTTGAATACACAATGACAATGACAATGTTGTTCTTATTTATAAACATGGATTACTTTCTCCTTCAGGCGTCATAGTGAGCACAGTGGTGGATCTGCATAAGAGAATCATCGGCGGTGTGGACTGTAGACATGATGACCGTCACTACCACGTCCGGTTGAGGACGAATAATGGAACTCATGAAACATTCTGTGGTGGCTCTCTGATCAGTGACCAGTGGATTCTGACCGCTGCTCACTGTCAGATACCAGGATGGTAAAAAAACACACTAGAATTATTTTTGGAGTCTCATACCCTCAAATACAGATGCCCCGAGGCATCCCTCCATCCCTGAAGGTCTTGTCCATATTTATTGTCCAACGGTCTTTTAGACTAATATCCTTTGTTTTTATTGTTTTCAAGTATAGACTGTGTTGCCACTGCTGGAATAGCCACATTTCTCGTATAGGAAAACATATGTATATAGCCTCTAACTTAATGGATACTTAGTGATTGGTCATAGATTTTCCCCAAGGCTGGGAACACTTAATATAAATTATGCTCTTTAATATGGAATTATTAATCAAATTAAGACTGTATTGTTCTGCAAGGTGATAAATGGTGGTACATTGATATTAATGATTGTCAAGTCATAGCAGTCTATCACTCCTGCTGTATGAATGCAGGAAAAAACAAAACAAATGAATATGCCTATTCCAGCTTTATTTAAAAAGGAACAATATTTCAGAGAGGTCATAGCAGTAAAATCGCAGGTGTAAATCATCAAATTAATGATGGGTGTGTTCCATTTAGCTTCTGAAGTTTCAGAACATTAGTTCCATGCATGCAGTCCAGATGTTCCCCAATGTTAGGAACACTTAATGTACATTATGCTTGTTAGTATGGAATTATTTCATGTCAATTTGCAGCTTTTTCAGTGCTGTCAATGGCATGAGGCCATTGTTAACATCACTGTTTTTTTTTAACCTGCCTCTTGCAGGACTATGTTTGCAGATTTAGATGTGCATCCAGGTCCAGCAAGAACGGTGCAAATCACAGATCCAACCGTGACCTTCAGGGACAGCAACGGCAAGGAACACGACATCATGTTAGTGAAGCTCCCCTCAAAAACTCAAACCCAGACTGTTCGACTTCCCAACTGTCAAAATCGTCCCAAGCTGTGAGTTGTGATCTTTTTATTAACATGTAGAGAAAAATAATGTCAGATATAATTGTAATTATTTATTTATTTTTTTAAATTCAATGTGTTATTTTTGCAGAGGTGATACAGTTCAGATTGCAGGTCATGCTTCTTCAGTATCAGGCCCAAATAATGAAAGACGTAAGAACAATTCCATTAATTAATTTAATTTATTACAAATATCAGCATACTGTGATCTTGTCTTGTGTTCAGAAATATTTAGGTTCTTTCATTTTGTCTTGAGACTGTGTTGCTATTAACCCTTTAACACCTAAGCCTCAAAATGTGTGTCTGGACTTTTAGACTTATTTTTACCATAAATCAACCAGAAAATGAACCAGAGTAAGTTTTTCTAGAATAACTTTCAATATCTGGCAGTTTACTGCATGTTAATGTTTTGTTTTAACAATTTAAAATATTACATATTAAATACATTATACATGGACACCAGATTTCGAAATATGAACGGTATAACATATATTTAAAATAACATTTATCTGAGTCTTTGTCTCAATATGCAAAAACAGTGCAGGCGTTTTTCCAACGCTCTCCTCTCTGGTGACAAAGATGCTGATTTGCCGGCTTCCTGCGACAGCCACAAGTGAAATTACCACAATAACCACACACTGGCTTTGACGTGCAACTTCTCAGCTTTCAGAAACCGCTGGAATTTTTCCGATAGCACAAACCGTCGCATAAGTGCAGTATTGCAAAGTGTGTCGTCTGCTCGGTGTTAAAGGGTTAACTTGTTTACATTAGTGTGTTTGTATTAGACTGTGTTTTAATTACGTTAAATTTAAAAAAAGTTAGGGTTTTGTAGCCTCAGAATAACAGTTTCATATGTACTTTAGGTGGTGACCAATCAGTAGCAGCAGCAGAAACTAACAACTTTAAATGAATTATTCTTAAAAATACATACAATTGGATTTATTTCATCGTATATCTATAAGTCTGCTTTGTAATTGTCTGTGTCACATTTCTAAAGACTCATTTTCATTATCAGAACCTGGTTATACAGCGACTCTCCAATGTGCCGATACCACCATTGTGGACTGTCAACACATGATAAACGGGATGATTAACTATCATGCTTATTCTCATCAAAAATGGATTTGTGGCCAAAAACCTAACGTGGACGCATGCAAAGTGAGTTGTATATTAAGATCTTAGAGATCAAATTGCGGTAGTATTTGTTTATTTGTTTGTTTTATAGGTCAGAAGCTAACAAAATATAATACATTTTTTGTCTTCTTTTTTTAATTTAAGCAGAGGTGGAAAGTTGTGGAAAGAAACATTTACTCGCATGACTGTAATTTAGTAGGTTTTTGTGTCATTTGTAATTTTACTTTTACTCAAGTATGTTTTTTTGGAAGTACTGTACTTCACTACATTTTAAATCACAGCCGTTACTGAGTAAAAAAAAGGTTGGCCTGAAATTTAAAAAAACAAACAAACACCGGAAACTTTGGCAGTGAATGATGAGGACAGGTGAGTGATGAGGGCAGGTGAGTGATAAGGACAGGGTGTGTGATGAGGACAGGTGAATGATGAGAACAGATGGGTGATGAGGACAGGTGAATGATGAGGACAGGGACAGGTGAATGATGAGGACAGGTGAATTGGTGTTAGTTAAGGTCCCTCAGTGAGTGAGAAATTTAAACTTTAACTTGAGTACAGACCAGTACTTTTATTTGTACTGAAGTAAAAAATGTTATCAAAATAGTGGTACTTTAACTTGAGTAGAATATTTCTGTACTCTTTCCACCTCTGAATTTAAGTATATACTTGATAGGGTTGTTGAGTGTTCTGGTGTTGTAACTATGCATGTAGATTATTTATGTGATTGTTGTGTGCGTATTGTTTTCTGTAAATCATGTGTTTGCCTCTTGCAGGGTGACTCTGGTGGAGGAGTGGTTTACAAGAACAGGATTTATGGTGTCATTGTCGTGGTCAATGCCAACTATACGTGTACAAGCCCAGCAGCATTTATGGACATCTGTCATAATCCATACATTCAATGGATCAACAGAATCATTGCCCAAAGCGCTGGTTAAAGGGTCTAAATTGTTTTGGTTAAAAGCCATTTCACATTTTTGCTAATAAGTTGCTGAAAATTCTTGAATTCATTTCAGGAAATTTAAATTTGCAAAAACACAACAGTACGCTTTTTTTCTGTTCATCATCATCATCATCATAATAATAATAATAAGACTAATAACAGTCTGCTCTTCTTTAAGCATTAATAACACACTTGTTTCTTTATTGAAATTAAAGGAGCCACAATTGTGTTGTGTTCATTTTAAAAGTCTTATTTTAAACAATAACAAAATAACAATAAGGAAATTATTAGTGAAGAAATTTGACAGGTTTTTTTTTTTCTTTAAAACAAAAAAAGATAGAAAAATAAAACTTGCATGACCGGAATTCTTGCTTTCAACAGGCTGCTATTCTGTTTACAAAAACAACTAGAATTAGAACTAAATTAGACCCTATTCATAGTCATTTTTCATGGCCCACCCACAGCACCTTTGCGGCCAACCAGGGGACCGCAACCCAGGCTTTGGGAATCACTGGGATAGTAATAGTAGTACAATATCACACAGTGGGCACAGTCCTGATCCAAAATAAACAAAAAATACAACCAAAATTTAGCACAATAGTGTGTAGCATAGTGTGTGAAAGTAAGCTTAGCAATTGTACCAAGTATTTGCTGTGCACAAATCTGATTTATTCAATAAAAAAACAAGTGCTTATTTTCTGTCCTCATTTATTCTTCTCTTACTGTTTGTTTCCATAGTGATCGCACATGCCATATAAGGTTTGTTATGGAGACAGTCATAATGAAAAGCAAAATTTAATTTCAATCTGTTTTTATTATCACTAAGGCACCGTTTTTTGTATTTATTTATTTACTTATGTGGGTTTACAAAGTATTCAACCTGTGTGCACATGTCAAGTAAAAGTCCAGGACATGCTAATGCCAGTGAGCGTAGAGTGTCCCTGTATTGATCCAAACCTGAGCTGTCAGCCTCATGTTCCTTGTAATCATCAAGTCAAGTATAATCTAGGTTGAAAAGGCTGCCTTTCACTCTGCTGCAACAAACCAGGAGCCTTTTTACCAGCTGCTGTTCAACAAATCACTAAGCCCCTGAAGAGGCTTTCAGCTGTAAAGAAAGAGCTTTTGCTTTAAAGCCGAGACTTATGATACAAATCTATTCAACCACGTCTACTGTAACACAACATATAGAGTTTTTTTTACTGATTAAGAGCATAAATGTTTATTTTCCCCGTCCTGGTTTGACAGATTTTCTACAATCGTGCTTATCATTAGTTTGGTTTGCTGTTCTCTTCTGTGAATGCACCGTTTTCACACCCTCTGCACTTTTATACGAGCAGTTCATCAGTTAAATTCACAAAGCAATCACCGGTAATCAAGTGCAGGGCAATTTCCCTCGACTTCCATTTCCAAAACTCACACTAAAATAGATATTGCACAGCGGAATTGGCCACAACCTTTATGACAAAAAAATCAATTATTACAGGCACAGCAGGATTTCATTAAAATGGATCTGGATGCTGAAGACAAGAAGAGACACAAACTCAAGTCACATCTGCAAATTTAAGGACTTGAGACTTGACTAATGTTGGTAAACTTAGTAAAACTAGTTCATGCTTTTGTTACATCTAGATTAGATTCCTGTAACTCCTTATTATCAGGATGTTCCAACAAGTCTGTTAGAACCCTTCAGTTAATTCAAACTACTGCAGCACGAGTTCTGACAGGAACTAGAAAGAGAGACCATATAACTCCAGTGTTAGCTTCTCTACACTGGCTCCTCGTACAGGTTAGACTTGAAGGTTAAGACTTGAGACTTGCTCTAGACTTGAAAGTTAAGACTTGAGACTTGCTCGAGACTTGAAGGTTAAGACTTGAGACTTGCTCGAGACTTGAAGGTTAAGATTTGAGACTTGCTCTAGACTTGAAAGTTAAGACTTGAGACTTGCTCTAGACTTGAAAGTTAAGACTTGAGACTTGCTCTAGACTTGAAAGTTAAGACTTGAGACTTGCTCGAGACTTGAAAGTTAAGATTTGAGACTTGTTCCAGACTTGAAGGTTAAGACTTGAGACTTGCTCGAGACTTGAAGGTTAAGATTTGAGATTTGCTCTAGACTTGAAAGTTAAGACTTGAGACTTGCTCTAGACTTGAAAGTTAAGACTTGAGACTTGCTCGAGACTTGAAAGTTAAGATTTGAGACTTGTTCCAGACTTGAAGGTTAAGACTTGAGACTTGCTCGAGACTTGAAGGTTAAGATTTGAGACTTGCTCTAGACTTGAAAGTTAAGACTTGAGACTTGCTCTAGACTTGAAAGTTAAGACTTGAGACTTGCTCTAGACTTGAAAGTTAAGACTTGAGACTTGCTCGAGACTTGAAAGTTAAGATTTGAGACTTGTTCCAGACTTGAAGGTTAAGACTTGAGACTTGCTCGAGACTTGAAGGTTAAGATTTGAGATTTGCTCTAGACTTGAAAGTTAAGACTTGAGACTTGCTCTAGACTTGAAAGTTAAGACTTGAGACTTGCTCGAGACTTGAAGGTTAAGACTTGAGACTTGCTCGAGACTTGAAGGTTAAGATTTGAGACTTGCTCTAGACTTGAAAGTTAAGACTTGAGACTTGCTCTAGACTTGAAAGTTAAGACTTGAGACTTGCTCGAGACTTGAAAGTTAAGATTTGAGACTTGCTCGAGGCTTGAAGGTTAAGATTTGAGACTAACTTTCCAGACACAAAGATTGAAATGTAGAACTCTCATTACATAACAAGAAAAGTATCTCATTATCATATCTTGTAATAATGTCTTTCTCTCCTCTGTGGCAGTTCTTTGCTTCTGTTGAGCTTAATATACGCCCTATACACAGTCAAAAAATATGTCAACTGTCTTGTTTTGGTTTAGTTTCATGCTTATGCTATTAAAATAAGCATGCAAAAAATTAATTACAGGAATTGGATTTTCTACTTCTATGATGTCTACATAGTACAACAAACAAGATCAATAGATACAATTGTTTGTCCTTCTATGACGTTAACGCTGGAATTATTTGTTCACAGGCTAAATAAATAAACAAACAAACAAATCATGACTGATGTTTCCCACCTGGTGAGTTGCTGACTGTAACTTGTAACTTCTTCCCCGTTCATTTGCATCATTTATCAACGAGACACTGTTAATCAGTCTAAAGAAATAAGTCAGATTAATGTTGCTGTCCTCAAAGTGAGATAGATGGTGTTTGTTTCTAACAGACGGCAGAAATACAATCACTTATAACTTGGTGTCACTGCTGGGATTGTGCGGACTGGGATTGAGGACTTTTCACGTAGAATTTATTTGGTGTCAGTATCTGGATTTCAATATCAGTACCCAGCAGGTTTTTTGTACTTAACTTTCGGGGACACTTTAAAAAAAGTTTTTTTCTTTCTCGTTAGATAATGTGGTACAGCTGGTGGTCCAACTAAAGCCAATAAAAGTGTGAAATAACACCTTAACGCCATAAATGATCCATCTGGTGAGTGATATACCTGACGTCTATATCGATGAAACGGTTCATGAAGTTTTATCCTTTTTTCTTCTTCTTCCTTTTTCCGTGGGCAGACAGGTCGGCAGGGTCGTAATTATCCCTCGAGGTGATCACTCTTGTTAGAATTTGTTCCCGCAAGATGCTTCATTGTTCCTCTCCATCCATCTCCATGACACAAGTGCTTCTTCAATTCCTGCTTTTTTTGTTTCCAAGCTGGTCATTCATTCCATTTATAAAAAAAAAAAAAAATCTCATCAAATGTTCATTTACAAGCACTAATGGTTCCATTAGTGCTTTTTTTGTGATTTGTTAAAGGCCACATAGACCGGAAGCTCCAATTAACACTGCGTTTGTGTTTGTGTATCTGCGTCATTACCTCGTTTATGAAACCCTAAAGTTTCAGAACAACACTTCAGCCACTGCTGAGAAAATAGTGTTGTATTGTTTTCCTGGGCTCTGCGAAGCGGATCGGCACTTCCGTAGTTTGATGTCGTCATCAGAAATCCTCACCACTCCTCTCACCACCGTAGCGCCTCCCGGTGCGGGCACTAGTCCGGGCACATCCGGTTGCGTACATTCAACCGCAGAAGAAGAAGAACTACTCTCGTTGTAGCTGCTGAGATGCAGAGCATCCACCGTGCCAGAGGGGGAGCTGTGTATCTGAGAGCTGGCCTATCTATTATGTCACTTCCAGGTACCTGGCCAATCACAGGACAGTAGAAAAGCTCTCGTTGGCTGGCCAATCACAACACAGTCCACGTTCTGGGGGTGTGGTTTTGGTCTGAAACAGCACGGCTCCATCAGTGAGGAGATATTTTGGTAGATATTTTGATCGGCTCGTTTGCAGCGATTAGGAGGATTTTAACCATGAAAACAAGTTAATATATGTAAGTAGACCTCCATAACTAACATATATGTGTGATACAAGCATTCTATATCGCCTTTAAAATACATATAAATATAGTGCTTGGCTCTTTTTTTCGAATTTTATGCTGAACTTTCTTCCAAATTCTTTTCAGCACTGGGCAATATTGAATAAATGACGCTTCCCTCCCTCCCTCCTTTGATATTTGGTGTTTTAACGATCCACATGTTTATTTTCCACGACAAGTCTCCCCAGTAATTTGATTGTGTTGTTTTAAAGATTTGTTTTCATGCTTCTGTCCAATCCTCTTTCAAAAAAACATCTAGTGTTATCCACATATTGTTTTGTTTCCTGCAGAACTTATAGATTACACTTGTTCTTTCTGTTTTTATACGTGCACTGTGTGTATTATTGTATTGCAATCTACACTTTCTACAACTTCTGATGTAGTTTGTGCTTGACCAGGTGCATCATAAGGTGATGCGTCGACATGGCTGACATAACTTTACATTTTACACTGCAAAATACTTGACACACACTTTTTAACGCAGCTGTTGGCCTCATACACATCTTCTCAGAAATGTGGCATATTGAGAGCACAAGTGTAAATGCACATAGGACACTTTGGAAAGGCTCTCCATGCATTCAAAGATCCTCCAAGATCCGGTCACACTTACAGCGTTCCGCATCCAAGGAGAGATGACTCATTGTCGTACATGCTTGAGGCTCAGTTCATACTTAAGCGAGGGTCCTCGTAAGTCTGGCGTTCCATGCATACATGCTCAATCTCATCATATTCAATACTGGAGGTTTGTCACCAGGAGTTTCTATGGTAACAGTCTTCTTCTTTCGCTCCAAAACCAGTCCAGTTGGTGACCCACCTCACCAACTGGACTGGGTCGATGCATAATTTATGGTCTGTGCAGACTGAAACTGGAGGGGTGCTTGTGTCTGTCTACGAATAAGGTCTGTGTGTGCAAAATTTGACATCATGTGGACCTGTTTTTGGGAAGTTGCAGAGATTCGGTTGTAGTCGGCTTCCTGCATTTGGTCCACTTGAAGCGAAGCGAGACCTATGTTTTAGGCGGACCAGAGTTTGCTTCTTTTTGTGTGGATCAGAGTTCGGTTGCGGAACTGATTTAATCCGATTTAAATCAGTGTTTTTTTTGCAAAAGTAGAAAAATAATGACCTTGCAGTTATTTTCCTTACTCATTTTTTTTTATTATTTTAACATCACAAAAAATAATACATTTCTAGATTTTTTTTTTTGTTCAACATTGTTCAGCTCCCGACTTAAAACTACACTGAAAAAAGAAAATGGTTTGCAAACTTAAAAATGTGACTTGAATTACTAACATCTAAACTAAGGCGTCACCAACTGATGTATTATTTTTAATTTTGTCATCCATTTTCTTTTTGTCAGTGCTGATCCTTGTTTTTCAATCTTTATCACTCTTAAAACAACAACCACGTAACATTAACGACTAATGTCTTTGCAGCACCGCATTTCAAATTTAAATATGCAAATAACACTTTCACATAATGTAAATATGAAACATGTGCGTGATTTATGTGGGAATCTACAGCATAGTGTATGAGCTGGAGCAGGTTCAATCACTGGTTGTTTTTTCCTGATCAAAACAGAAAAATCTGCCGCTGCATGTTAAATGCACTTTAAAATTCAGTCTCAGAGAGCGTGGTCTGTACACACAATATTGTACCATTATTTTATGACTCCAAAAGCATTATTTATTATAATTTTCTTTCAAACTAGTGGAAATCTAGTTTGTATTTTGATATTATAAACAATACAGAACTCTCAGATGTTCTTCTTATAACCCAGGTTCAGCGGTTTTTCTCCCAGTTTCTGGAAGAATCTGTAAAAAAAACGAGAACCAGATGGTTTGTATTATCTCACATGTATTATCTCTATTAACTATATATATATATATATATATATACATATATATACATATATATGTATATGTATATGTATATGTATATGTATATATATATATATATATGTATATATACATATATATATATATATATATATAAATCTGTTTCTGTACCTTGGCATATTAAAATGCCAATGGGATTCAATCAGTTCTTCAATTACATCAATTTATCTTAATTAACAAGCTCAAAAATGAGATGGCTTTCTTTCATTCAGACTCCCGTCAAATTGATGCCATCCTTTCCAGCTCACTTTATTAAATCTGCCCTGACAAGGCTCGGAAATAACCCTGAGATCACAACTTATATTTCATATTTCAAGCGCAACATTAGTGAAATGACTCATCGTGGATTAGCCTTTTGTTCTGTGTGCTATCAGAGCTCACTCCATCTATCTTCTATCCTATTCTCGGTCTCATCACATCATCTTTTATTTTCTTTCTCTTTGCCACTTTTATACTTTCAGTTCCCACTAAGTGAAACTGTGTGGTCGGTATGAAAGAAGCCTTTGTATCCTCTAACAGTGGGACGTCCATCCATGCTGTACAATAAATTGTGAAGGATACATTCAGACTTAGGATAGAGAAAAGCAGGCCATTAACTAGCCATTGTGAGTGCTCACTACAACTTCCCCTCATTTCCTTTCTCTCTCTTTCTCCCTGACCTCTCATCCTCCCTCTCTCTCTCCCTCCTGTGTTCATTTCTTACCATTTTACAGCAGTGAGCAGGGCTTCTTTTTGACCTTGGCGGGCTGAGGGCAGAGCACGGCGCGGATGGCCTCATCAAACACAGTCTTTAGACCACGCTGGGTCAGAGCCGAGCACTCCAGGTATTTCACTGCCTCTGTAACGTAAACGCAAAGAACACCGCAGTTATGAGTTAATAAAAAAAGATTATGCTGGAATTATGGAACTTCCTGGCTCATTTTTCTCCTGTCCAAACACCACGAATGCAACTGACCTATGTCTTTTGCCAGAGCCAGGCCGTGAGGGTAGGTGATCGGTGAAAGCTTTTTCTCCTTCAGCTTCTCAATGGTCTCCTTATCGTCCCTCAGATCCAGCTTGGTGCCCACCAGGATGATGGGTGTGGAGGGGCAATGGTGACGGACCTCCGGGAACCACTGGGGTAAGGACGGAGTTGGAAAAGTAGGTAAAAAGTAAATTAATAATTGTACACAACATGAGAAAAGCTTTTATTTTCAATACCCAAACTCAGACCACCTCCTCTCTCACTTTCACGGATGGTTCCACTTTCTCCATTCCCTCTAAAATAAAAAAACCTTCTCTTTCTCACTCTTCTGCCTCTCCTTCAATCCATTTTCCACAGTGAGGAAATGAAAGATCGTATCTGCTACAGAAATGAAGTAGATTCCATTTGTGCCCACCGGCCAGTGACAGATGTTTGACTGGCAAATCCAGCCGGCTTAGTGAAGCAGTCCTCTAACAAGCCACTTATTTGACGTGTGGGGATTATGGGGATTACCTGATGAGCCACACTACAGTTGTTGGTTTTTTTCATTTTCATTTTTAAAAATTGTCTACTCATGTTTTAAGCTTTTGATGTAAATGACTCGATTTCCTGAGAAAAATGTAACTAAATTAAATTCTGGACAGTTTTAATCTGCTACACGGTTTAACAGAGCTGTTAAACTGAGATTTAGGAAACGTGCATGCGGAGTGATGTGGAAAAGTTTGGACTGGATGTGATTAGAATTTATTCTGATAGGTTTGACATTTGACTTTGATGCCGTCACTGAGAATTACCTCCTAACTTTTCACCTGCTCATACTCCCCACAGCAATCAGGCTCAGTGAAGCCACCTGTGACTGGTTAACTGAGCCCAGAGTCAGGTTGGGTAGGTGTGTGTGTGTGTGTGTGTGTGATTTTAATACTAAGACGTGCATTGATATGTCCTCCCCCCGCTTCCCCCCAGTTAATCTATAATTTATTGTATTTTGCATGTTTCTGGTGCAGGACTGAGATGATTGAGTTCTGTCTGTTTTAATTTGCCAACCTTTACCCCATATAATGGTACAGTCCAATTAGGGCGGAGTTAGCCTGGGGTATAAGAAACCATTTGGGGTTTGTGTGAGGGGTGCAGCTTGTCATGAGTTTGTGTTGGGTCTTTGATTTTAAATAAGTTTTTTGCTTTTGTTCATTTTCCTGTGTCGTTTAAGGAGCTCTGACTGCCTCTGGGACTGATAATGCTGAATCATGTTAATTTATTGTTTGCATATGATCCCTCAAGCTTTAAAGCTACAGTAATTAAGCTTTAACTTAAGAAAAGCCTTCTTGGTCCAGGGTCTGTCTTTTTTTCTCTCGAATATACCCTCTGTAGAGGGTTGAGTCTCAGCAAATCCCAACCCATTTAGCAAATAATGAACCGTTCCAGTCATGCTTTCAGGGCTCGCCATCCCACAGAGACATGAGAGTGGTAAATGACTTACTCCCAAACATTGATGGCTCTTAGTGCAGCATTTCGCACGATCACAGTTTTCTTGACCGACTTAAAAATAGTTTTGGTCCAAATCTGCCACCCAGTTCAGTGTATGCTGGAGTGCCTCAGGGGTCCCTGCTTGGTCCATTACTTTATTCCTTGTACATTCAGCTGTATCATTTGGAGTTATAGAATTAGCTTCCATTGTTCTTGATGATGATACAAAAGGAACCTAAAACAAGCAAAACTGGACTAAAATACAAGTTAATATGGCAGTGCTTGAGACATGAAACTATTGCCTTGGGTCATCTATTGTGTATGAACTGTTTGTCTGTCCACGCTCATCTGGAGGGAGGGGCTCAGGACAGAAAGCTTCAGTATTCAACGTTTGTTTTTTTTTTTTTTTTGCAATAGAATTAACTCCTGTAACCTGTCTCCGGTTGCCCTACTTTACTAGCGCACTGTTGCTGTTGCCTCTAACAGTCTTGACATTAAACAAATCGTGACGTGAGATCTAAACCCTGCTATTCTAAGACATACGGAGAGTCACATGGAGCTGACTTATTATGTGAACTCTCTTCTCTTATAAATGTATTTAACAGTTAAGTGGGGTCGTTTGAGTGATTTATCTAAGTCTTTCTGTCTTCTCAGACACGAGATAAAGGTTTTAATTTGTTTCGAAGCGCAACGCTAATCCATCTGCTCTTTCCCTCTAATTGATCGTGTGTCTCGTAATGTAACACAGATTGAATACAATCTGATTGGCGATGGACTGACGTCGAGTGAGCAGGATGCCGCTAATCCATATTCCGTCTTGTCATTATCCTTTGATTAGAACTTGACATTTAGCTACTCGGGAGGATTCCTGCCGGTGACATCTAAGAAGGCAGCATGGAGCTGAGAAACAGTAGGAAAAGATAGAGAAGAAGGCATGACAACTGCCATGAGACACCAAAATCATTTCAGCTGAGATGAGAGTTCCGTAAGAATCCAGAGTAATAAAAGGTCTATTTTCTTTTCTTTAAAGAATATAACATTGTCCTTGTGATGAGTGAACTACAGTTTTATCAATAATAATAAAGGTTTGTGGAAACAATTGTTTTACAGTTGCTGACTTTTTTTTAAGATGCCATAGGGGTTGTGTTTTTTCTAATTGATGGTAAATAATATTGTACAGAATTGTTTAAATTGTCGTTGGAAAGGCTATTTTTTACCCGTATTTGATCATCCAACACAATTAATCCCATTTAAAAGCACCACCACATGATTAACTGATTGTAGTCGTGCAGAATACATTTGCAATACATTATCGCAACCACATACAGGCCTTTATTTATCTATTTAATGCCAAACACGACTTTATTTTCTTTTTTTGAAGTTTCACTTCATAGCACTCGTGTTTTTGTCACCTGTTCTTTTGATGCCATCCTTTTTTTAAAAATGGTCTCCCGGGGAATAAGTTTCCATCGTCACCACTCCAGTTCCAAAGTAACCATGGTGACTCGCGAGCAAAGCAACAGCGAATCGTGCTAAAACTGCTCAAATCCATGTTCATGGCATTGTTCCCTTTTGATGTGAGGTGTTCGTCGTATAGCGCCCTCGCGGTTAAGGGACTGTGATTGGATTTGAGTGAGGTCACGGGAAAAAACTCTTGTTAAGGTCCTGCTTTTGGCCCAGTGCATGAATGAGACTGTTAGGCATGAGAGCACTTAATTTGACAGTGCTGGACATGAAAGGTCTCATCTGACAGTGCTACTTAAAGTACCTGGCAGGCAAATAGGTAGTGGAATAAACACGGGTAATTAGACATCTTGTACAACAAGTGATATATAACAACTCTGCAGGTCCTTTAATGGTTAATTAAAGTTTAAAGCCAATTATTTACAACCAAAACCGAAGCTATTCCGATTGATACAACAAAAATCTTGTTTTTGCCTCGTTTGTTTAGCTGTTTTTTTTTTTATTTATTTTATTCAAAGATGCGTTTTGTTTCACTACATGTTCTGTATGTAGGGTCTTTTTTGGTTTTCTGAAATAACCGCATACAGAAATAGTTCAAAACCTAAAAGAAAAATGCAGGGAATAGAGCTTTTAAAAATTTGAATGAACTCTCGCTGTACCATGACTCCAAAAGTCAATCAAATATCTTCATTAGAACTTAATTCATTGAAACATCTTCAGTCAGTGGAAAACTTTTTAAATTGAAATTAAGTTGCACAAAAAAATATTCCCTTGCATGTAAATGTCACTGTATTATTGTATTAATATACTTCTAACTGAAGACTATAATAAAAAGTATGTCTCTTAATGTAAAGTGAGTCAGATGTGGTGGCATTTTTCACATAAGACACATTATGAATATCACACAGGAAAAAACAAAAATCTGTCTCGATTATTGCTTTTCCCGTCTTTCTTACCAATGCATGAAAATATGCAAGAATGAGATTCAGACTACTTAGTTTTACTTTATCCTCACCTTAGCTCGGACGTTCTCGTACGACGCTGGGCTCACCAGAGAGAAGCAGATCAGGAAAACGTCCTGGATGAAGTGAGAGGAGAAAAAGGAGTGACATAGAAAATGTAAATTGCAACAACAACAATTACAAGAAAAAATAAGTGCATTTTTGTAGCCGAAATGTTGTTTTTTATCATAATTTCATTCAACCTTCATTAACATGTTGCCTTATTCAAGCCCCCCATCCCTGATATTAAGATTCAAGGTTAATTTCAAGGTTAACTCTATAACACCTAAGCCTCAAAAATATCCGTCTGGATTTTTTAAATTTTATTTTGCTTATTTTAACCATAAAAGGACCAGAAAATGTGGTGTTTTTCCCCATTTTTCCAGAATAACTTTCAATATCTGACAGTTATTTACAATTTTACTGCATGTTAAAGTAGTGCATTAACAATTTATGCTCAATTTTTATTCAGAAAAAAACACTGTGGTCGTTCACAAACACCAGATTTTGCGTGGTCACTTTGAAATCACCGTAATAACCACGCGTTGGCTTTGACGTGCAACTTCGCAGCTTTCAGAAACCGCTGGAATTTTTCGCTTACAATACGCTCGGTGTTTAAGGATTTAGTCATAATCTTGGTTTGTGGCTTCCTCAGTGTTTTTCCTGCTCAAGCAACAGCTTTATATATATATACAGTATATACACTTTTAAATATATACAGTACATATATGTTGTTTTATTCTCATTTCATTACAAAACGACTCTTTTCCAGATCCAAATACTGTGTAATTATTCCGTTGCTTGATTAAAAATCTTTCTGCTCACTTAACCCAACAAATAAATGCATACACAAGCAACACAACATGCTATAGTTTCCCCCCCTTCCCTTTCTCTTGTGGTCAAATCTATTATCCCTTGACAGCACATGGAAAGAAAGCGATGCAATCTCCATAGCAACTGAGCAAATGATGCAGACGGAGTCCATATGCAAGGCTGAAAGCTTTAAGTGAAACATGTGTTTTCATTAATTCAGTAGATTTTTTCGCCTTATATTCTGTATTTCACCCGTGACTGTTAACAGCGTCTGTCTCTGTGTTTCTTCAGTGGGTTTTTGCCTAACCCTAACAATGAGCTGCTTCTCCAGTCATATCTTGCGTTTCTTTTCTCATTATCTTCCTGTCCTTTTAATTTTGACGTGATGTCACAGGCTGTACTCTTGCATATTGATCTCTAAACTACCTCTATGAAACCCCAGGAGGCGACTAAGTATATGTATTTTTTTATAATGATTTGTGTGTGTGTACCGTCTGTGGGTAGGACAGTGGGCGGAGCCTGTCATAGTCCTCCTGTCCGGCTGTATCCCAGAGGCCCAGGTTGACTGGCTTGCTGTCCACCATCACATTAGCAGAGTAGTTGTCAAATCTATGGGGAGCAAGAAGGTCATGGGTCAGTCAATCACCCGGCGTCGACATTTTCATTCAAGTGATTATTAGAAGAAAAAGATCAATCGTTTGATTTATGAGGGCAATAAAAATGACATGACACTCAGGCTGGGTTTTCATAATTAGACATTAGTTGCCAAAGGTCAGAAAGGAAGAGTGTGTTATTACAGAAAACGTGGAGCTTGTTAAGATTGAACTTTTTTTTCTTCACACTCCAGAATCTAAAATGTAATGTGCGAGCGACACTGCCCCCATGTGGTCACACTGAAACAACACAGTCTCATCTGGAGGCTGTTGACAGACACACGCAGGAAAACATTATGGACATAAAGTGTCATCAATCCCAGTTTATTATCTGATTAATAATGTGAATGTCTTGCAATTCTGATTCATCTTCTTTCATTATTGTGTCTTTGCACTTGTTTACAGTCGTCTGTCACCTTCTGTTAATAGGAAAAAAGCACTTTTCAACCATTAAAATGTCTTTAAATGGAAATTAAAGTTATGAATCTCTCTCTCATTATTCTTTTCCAATCTGGTTTAGAAACTTTGTTGTTTTTTTTAAAGAATTTTACATTTAAATGACCTTACTTTATAAATGTAGTGTCATGATTCAAGTGGAAATATCGTGGAAATGGGTCTTTCCACATGTTTAAATTGTCTTGGTTTCATACAACTTCTTTATTATCTTAATGTGAAATTCTCATAATATTATCCTTCGAGGGATTCCTCATTAGCCATGATTATACTTGGAATAATAAAAGTGTAATTAAGTAACATTAGGAGAGTAAGCGTATGATAAATGCCTTTGCTCGTAAGCACAGCAGATTAGCTGAGTTTTAGTAGTTTTTTGTTATATACATTAAAAGTACAGTCAGACACCTTCTCACCCCCCTATTCCAGGGGTGGGCAATTATTTCACTCAATATTCATTTTATTTCTTTATTAAAAAAAAGCTGTAAATTGTATTGTTTTGGTGTAAATTGGGCGGCGTAAAAACACACACTAAACAAAATCAGGGAAAATGCAGATTGTATTGTATTGCAATTATAACTAACTAATTCTGTTGAAAATATCAAATTACTACACTACACTAAATCACAGTATGGTATATTATGATTGTATTCATTATATAGTATAGTAATTTGACTTAGTATGCTATAGTATAGTCTGACACCATGACACATTTCTAAATTAACCACACGCGGGACAGCCACATCACGCCCAGGTCTGCTCTAATTACAAAAAGAAAATAAATAGTCAATAAAGTAAAAATTCAATAAAAAAAAAAAAACACAAGCACTAAAAGAACTAAGAGGGACATAGGGGTTCTTGTTTTTTGGCCTGTCTAATACACTTTATTCTTTACCCTCTTATTCTATGTTCACTGTAGTGAGGCTGGAGCAGACAGACTTTGCAGAAGACGTGTGTTTAATGAGCTTTAGGCCGCTGCCAGCCCAAACCTGCTGCAGCAGTATGTCGTCCTTAAAGACTCATGTGAACACGTGTGGGTTCATACTGTTTTACTGTCACTTTCTGTAGGTTTTCAAATGTTTTTCAAATACCTGTGTGAGCATGTGTGTGTGTGTGTGTGTGTGTGTGTGTGTGTGTTTTATACTCACACAGTAGGAATGTACTCCCCGGGGAAGGCATTGGTTGTGTAGCTGATGAGGAGACATGTTTTTCCCACAGCTCTGTAACACACAAGTAAAAACACACGATGAACAGACAATAACACAGCATGGGAGACAAACTCACGGTGGGAGACTTTGTCCCACTAACTGTGGACGGTGTGAAGAGTTCAGCGGGTTTCTGTCCATGTTGTACTAACAGGAAGTGATGCAAGACGATGCGCTGACAGACACCGCTGACTCTGTGGCCCTTAAAATACCATGTTTTTGTCCCATTTAAAGAATAACACACACCTCCACCAACACTGAAATCCACATCCTGATCCATATTATCATTTTATCTAAAAAAGACACATACAGACAAACTTCCTTTGCTTTTAATGAGCAGCTCCCAACTGTTTTTTTTTTTTTTTTTTACATCACATTGTGAGACATGTCTGAACACACGGTCCAAAACTTTGCTTTCCTTAAGTTTGGAACAGTTCCCGGAGCATTGTACAGTTTAAATATAAGCTCATAATATAGTCCATATCTTCAAGTTAAGACAACACGTTGATCAGAAGAGCACAGTGAGCCGTGAATTCGACAGCAGGGAAGTGGCACGGCACGCGTGAAGGGGGATGATGAAACAAGTATGAACTGGTCTCTGGTTCTTGTTTGGTTCCAGAGCTTTGCTGTCAGCATTTCAGACACAACACACACACACACACACACAAGAGACGCCACATAATATTCATGTAAACTGTGTGAAGTGCAGTAGCTTCAGATTCCTCCGCATGTAACAAATCCAGATTATTCTACTAGGCCATAGTATAACATTTAGATTCTGGTGCCTGGGTTGCTTCCTTTTGCCAGTAGATGGCGTTCTCATTTTAATCTCATTCAAACAGGATGCAGGTTTGATTGTTTGCCTGATTATTTAAAGTATGGCTGATTTCATTTGAAACTTGACAGTGACATTTTCGTAAATGGAAGTTTAATGTAATAAATAAGTCGATTTACTTCATATTTTTCTGCATATTGCAGCTTTCTGTAGCTTGATATTACAATTATTAAATCAAAATTAACATCTCTCGAATAGCCATTAGTAAGTAGGTTGAAAATCGACTAATCGTTTCCATTGACTGTTCTTTTTGGTTTCCTCACTGAACCAGATGAATTAAGCCTGGTTTGCCGGTTTGAAATCCCTCTGATGTGGTTATTCATTCATATTTTGGCTTTTAAAAACCTGGATTATGCCTTATCACGAGTTGAAGACATCAGTAAACATTTCCCTGCAGCGATGACAGTCCCAATCACTAGTTGCAGGTCTTTATTCACTATAGCATGGCGTCCATTTAGTAAACTATGGTCCATTTAGAGTCAAACAGAGGCTGTTAGTAGATAATTTGGGTTATGGCAGGTGTAGGTAAATGTGAGTTGGATGAGCTGTGAGTCAGGCCCACCTCAACTCGTCCAAATATGGTCACTTCTTCTTTTAAAGTCCATGAAAGCACCCTGGCTGAAATAATAAAGGAGAGGCGTCAAAGGTAAAGGCTTTAGTTGTGTAACGGTAAGAATAAAGGATTGCATAATGTGGATGTGTGTGTCCTCGCAGTGATACAAAGACAAGTCTGTGTTTGTGCGTGAGTCAAAAAGGGAACCGATCTGTTTCAGAATCATCAGTTAAGAGCTGAAAACAGGAACCAGCCAGAGCGAGCTATCAAGAAGAAGAAGGAAAAAAACTTCCACCTCTGATCTCTCGCTGCGTGTTTATTTTTAATCTGGTTTTCCATCAGCTTCTCTGACACCGGCCCACGTTATCTGGCCTCAGCTTGGCACACTCTTCAAAGGTCAATCATTTTAATCATTTTCACTCCATCTCTGTGTGTTTCTGCTTTATCTCATTCCCTGTATACCCTTACAGTTTATTTGTCTGTGTCCATGTTGTACATTTCATCATTTCTTGAATCTTGGTTGTTAAGGGAAACCCCGTTTTTTCCTCATCTTGGTCCAGTCCAAGTAGGACAAGCCAAAAAAAAGTGTGTCAAACACAACTGGCATACAGCACAGATTACAGAAGCATGGTGAAATAAACACCCGTCCACCCATTGTTTCAGCCAGTGGTCTTCCTGCGCTGCACACAGGAAGTAACAGGGAGGTAATTGCAAGGAAATACCATCATAATGCAATTTCCAACTTGGCATTTACGTGTGGTGTAATTATGACAGTCATACTAGGTTATTTCCAAAGTAATATCCAGCTTATTGCTTGGTAATGACGATTACTGTCAGCTACCATACCATCATATGAAGACGTTTGTGAGTTAAAATTGATAATATAATATTATTGCCATGCTGTATCTGTACTGCAGTTTCCAGTATAACAATGTGTCTCATGCAGAGACGGATGGAGGCAACGGCAAGATTGTGCTAGTAAAGCGAGACGCCTGCAAAACAGGTCGGAGTGTGACTCAAATGCAAACGAGTGCCCACAGAAAGTTACAGAAGTGACTTCTACTGCTCTGAAAAACAACACTGCGTCGTTCAGCAGTTTGACGGGTTGAATTCTTCTTGTCTTCACCGGCCCCCGTGCTGCCACTGTGTACACGTAAAACCCACCCTCACTCGGGTCTGATAGTATTGCTTCACAGAGCCTGTTTTCAGACACAGCATACAAACACTTTTATGTCATGTACTGTACAAGTAAGAAGTAAGATTACTGGTCCAGAAATGTACTGTAGTAAAAGTAAAAAAGGAAGGGAAGTGGGTTTTTTAATTAAATAATAACTAAAACAGGCTGACAAATGTCATTTAAAACATAAATGGAAGTTTACTGATCCAGTTATTTCCCTGTGAGTGAACATTTAGCTACATTTGAAGGAGTTTCCCTTTTATCTTTGTCCGTGAAGCTTTTTCTCTCTCGTATAAAGCCTGTGTCTCACTGAACTAAAGTCAAATTACACTGGATGAAAGACACAGAGCTGTCCTTATTTCCTGTTTTCAGCGCTGTACTCTAAAATTAAATGACAAAATATCCTGTTGGCACAGTTTATTTCAGACATAGAGGTGTTCTCTGATGTGATATCGCAAGACAAGTTAGTCTGAAAATGTGCTGAAAAGGTTATAAGGTTAAACCAGAGATTTATATAAAACAAGTGGAACGTTCTGGTTTGCTAACTGAAGCTATTGAAGATGTGAGAATATAATGGATAGCCACCAGGGGGCGACTCTGCTGAGTTGAAGTCTATGGGAAAATGAGTCTACTTCGCACTTGATTTAGAACGTTCCCCAGAACAGTCTCCATTTTATGAGAGTATTAGAAAAAAGAAAGAAAGAAAGAAAGAAAGAAAGAAAGAACGGCATGAATTCTGAGATTTAAAAAAATACAAATTCTGAGATTGAAGTCAGAATTCTGGGATTAAAGAAAAACAGCATGAATCCTGAGATTAAATTATTTTTTTTTCTTTTTTCACATCTGGCCCTAATCTTCTTCAAAAGACCATGATGTCACTTATCTTCCCATGAAGAGAAAAACAAAGCACTGCAGTTAGGGGAGGACACCAGTGTGATTGACAGCAGGTATCAGGTGACATTTATGAAATACCACCGATCCAAATCACAAATCTTGAGGCCTCAAAACAGGAGTTCAGATTCTTATTGGTGAAGCCGCAACTGGTCAGAATAAATCAGTTCATATCTCATTCATCACTGCTGCGGTGACAAAAGACTTTATTATGCCGTTATTATGGAACAAACATGCTGGAGTGTTGCCGAGCAACGCAAGACTCACAGCGATGCCGAAAAACACGTCGACTGACAAAGACTCAACCATCACTACAGCATTTTCTAACGTTCTGAACTCGAATAAAGTCAAACCTGAGATAAACCACATGGAGTATTCCAATCTTGGTTACAGACTGTAATGTAGAATCAGATTATAATCTCCTGGTGGACATAATGTGATAGAGCCAGAATCAAACTTTGTTCTAATTGTATATAATATGTATATGTACATAAAAATGTATAAATTAATAAAAAAAACACTTGGCTTTTGTGTGCTTTAGTGTAAGGGCCTTGCTTTATGGAGGGGCCATATTGCAACATTACATTTCTACAGCAATCTGTACATTCTATTAAAACTCATGGAAAACGGCATCATCAAGATGAATTAAGCAGAATTTTGTCCAGCCAGTAGAAGGCCTTGTCGCTTAAAAATGAAATAAAAAGGTTATTAAAGGTCAAATGATGCCCTCATTTGTGCTGCAAGCGACATTTTTGATGTTTGTCTGCGTATATCTGAAAATAAAACCTTAAAGTTGACACTTCATTGCCTTTAATAACTGATTCATGTTAAAAAAAAATATCCATCTTCCTCATAACAGTTTGAAATCACAGTGTCTCATTTTAGCACGGAACCAGGAAGCTTTGTCACATGTATGCAAATGCAGCTGCAGGACTGTAGAGTGTGTGTGTGTGTGTGTGTGTGTGTGCGTGCGCGCACAACCTGTAAACCTTTCATTTTATGCGTCTCTGGCAGCAACAGCGACGCCACTTCCGCTCGACAATTTCCCCGTTTTTTACTCCACCTTCACGGGTAAAAAACGTTTGTGCAGAAGTGGATTTATTTGCTGAAACTTTGTCCAAATGTAATCTAGTTTAGACTTTAGACTTAGTGAAACAGGTTTTTTCACAATAAAAACTGCAGTTATATCCACCTTTTTACAGAATATAGCCTCTCTTTTTTTAGGGTTTCCTGGAGCCACTCTCTTGAACTTCTTCTCTGTTTTTCCCCCCACAGAAAGAGTCTGTACTTTTGCTGCAGTACAGCATTTCCCTGCATGTTGTGGCCTGCACCTCTTGCCAAGGCACCATTGCTCTATCAAATACACGCCTTCAGGTTTACATGCATCACCTTGAAGAGTGTGTGTTCCTAAGTGACTTTAAAGTTTGTAGTAACCTGTTGATCCTGTGGAGAAAACTCAATCACACTACAGCAGAAGTTGTAGAAACTGTTAGTCGAGGCCGCTCAGGCCTAAAAAAAACACCCTTCAATGTTTCTGTTCAATCAGCCAAAATCCTTAGACGAGGGCCAAACACGTGCCCATTTAAGCATCGGGCAGAGTTACCGCTTCATCATTCAAACACAGCTGAAGTTACAACAAATGTATATAGGCAAAGTAAAAAATTGGCGTACCCATCTCCCACGACCACACACTTGATAGCCTGCATCCTGTTCCGCTCAGCCTCGTCTGAGTTCTTCTTCGCCCCTGACACAAACAGAGACTCACAGACTCACAGAGAGGAGGGTGCAGAGACACACAGCAGCATGCAACCACAGGAAATTGTTACACACCTCCCTCACTCCCCTCCCTCTGCTACAGCCTCTTTCTTTTTTTTTTCTTTTTTTTGCACCCATCTCCCCTTCCTGTTTTGTGCCTCTTACCAACAGAGCTCATGGGTGAGATAAATATATATAAAACATCACAAAAAGGAAAGGAGAGGACAAACAACGTGGGGAAAAAAGCAGTTTACAACATTATTATAACATTAACACGACGGGCTTCACATAAAACCTGAACACACACACTTCAGAGGACATTACATTGACCTGCATTCATTTTCTGGAGACTTACTCTAAACATAACCCTAACTACTACTAACTAACCATCCTGAACATGTCTTCACCTTAAAATCTAATACTTTACATTGTGGGGACTTGATTTTTGTCTCCATAAGGAAGACAAGTCCCCATCATGTGACTGTGTAATCAGATCTAGGTCCCCACAACATGTGTAATACCTGAAACACACACACTGTACATATGTGTTAGTTAGTGTTTTTTTTTAAAAAAAAGATAAAAGATAACAAACTAAATGAACTATGAATTAAGAACTTAATGTATACATTCATAAATAACAGGCTGCTTCAAAGTTTCTCTCTCACACACACACACATACACATGTTTGTCATTTGTATTGAAACATTATTAAAAATTTCAATTTACTTTTGCAACAATTGTAAAAATGTGACTTTGTAAAAACTTCATCACACACTCACAGCTGTGATACGGTGTTGTTTCCACTAGATGGTGCTACACTAGTGTCAGTGCTGTCCATAATAACGTGTGAGTGTGAAATACTGTTAGAATTTATTCCAGTCTGCATTTGATTATGATAAATGTTGATAATAAACATTTTTTGAATACAATTCACAAAACATGTCAAATATCTCCTGTGGAGAAAAAAAACATCCCATAATTGTATAGTCATATACTATATATTTTTTTTAAATATAATGTGAGCTCATGCAAAGCGCCATACAAAAATATGTGCTATACAGTATTTTTTATACGAAATGAACCATTTACTTAATCATTTTGTGTCTCTGAATGAAGTATTCTTATTTTATTGTGTATTTGTATCACATTTACACATTTTATTCATATTGTATTATTATATTTTACAGTTATATATATTTTTTATTTTTTGCATTAGCTTAAACAATAAACATTTTTGAAACTTAAACTAAATCTAGATTCCTAATTTCCTTTTTGATGATTTGTCAACAGTGGACACAATACTTTTAAATATCAAGTGAAGCCACAAAATAATAAAATAATAATTATATATATATATATATATATATATGTATATATATATATATATATGCATATATATATATACATATAATATAATAATAAATTAAAGTTCACCTTTAGTCATGACTCACCACGTACTTACCTCACCACGTGACGTCACGCTGGACTTTCATAACCTGCTTCCTGGTGTGCAACGGGATTTGCACCCAGGTTACGTTGTTGGGGCAAATTTCAACACATTCTCTGTTAGTCTGTCACAGGATGTGTGTGTTTTTCTTGTTTTTTTTTAAAGAATCTCACATCTACAAAAAAAAAACTAACAGAAAAACAGTTGTTGTTTCATTGTGTAAAATACACAATGAAACAACAACTGTTTTGTGAGTTGCAGAGGTGACAACAATGTCACCTCTGCGATCAATTGGTCGAATGACACTCTTATTTTGAAAGGAGCTCCACCTGCCTGTCATTACCTGTGTCTCTGTGCTGATGTGAGCTCCCCACTGATGGCCGATGGATGAGGAAGAGGCGGAGTTAAAAAGAGAACACATCATTCATGCTCCACTGCACCATGTACTGAGACAGTGTGCACATCTTCGGACCCTCACTTGACATTTTGACTGTGGATTTGTGACTCCTGTTCTCTCTTCTATTTCTTTTATTTTAAATATATATTTCCTTGGATTAAATGACTGATTGCCAAATGGGTAAGACGATTTTAGCTTTATTTTTGTCCTTATTCTGTCCATTATGAACATGTACTATTATGAACATATTTCATGTTAAGGCATACCATTCACATTGTGTATTGATGAGTATTTAAACTTTTTTTTACAACTACAAATACTATATTACACACATTTAGCAGCAAACTGGTATAACATTATAATAATAATAAAGAATAAAACAAGGGCTGTTTAATGCAATTTCATGTGTTGTTTTGTGTAGCTTCACATATTCAAATTCACAGATAATAGTTGTGACCTGTGAACAAATGCAAATAACTAAGTCAGAGGTGGTGTGGTGGAGTTCTTGGTAATACAGCAGATTGTAAATTGCATCCTGTGGTTTAAAGATGCACTGGCCACGTAGAGGGATGATATTCATAGAATTCACTTCACAAAAAGAAGAAGAAGAAGAAGAAGAAGAAGAAGACGTTGCTGTATTTTGAGTACAAACGTTTGTCCTCTTGTGCTTTTATTAAAAGTCCAGGTGTTGAGGAGCATTTTTAGCCATCAAGTCGTTCTCATTCATACCATGGCCAAAATCATAGAGTTTGGCGAAACACACTGCATGTAAACAGCTGGTTGTGCAAGAGGTGTAAAGGAAGGGTGGGGACGTGGAAGTCCTGTGGTCACACCACCCCCGACTAGATCTCGACACAGAGGGATTTTGTCACGATAGAGGACAAAATCTAAGGTGTAACACATGACATCCTCTGCGCTGATGACAAACATGTATACATTTAAGTTACTTCCTCCTGATATTCAAACAAGCTCTTTTTCAGCAGAAAACCCTGAGAAGACAGTGACCATTCAAACTGTTCCTCAAAACCTCCAGTATTCAATATTAGCAGTTGTGCGTGCACAGGTCTAAATGTGTGTTTATCGAGAAATGTGAAAACCACAACACCTGTGTTGCAGGTTCTTCAGAGAAAACCACATTTCCTTTTTCATTTCTATGTTTATATATAAGATACAGAGATGCAGTATGTGAATTCAAATCACTCAAATCATTGCAAAGCAGGGTAAAACCCCAGAACACAGAGCATTTAGGCTGCTTTTTTTCCCCATTACTATGTTAAAACGTATATACAGAGGCTATAAGAATGTGCAAAATAGAGAGTCTTTTATCCTTTTTTTCCCAGCACAACCTATAGGCAATCTGATAACATGTTTTTTGTTATCATTTTCACCAGTTACATAAACACACGTGAGCAAAAAGTACTAAAAATCGGAATTGAGTTTGTGAAATTTGTGAAATTTGGAAATATGTCACATTTCAAAGTTTGCTTGGCTCATTTTTATTAACAAAAATAGAAGAACAATTGAATTTTGGAGTTCGAATTTTGACTTGACAACACATGGTAAATTCCCACTGCAATTTACCATGGGTGCGCCATTATCATATGTAAAATTATAAATTTAGAGTCCCTGAAAATCCGTCTAAAGTTTTGTTCAATATATTTTTCCAAACAGTTTCCTCAGACTTTACAGAAGATGAGAAGATGGAGATTGAGAGCATTAAGACGTATAAGAAAGACCTTTTGGACGAAATCCAGGTGAGATACAGTACATTCAGACACCAGAATATCTGTTATCTGCATCCATATTTTACTCCAACTTAAACTTTTATTATAATAAAACATTCTTCTTCCCTGTACAGAAGTTAAAGATGGAGATCGACAACGTGATGGCCGAAGTACTCAGCTTTGAGTTTGCCGAGGAAAAGTGAGTTTCGACCCTGCACCTGTTTGAACGCGAGTTCTCCAAACTCAGATACTTGCGTTGCATTTTCACAATGGCTTTCTGACATAGTTTCACTCACTCACTCACCATAAGGTTAGAAATGTGGTCGCCTTGTGTAGTTTCATATGGAAGATTTCCCTTTTTTTGAAAAAGTTTTTTCTTTTTTTATCATCATATCAAAAGAATAGCTTTATTTGGGATTCAGTACCAGTGTATTCTTAGAGGACAGAGAACGTCTGTTTCTGGGCCTCGTCAGGGGATTTCCAGTCAGGGGGTCAATGCAGTCACCTACAGTATGTAGGAAACAGAGAGGTGAGAGAGGACTCATTTCTCACAGTCTGCAGTGCCATGATTAAATGTCACTAGTTCCTAAGCGTGGGCTCTCATTGACTCAAATAATAAGCTGTATAACCATGACGGTAAACTATTCCAGCATTTAAGTGAGAGATGTTGCACGGCAGTTTGGGATATACAGTATACTGTACATGCATATAATATCAGTGTGAGTAAATACCAAATGTTGATTTCCCCCCCGCAGCAAGACGATAGAGAAGAGCAAACGGTTTTCAAATGGAAAGAAGAAATTCAACATGGACCCCAAAAAAGTGAGTGTGAGCATGTGCCACTGTCCTCTATGTAACTCCGTTTTATATCATATAAGATATATAGAAAATAATATATAGGAGAATTAATGCATGATACTTGTACCCACTTTTTAATTCTGCCTGTCAAAGGTGATCTTTTACTGTAAATATTAACATTTACAAACTTTAACAAAATCATTTTCAAACATACACATTTTGGCAACTGAGCGTATTAAGAACAACTCACACACTCGTCATGTGTGGACTTCCTCTCACTCGACCGCACTGAGGCTCCTTTGAGTTTGTGAAATGATGCTGTAAAACAGTCCCATCGTCACGGCAACAGGTCGCCGCACATGACGCTGTGGTGTGCATGCAACAAGACACATCAAACACAAACTAAAAGCACCACCAGTTTCTCTTTCTGAAGGAAGGCGTCGAGTCTGAGTGGTTGGTGTTTTGTTTCGTGTTTACGTCCAAATCCCTGTGGCTGTGCGAGCAAGAGGAAGAGAGACTGGTTTTAAGGAATTAGGATTAGCAAAAAAAAAAGATGGTTTTTACCAAACAGAGATGAGCTCATTATGAAAACACAGCAGAGTGTGAATCACTACATCCCAAACCGAGAACGCTGTACTTCCCTCTGCATGTTCAGCTTTACGTGAAACTATTTATCCGCTTATCAATTTTACATCCTGTGCTTGTGAATGTCTATGTGCAGGGAATCCGGTACCTGGTGGAAAACAAGCTGCTGGATGGAAGTGCTCAGTCCATCGCCGAGTTCCTCTACAAGGAGGAGGGGCTCAACAAAACGGCGATAGGGGAATTTCTTGGAGAAAGGTGAGGAGGGGGAAGTCAAAAGGACACGGAGGATTTGAGATGCTGTAAAGGAAAGAGGTGATAAAAGGAGGCATGGAGAACCATGAAAGGCCCAATGGATTGGCATACGTAGGAAAGAGGGGGTGTGAAGGGGGTAAAAGAAAGTAGCAGGATAAGAACAGACAGATAGTAAAGGCAGGTTCCAACAAGGTGAATACTTTCTACTGGTGTCATGTTTCATATTCTACCTCTTTTCTCCTCCACAGGGAGGAGCTCCACCTCCAGACCCTGAAGGCCTTTGTGGAGCTGCACGAGTTCTCTGACCTCAACCTGGTCCAGGCCCTGAGGTCAGCTCTCACCTCACCTTCACTCGTTTACATCAAAAATAACAGCAGAGCACAACTATGTATTATCTGGGAAAGATAATAATAGGTGGCATGGTCGTTTCCTCCAGAAGCCAACAAGGAGATAAGAATATTGTGAAGTGCTTAATTAACTCGGTTTGAATGGGGAAATAAGTCTATTTCTCACCTGCTTTTCCAACACCAGTAAACATTGTCCCGTGGACTTAATGGTCTCAAGCACTCGTTCCACGTCTTATTCATTAGGCCAATTTTTGGTAAATCGTGTTCTCGTGGATTATATGTCAGACTGGACGTGATGTCACGACTTCACCTCGGATTACAGGGAATAAAAGGCACGTGCAATGACTTCAATTTGCCGTGTCTGTGGCAGTATTGTGGCTGTGGATTCTTAGTTTCCTTATTCTCCCCTCTAACTTTGAGGAAGTGTATGGGAAAGAAATACATGTTTTTTATGTGGGTGGAAAAGACGCTGCTATATCAGCTATTGTAGTAACTACAGCTGCCAAATATAATACACTGAAAAATAACTATGAAACAAATAAATGACAATAGTCCTTTTGCTTTATTCTTGTTGTGGTGTGTGTGTGTGTGTGTGTGTGTGCGAGACAGACAGTTTCTGTGGAGTTTCCGTCTGCCCGGCGAAGCCCAGAAGATCGACCGCATGATGGAGGCGTTTGCCACACGCTACTGCGACTGCAACACTCACGTCTTCCAGTCGACCGGTGAGCTTCAAGAAGTCACTACACACATGTGACATGTGACTCTGTGTGTGTGTGTGTGTGTGTGTGTTTGTATTTCTGGTTAAGTTTAAGGCTAAGATTTTAATTGTGGTAAGGGTGAGCCATTAACTGGTTAGGAATAATGCAGTAAAGTACTTTTACAGATTTATTTAACATCATGTCTCTCTGACTTCTGTCGACCATTCTTGTTTTCTCTGTATATTGTTCTGTATTTTTTTTACTTCCTCTTACTTTGGTGCATGTGTGTGTGTGTGTGTGGGTGAATCTTCTTTTACAACACCAGACACGTGCTACATCCTGTCTTTCGCTATAATCATGCTGAACACCAGCCTCCACAACCCCAACGTGAAGGACAAGACCACGCTGGAGCGCTTCTATTCCATGAACAGAGGCATCAACAACGGCGAGGACCTGCCCGATGAGCTGCTCTCGGTGAGAACGTCCGACCTCATGACAATGATGACCACAGCTGTCATTTTCATCTTCTGGCATTGTCTCAAAGTGTCAAAATGTCTAAAGTCTCAATACAATACATCATACAGGGAAGGACACAAAAAATAAAAGTATATTAACTATAAAAACTAATAAAAAAAAGAAGAAACAAATACATATTGCACAGTTTAGCCTGTAGAGGCATTTTTTTTCTGAAATACTAATACTTTAATGGTGGCTTGAACACAGAACTGTACATTGGGGCAGCCCATGGCCAAGTGGAAAGGGAACTTGGCTTGCAACTAATGGGTTGCCATAGTGCTCAGTGGCTGTTCACTGCTCCTAATTCTAGGAAGGCTTCTAGTAGAGGATGGGTTAAATGCACGACTGATAAAGGACTCATTCATTTATTCATTTATTTTTACAAGGACACTAATCTGTAGACTGGGGAAGATCCAAGGGGGTGGAATCTTATAGAGAGGTCAATTGACTGGCAGGTCACTGGGGTCACACTCCCTGTAAAATCCCACCATAGTGACGCCCTGAATCTGTGGTCTCAAACTCCATATGAGTTTTAGACAGAGGCAAAAATAAATCCTCCAACTGTTGAGAATGTCATTCCTGTGACTCCCCTGAAACCAAGTGTTTTCTAAGGCCTGAATTCTCTTCACTGTGATATCAAGTCAACGTGGCCCACAGGCTCCAGGCGTTTGAGACCTCTTCCCTAAATCACACGTCTGCTTTGAACCAAAATTGACAAAGTGGACACCGTGCTAATGATTGAGAATCCACAGAATCCTGAGCAAGACAATAATAAATCAAGGGAGAAGTTAGCTAATGTCCATCTGGACTTGTTTTGTATGTACACCCCTGATGGCCATTCACTAAACACAAGAATTAGGCACTTTCACATTGGCTTCACTTTCTAGACACACATATAGTCTGTTTTTGAGTGACTGAAAGTGATACAGGAAATGTGGGTGGATTTCTGTCATCCCATTGTTTGAACTATTCTGAACTAGTGCCTTCTCCTCAGAAACTGTACGAGAGCATTCGTAGCGAACCCTTCAAAATTCCAGAGGACGACGGGAACGATCTGACTCACACTTTCTTCAACCCCGACAGAGAAGGATGGCTTTTAAAACTGGGTAAAACACCCGTCCTCGGTGTCATGCAGTACACTTTTTGCACAACCTAAATATTTGCATCCTGATTTACCTGCGGCTGCAGTGACAGTTGCTCTGAACGACGACACAGACAATGACGGCGATTACGCTTGTGTCTGCGTTTCAGGAGGCCGAGTGAAGACGTGGAAGAGGCGATGGTTCATCCTGACTGACAACTGTCTCTACTACTTTGAGTTCACCACTGTAAGTTCTGCAGCTCCACTGTCACACATTTATAATCAAACTCCTCTTCCTCTTTAGTCACCATCCTTAAACCAGTCAGACGGAAACTGACCTCAACAGAAAGACAATGCACGTATTCATCTCTTTCACTTTGAACCTTGTGGTCTGTGTTGGCGTCAGGTGCCACAGGACCTGCATGGCAGCGCTGATGCAGTAATGCTTCTCATTTAGAATGATGATGTGGGTTTAAATAAAAACGAATCTTGGAAGTGATATAGATCATGTTACACGGAAGTTAGTTTACCTTTAATTAGTTTTTTTTTTTCTTTTTCAGGTCATTTTTTTTTTTTTTCAAAGTCAAATCTTTAAGTGTACAACCAAATATCACAAATGTACAACATCAGATCCCAATAACTTCCACTCACTCCATGTCTCTGTAATCTGTCGGCAGGACAAAGAGCCCCGAGGCATAATCCCGCTAGAGAACCTCTGTGTGAGAGAAGTGCCGTATCCTCGCAAACCGGTGAGTCCTTGCATGTTGAGTTTGCTTAAGTTGCAGGAATTATTTTTGAAACGTTAACTCGGTATTATATTTGTCCTTCCTCTAAATGATATTCAAGTGATCTGAGAGAGAACTGGACTTTTGCTCCTAATTTGGGCTCTGCTTTCAAAAAAAACTGACCAATCACAAGGCAGTTACGAAAGAGGGGGTAACAACTGCCTACACCAGGGGTGTCAAACTCAAATGACCTGGGGGCCAATGAGTATCTAGTCTGGTCAAGCGGGGGCCGACATAGAGGAAAAAAAGTGGAAAAAACAACTATTTAGTAGCCGGTGGGAAATATAAGATATTCATTATGATATTAGACATTATTGCAAAGTAAAAGTGCTCGTTTTGATACAAAATGATTCACAATAAAAACATATTTATGATGCACAAAAATGGAGAATTAAATTGAAAATTTGGCAAATAATGACGAGGATAATTGTGATTAAAACAGCTTAAATATATGTCATTTCATGTTGAGTGTAATACATTTAACAAAGCAATGACTACAACCAAATGTCTTATTACTATAATAAAAATATTGCTGGCAAATACATTTAGTCTTAAATTCTGTCTCTATTCCATCACCTTGCACAGTGGTGGGCGGGCCGCATGTAATCGATTGGAGGGCCACATGTGGCCCCCTGCCACCAGTTTGACACATGTGGACTACACTGTCTAAAATAAAGGCTGGATATAAAGATGGATGTAGTCTTGTGGTTTGAAAAGTGAAGTCCAGGGAGCAAAGTCTGTGGACATCTATGGGGAAAATTTCTCATTTGAACATGACTCAGTCATTATAGATCAACAAGGTGATTATTCTGTGATTCTGGTTTCGTCTAGTACTGTCTGGAGCTGTACAGCCCCAACAGTCGAGGGCAGAAGATCAAGGCGTGTAAAACGGAGACGAACGGCAGAGTGGTGGAGGGGAAACATCAGTCCTACACCATCTGTGCCGCCAGTGCCGAGGAGAGGGACTCTTGGATCGAGGCCATCAGGTCAGCCCCCAACAGACCCTAACCATCACAACTTAATGTCTAACCCCCACTAGCCCAGACCCTAACCTTAACCCAAGTCTCAACCCTCTAAAGGCAGTTTGAAGAAGTGACAGAATGTGAAAACCAGTCAAAATGTCCTCACTCTGTGGTTTATCTGCTGTTTGTCCTCACACAGAGACCCATACAAGAACACACACACACACACACAGCTCTGTTTGTCCAACTGCATTTATGATACAGCCAACTGACCCTGTCTTGGCTGGGTCCCATTCGCAAAAGAGATTTTAATCCCAATAAAATTGTCTGTTAAAATAGATGAAATAAAAATACCAATGTTAACGTCATTAAAGCCATTAATTCTTGTTTGGAAACACTGGCATTCATTTGAGTGGACGCCACGTTTTCTCACTTTTAAAGGCTTTTCTGTCACCTCAGGACATTTAAATTTCACAAATGGTGATGAAATTTGAATTTCATCACCATTCTACACTTAAAACGACTCCTATCAGCACAAAGTCCAAGCTGCTTATCGCTAACACCAGTCTTTAATTACAATCTGTCCCCAAGAATAGTTGTGCACAAATATCCACAAAAATCCTCCACTCTGACACAGCATTAAAATAATAAAAATAAATAATACTCATAACAGTCTTTCTTCCTTCAAACAGAGCAAGTATCACCAAAGACCCATTCTACGACTTGGTCTCGGTGCGTAAGAAGAAGGTGATAAACCAAGCGCCTCAGGATTGAGCTGTCAGCTGCTTCCTTCCCTCACGGACACTTATTGAACACACCACGGTGGGATTCTGTTCTGGAATCTGGACGTTGTGGATCCCCCTTTTTTTTTTTATCAGTTGTACTAAACACAAAAAACGAGAGGCGACGCGACACAGGAGGCTAGACGGAGCGACGCTGACACCGGTGATGGAGTCTAAAAGAAGGGACTTCTCTTTCCGTCCCTCTTGATGCAGACAGAGTTTATCTGTGTCAAAGGTACAAAAGACGATGACACATCTTTGTCGCTCTTGAAAAAGCCGCAGAGACGTTGCTGGCGAGAAAACTCAAGAGTTTGCTGGTGCATGTTTAAATATGGCTCAGTTTCTATCACTAGAGGTTTGTTGGTTATTTCGCAGATGATATTTGCCCCACAAGCTTTAGTTTCCATGTCATATTTCACAAAAAGACAAGAGAGTTCTCAAATGACAAAAAGTATTGTTTGGTTTGGTGTGAGCTGAAGATATTTTGTTGTACAGTTTAAGCATTTTGCTGTTTGCTCTTTCACTGGTTGGTTGTATAAATATTTTTTTGTGATACTTTATAAGAGGAAGTCTGTATCTTTCACCCTTCACTGGATTTTGAAGCACAGTGCAATACAATGCAATACGCATTTACGGCTCGTTCCACATGAACATGTACATTGTGAAATGGGTATTTGTATATTATGAGTGACTGTATTTACTTTAAAACCCACCTTTATTTTGTGAAACATTGCAATCACTGTGTGTGTTGTGTTCACAGGAAAAAATAAAAAAAAAAGTCAAAAGTGTTGACATTTTAGAGCTGGTGCAGTTTTGGGTTGAGGGGTCAAATAGACAGCTGTGTTCTCACATGAACACGCAGTGAAACCATGAGACCACACCTCACTTCCTCATGTGTTTACGACGAGCGCCGCTCTCATCCTGGCTTTGCATGTTGAAGGGTGGAGCGCCAACGCTGTCTTTGTGGTTTTGTGGTAACACGTCTAAATCTAAATCTAATTCTTTTGAACTACTTTTTTCTTTTTTTTTTTAAAGTGACAAAATGCATGTTTGCTGTACAGCGAGCAGTTTAATGAACTTGTCACTTTTGAAACCTTACAGGGCCACGCGGTTGGACTAGTGGTTTGCAGACCTGGGTACGGGACACAGTTGCACAGTTGGAGTCTGCATGTTTTCCCTGTATGTGCATGGGTTTTCTCTGGTTTCCTACACAGTCAATTTCACAGTGTTAAATATGCAGTGTCAATGTTAGAGAGTAGAATGCCCCCTAGGAAAGAGTTAATTTAACAACAAATACACTTGGACACAGTGTTAAATTAACTCCTTAATTGTTGATTTTGAAATTGGACACTTTAAATTGACCTCTCTATGTGACCCTGTAATGGACTGGCCCTCTCTGTCCAGGGTGTACCCCGCCTCTCGCCTTATGTCAGCCGACGTTGACCCTCACGTGGAGGATCAAGCAGTAGAACATGGATGGATTCCATTCTAACTTTTCAACCTAAAAATAAAAAAACAAGCACTGAGAGAGAGATCTAGACTTCTGCATCTCCTCTCGACTGCACCATTGGAGACATCTGTCCTGTGACTGGAGACTTTGACCGATCAGAGTGTTCCTCTATTAGCTGTCCTACTACAAGCTGCTGTGTGTACACAACTGTCACAGCATAAACAACTTTAAAAAAGAAGTCTAAAAGAAAGATTAACACTTTTTTTTTATTCTTTCAGCTTCTTGCAGATGATCTGCTTTTTCAGTGATCTGCATATTAATTTGCTTTGGCAGAGAGTTCTCACGCAACCCTTCCTGATGCAAGCCTCCCATTTATCCGGCTCTAGGAGTTCCGTGGATTGCAATAGCAATGGGGGATTGGACCCTATGGGCTGCCCTAAAAAGATAGATACATGCAATGATGGGAGTGTCAATGTGGGTGGAGCCTTTTAAATGGAGAGAAGGTGGAGTGTTCATCTGGTGGGAGGGACTCAGGACCAAGGAAGCTGTTCAGCTTCACAACATAAAGAAAACAAAAAAAACATGCACAATGACATTATTTAACGCATTGGATATACTTTCTGCAACTAGGGGTCTGTCTCTCTCTTTCTCTCTCTGTTAAAACAATAACAAAGGACCTCGTCTGATGCCAGAAGCAGCGAGAAATCATGAGCTTTGGCTTCCTCACTGATTAAGTGACAGATCCTCTCGGTGTATTTCATAATTATTATGCCCTGTCTTTCGCCCTTTTCACCCACAGCAACCGTCATGTGGAGGTTAAAGTGGTAGACAACACAACACTGACCCGGGCGCCCCCCCCCCCCCCACTCACTGTTTGAGAGCATGATTAGCCACCTCAGCACAGCTGGTTGAACAGCAATCAATGTATCTGCCACATGTGGCACAAACACATTTCTGCTCCCTGTTTCCATCCATGTTTTCTTTTAGCAGCAGCTACAAACATGGATGACATCATTTCAAGTGGATTTAAAGGGCGCTGGAAACATTTTGGCTCATGTGAGTACATCCTTTAAAAAAATATATACAGTATGTAGCACTAATCTCATGGATTTAAGACATTTTAATGTAGAACATGTTCGTCGGCAACTACATTTGTCACCAATTTTCCCGAGACTTAAACGCCAAAATGTTATTGTTTGGTGTTGCAATCTTGTCAAACTTACGATTTAAATATTGCTTTTTGTGCAGTACGTACAATGCACCGTTAAGTCTGTTTTGGTTAAATCTGTATCGTTTTATGTACAGCAGAGCTGAAACGATGAATCAATTATTAACTATTTTGATAATCGACTAATCGGTTTGAAGCTTTTTTTTGTGATTAAAATAAGATTTCCAATTGTTTAAGTGTCTTAAATGTGACTATTTTCTTCATTTCTTTGCTCTGGATAACAAAGAAATCATGAAAAGTTAATCATTTTGGTTTGTGAACAAAACAAGACATTTGAGAACATCATCATTTCCAGGTTTGACGAACACCGATATATCACACTGATATTTTATGGACCAAACGATTAATCGAGATAATAATCGACAGATTAATCGATTATGAAAATAATCGTTAGTTGCAGCTCTAATGTACAGTATTTAGATGTCACTTCCTTACAGCAAAAACAAATTGTCCGTAAGAGGATCTAACTGGATCTCCTATTCCTCTGATTTTTAAATAAAACATCTGGTTGAATAAAGGCACTTTCATTGCTGTAGAATAACACATCTTAATCATAGTATCACAGGAAATAATTTCTTTTAATACTAACTGAGTGTCAGCAAGACTAGTCTCTAAAATAGTTGTCTCTTCCTGCTGCAGTTTTGACTTCCTGTTTCAGTGTTGCAAAACATCCTACTTGCCAACCTCCCTGCTTCACATCCCCACCTAAACTCTCAGTTTACCCCTGATTTCCCATCAGGCCCTGTGGTTCCTCTCTTACTAATGAGTGGTGAGCAAATACCCTGAAAGAAGTAAAAGAAGACGCAAAGACAGGAGAGAGAACAGAGTCAGATCCTATGAGTTTGTGTAGCTGTAATACTGACTAACACCACTAGGGGAGGCTGCCGTCAATCTGTATGTAGCCAATTTCCCTCCTGAGGTTTGCAACCATTTAATAAGCAAGAAATGAATGGCATTTAAAGCCCATAATAAATGCACTGCACACAATATTCACATTAAAATTCCAGGTTTTATAACACTCATAAAAACACAATGTTACACCGTTCAGAAAATGCTTAAAAGGAATAAGCAACTTAAAAATCAGAGGTGCTTCAAATCAGGACACATTGATGGAGTTAAAAAGTCATGAAAAGATTAAAAAAAACAAAAAACAAACAAACATAACAGAGATATAAAAAACGGCAAGTAAAAGCAGCTGAAGGCAACGCGGAGCAATAACAACATGAAACGGTGTAAAAGGAATCGCAGAGACATTTTGAATAATTAAGACGCAGAACCATTAACAAAAAAAAAAAAGCAACAGTAATCTGAGGTTTGACAAAGTCCTGATTTAGACTGGTGATGTTCAGAGAGTGATTTGAAGATTTAGTATAATAAACCATGATCCTCCTCAGGGGTGGAACCCTCGTCCTTTCAAACGCGTAGTACGACTGCTCAAGAAACATCTTTAATGATGAGTGGCTTTGCTAAAAGCTGTAGCGCTATCAGCAAAGACAAAATATCAAATGAGTCAGGAACTGTGCATGGATGTGGACATAAACCCAAATGGTCCCCTCTGTGGTCCCTTTGTGACCCCTGCTTTAGAGAAGGCCTGTGTGTTTACAGCTACCATCAGACGCCCTTTTACAAAACCTTGTTCTCTTGTAAACTGAAGACAAATTATTATTTTCTCAAAGCTGAGAAAGTCTTCTTCTGCTTCTCACTGTGTGCACTACAATGTAAACCTGTAAACCAGTGCACTCAGTGTCCACCAGGGGGAGCAGTTGACCCTCTTTCCAACAAGGCTCAGAGAAAACGAGACACAACAGAACCACCATTTCATATCTTATTGAACTTTTACTGCATCCCAATACAAAACCCCCACATTTATTTTATTTGTCACAGTACCTGACACAGTACATTCATTTGGTCTTCGTCTAAGGCAGTGGGTAAAGTCACAATATTGCACAATCATGAGTGGCATCGGTTTTAAAGAGGGTTTGTTTGTAAGATGGCGTGACTGCATTCTGAAGTTAGAAAAATCCACGTTACCCTCAAGACAAGGTGCACTTCGGTTTTCCTCGATGTCGACTCTTCAAACCTGGGCAAAATAACAAAAAAGAAAAGACAGAATATGGCGAGGTGAGAGAGGTTGATGCCGATAAACAGATCACCCACTGTGTTATGAAATCTCAACTGTTAATAAATAATAGTAATAATAAAAGTTGTAGTCAGGATCACTATAAAAGTAAGTGATTGTTGAGTCTGATGCCCAGGTTGTAAAAGACAGCGGCTTCTGTCGTGTTCATACACGACAGATGACCCGAGGCCATCGCTCAACTTTTGAAGCTGCTAACAAAAACATTATTGACATACCAGAACCACAATGAGAGGCAGGAAAACTTACAGAGAATTCAGTGAGAATGTTACAGTGATTACTATGTTTTGTTTTTAACTTCAGTTTCAATTTCTCCGTTGATCAAAGCGGAAAAAAAACGAAACAAAAACTAAGTGCCACATTTTTTCCCACATACTTTTCATGACTTGCATTATGAGCATGAGTCATAAAAAGTAAGCTTATTCATTAACATTTATTGCGAACGGCTTTGACTGTCAGGACCCAAATAATTCATGTCCAACCATATATTGCAGGTCCAGGGATTTTAAAAAATGTTGTTATATTACGTTCTTAGTAGTTGTTTTTATAAAATAAATACATGTTTTGATTTTACATTTAGGCTCATAAGTTATTCTTAGAAAAATAAAGTACATATTTTGCTTGAGTAGTTATTATTAACATTATTACAGTTGGTATCTTATTAAATATTAGTCATTCCACAGCTGTCATTAGCGGTAACACAAGGCACTTTGAACATGAAAAAAAAATAAATTGGGTTATTGCTTGGCAATAAATAAATACATTTTACGTTCGCTATCCTTCTTAAAATATAAAAAACATCATTGTAGTTTTTCCATTGTATTCGTTTATCCTATAAAATAAAATAAAAATAAAATACATGTTTATATGTAATTCCACAATATTGTCATCAACTAATACATTAGGGGTGACAAATTGTTGAGTTGAAGCTGATAAAACTCTATGTGCATCGTAGTCATTTGACACGTGCAAGAATTTTGATTGAACATATTTCCACTGGTGATAAAAACCTGTTTAATCAACCATTTAATCAGTGGGATTGGGGTGAAATTCAACACCCAACACTTAAGAGAAACAGTGAATCAAATATCGTGTCAATCGTTCCATAAATCCCCTTTTACACGTTACTCACTCTCATTGTCGAATGTGATGTTAATCGGCTGCTGAGACTCTGACTTGAGGCCTAGTTTGTTCCCCTTCGCTCTCTTCTCCTCGTTCTCGTCAGCACAATCGGGTGGTGTCGGTGAATTCTTAGTGGACTTCCTGCCGAATAATCTCTGCCTGAACGTGCTGCGCCCCTTCTTGTCCTGTGTCGTCTCCGGTCTACTGTAGGGTTCACTCGGGGCTTCGGCTGACGGACTCAGCCGGTCTATCCTCTCACTGCTGGTCACTCGTGGTCTACCTTCTTCCATCTCCTCAGCGACCTGAGACATAATTGTCTCCCTCTTTATTCCGGGCTCCTGTAGAGACCCCGTTGGCCGTAGGGCATCCCCAAACACCAGCGAGTATTTGGGGTTGTAGTACTTGTGCGCGGGTACCTCGATTTTGTCTTTCCGTGAATCTCCTAAGGTGACCTGGAAGCGAGAGGTGGTGGCCGGTAAAGGTGGACGTATAGACCCAACTTTGGAGCGCACCGTGGCGGTCGTGTGAGCAGCAGGCGGGCTGACGTGGAACTCCTTGTAGAGGTCCATCTTCTCAGAGATGGCGTACATTTCACGGAAGTCCCGGTCAAAGAAGTCAACCACTTGTCCCGTCATCACAGTGATCATATTTCGGTCCATGCGAGATGTTGCCCAGGAGAAACTGGAACAGGGAGACACAGATTTACTAGAGTCTGTGGTGGTCATTGTAACATCATCATCATAAAAGACACAAAATGTGTTCCTGTAGACACAGACAGTCTGTACTAGGGATTTGGTTTTTAAGAAAACTGATTCTTCTTGGCCTTCATCTTAACAAGACATCCGTAATGTTTTGTGACTTTATCTCGCATCGCTGTCATGCAACGGTGTTGACACAATCTGACCTGCCAGAGGATTTAAAATCATCTGTGGCAGATCCGTCTCCAGGGTCACAGTTTGCCACAATTACAATTATCAAAAAAACCCTTTTAAACAACTTTATGGACAGAAAACGTGTTGTAACATGCAGTATAAAACTAACCTAACAAAGAATGGACACTCAATACAGAACAGACTGTTGGGAATTCCCAAACAGTGCCCATAGAGGGCTAAGAGATTATTTACATACTGCAGAAGTGAGTGCAGGTCTGCTCAGGTTTACTCAGGTGGAGACTGATTACTTAGAGCAAACACACACTTCACATTCAATTGTACCCAGGACCTGCTTCAATTTCCCTTCTGAAATGATGATTATTAGTTTGTTTCTTTTGACTTCACCTGCAGTCATCGTGTGATTCAACACACAAATGAAGAAGAGTGAAGAAGTGCATACATTGCACACAAACTCACCTGTAGGAGCCAAACATGACTTTGTCTCCATCTACAAGCATGTACTTGTTCGAGAGCGAACCGGGCAGTCTGCCGAACGACAGAAAGAATCCAACTCCCTGCAGCGATCTGACCCGGATGTTCTGCGGGCACAGAGGATCACAATATGGTTCAGCACGTCAGTGTATCAACACTCAGACGAGAGAGAAAAGAGACAACTGGTTCACGATTTAGGCAAAAGTTTTCGTACGAACAAAAGAGTTCATGTGGAAACTATTTTTCACAGGTGCGTCACACAGCAAAACTATGCAGTCAATCTATCTGTCATAATATGTCACAAATACATACATTTCCTTTTCCTGTTTTCCATAAATTGTTGCCGATACATGCACAGCTACTGAAGAGTACAGGTATTTTAAATCTGCTTTATGATATTTGTTTTAAATGCAAACCATTTAAAACATAGCAGAAGCAGAAGTAAAACACTGAATGTCTTTCATATATAGCACCCCGAAAGAATTGTATTGATATTTTTAGGCTTGAAGCAAAGGTGCTGATATTGGTTTGAATTGGTGGTAGTTGTAGGTGTATCTGTGCACCGTTGTCTTACCCGGAGGTGCTGCGAGCCCATCTGCAGCCTGGAGCACATGTCGAGGAAGTGCGGCACACCTTGGTTATCTAAGAGGATGTAAACGGCCACAGAGCGTCGCCAGGCCGCGTCCATCAGATCCTGCAGGATCTGGATATCTGTGAGCAAGTCCATCACGATCGCTATCACCTGCAAGACAAAAAAAAGGGGAAACAGCTTAAGTATAACAAATATTTCGGAAGGAAAACTACAGTCCATGACGTGTTTTGGTTGGAAAAGATAGACTACACATCTCCAGAAAAATCCGGGATATAGTCTGTGCTAGAGTTGTTCTGATTCCGATATCGGAAATGCCTCTGATACTGCCGAAAATTTGGGCATCGGTATCGGCGAGTACTGGAGTCCATGCACCGATCCGATACCACGTAATTTATTAGAGCTCCGTTAGCTCTGACACGGTTCTTCTTCGCCGCTCTCGGAACAGTTGCTGTTTTAGAGGTATGAAGAAGAACTTATCACCCGACACCTGTAGACAAGGAGCTAACGTTAGCTCATCGTGTCGGCGGTTTGGCAGTATTTACCAGTTAGCTCCGTTAGCGTTGTTAGCTGCGCTAGCTCCGTTAGCGTGCCTACAGTCACACTGGAGCGTCTCGTTTATTAAACGAAAAGAGCAGCGCTACAACTAACCAGCGTACCTGTGTCCTGCGTATGTATGCCTCTGTTTTTAAAGTTTAGCGTTACTTCAGAGACTCATTTTAACAATCTGGAGTCATGTAAAAATTATGTCACGCGCGTCCTTTACGGGTCAGTCGTCATGGAAACATGAGTCCAGAGTCTAAACAAACGTACAAGCTGAAAAACGAAATAACATATCGCTGGTAAAAATAAATGGTGTCCATTTGCTGTATTTGTTCATGTTTTGCAGAGGGTTTAACCTGAGCCAAACCTTACCACCAATGATAATCATATCACAATCATTTTTTTTTTAACACACTGGTATCGGTATCGGTACTCTGTATTGGCCGATACCCACAGCACAAGTATCGGGAGGGAAAAAATGGTATCGGAACATCTCTAGTCTGTGCTGTAATGATCATGTAGTGGAGCCAGGGTATCGAGGTGCAGCAGATACACTCTCATTTTTAATGTTGTTCTCTGTTCCATGGCATCAATTAAGTCATTAAAACCACATTTATCACAAAAATGACAACTTGAACACTCATCAGAATGACTACATGTGGTTTTACTTTTGGAAGCCATCGGGTTCAAATTTGCAAAATTAGAACCCGGCACATTTTGTTTTACAGATATTTCTGTAAAACAACTAATGACAACACACGTGGGAAAAACCTGCTTAAAATGACCTGTAAACAAGCCCGATTGTTGTCACAAAATGTCACAAACAAGACGCACCATGAACCAACACAAGCAGGGCACACGACAAATAAGAGGCACACTGAGTGACAATATTATGATGAGAGAGCGTTTATGTCTTTCAAACAATCAAGCTCAGTGCCGTCCGAGCAATTTTAGATCACTGCGTGGGAAAAGGTGCAGAACCGGAGACAAGGAAATGAGTGCATTCACCCCAGTGCCATGTTTGACGACTGTGACGACTACAATGTCATTTAACCTGGGAGTAAATGCTGACTGACTGTATCGTTATAGCAGGAAAAAGAGGCTTACTCCTAAAAGTCACCCAAACACAGACTGTCTTTTCAGAAAGCTATCAAAGAAACCTGGAGGTGAAGCTAATCTCTCTGGAGGCACTGGCTACCTGGTGATACACTCACTCTGAAGGCAGTGTAAGGTCATATAAAGCTCAGCTGCTGGTCTTTCAAGACTGGAAAAACACCACTGTGTTATGCCTTTGCCGTGCTCCAGTCAGGTTCACAGATCGTGGAGATATAAAGCTGCATGACAACAAATGATTAGATGAGGAATTTAGTGCTTATTCAGTATCTTTTAGAGATACTGTCATGCACCTTTAAACCTTGGCACGCAGACAAAACACAGACAGACGGTTAGAGGCAGTGTGTTAGTTAAGTTGCGTCTGTGTGGATGCAGAGTTAGGTTAACTGGAGGTGTGAATGTGAGTGCAAATGGCTGTTTGTGTCTAAATGTTGGTCCGTTGATAAGCTGGTGAACTGTCCGCAGTGTACCTTGTCTCTCAGCCAATGTCAGCTGGTATTGGCTCCAACTCTTCCTGTAATCACGGGGCTAACAGTTACTTATTTGGCCATAGCCATATATACAGTAAAGGCTAACAACCAGTCTGGTCAATATTCTGCTGGACTGGTCATCACATGCAACAGTTAAAAGCACTGGACGACAATGCAAACTTTTGTATGCAAATGCCATTTTTATGATGAGCTCTTCATGTGTTCATTTATACCCTTTGACGACAAATGATCATGCCATTTGTCGTGCCCTCAGTATTTCTGCCTTGCTAGAGGTAATGCTTTTTCACACCAGACAAAAGGGAAAGTGGAAGAACCCGTCCCTGTTGCTGATTACATAATTACATGGTGTTTCTCAGAAGTGGGGGTGGTTTGGCTAAAGCTCAGGAATCTGATCCCAGCCAGGGGTAAGAGGAGCCACACACAGCAGGAGACCAGGAAGTGAAAGTTACCTTTACTAACCTAAGTCCAAGTGGATGTTTGTGCCAAATTTGACAAAAATCCCCAAGGGTTTTCCATATGTATCCTATAGACTTGAGGCTAAAAGCATTTTTGTGATAGCAAAGCATTCTTAACCACTGCCATTTGACCATCAAATTCTAGTGTGGTCATCCTTTACACCAGTACTGTAAATTCATGTAATGAAATTCTCTTTGCAAGTTCTTCACTTTGAAAATAATTTAAAGATCACAGTTGATTTCAGATAACAGAAATCAAATTCACAAGGCCAACCAATGTGTCCATGACGTCACATTGACCTTGACGTCTCACCACTCAAAACTACTCTTCACGGTCAAACTTCATGGTCTATATTGGCGTGTTTCCTGAGTGGAACGGTTTGGTATGGTACGTATTTTATAGTACCAAAATAACCGGCCCTTTTGGGGCACCAAAGCAATGGTACGGTACGGGGCGGAGCTAGACCCATGACAGTCAGCTGATTTGGTGACAGAAAAGCGTCACTCCCACAGTCTATTCTCATATATCGCTTGATGTCTTGAGAGACAAACAGCCACAAACCGAGCAGGTTTATGTTGTTGACTTTTGTGCAGCGTTTGATGTCGTTGCACCGGCACAACGTCATGCCACATATCTTGCTGACACGGCCATCGGGCACAGCCCACCCCCGGCCTACCAAGCAAAGGTAGTGTTCTCAGTCAAAACGCAAGCCCGGCCGAGGGCTTTACCCTTCCAGACCATACCGTACTGTACCAAACCAAACTGTACCACGATGGAAACGCTCCATGACTCTAAATGGGACCATAGTTAACAAAATGGACATCCCTATGTATTGTTTTGTATCCATCAAAATGTATTGAAGAAGACATAGATCTGTGATTGAGACCATTATCTGATCAAGAAAAATATTTACTGATAATAATCAACTTTTCTCATAGAATTACAAACAATGACTGACTGAGTCGTCCCGTGATGATCATTCAGGTTTCAGGCACCTCTGCACTGGCTTCACTCTCTGAAACAATAGAATGATGTCTAATATTTGTGTCGATGACCATAAATGGCTTTTCATATGCTCCCATGCAGCTTACAAAGGCAGAATCTGTGAGTCAGTGTTGAGGGAATTTAAAAAGGTGAAAAGCCAAAGCTACAATTGTCAAACAAAAGTTTGCTGATTAACAGCATCATGGAGATACAAGACAAAGAAAGAGAGTGCTCTGTATTTCAAATGTCAGCACATGTTGAGACGTAACAGACGGGGAAAAAAATGTGTGTGTGATTCCACTGTTCCTTGAAAAACAGAAAGTCATGGAAAGAAAGCGCCTCTTTAAATTTGCAACAAATGTTCCTCTGTCAGGCAGAAAAAGGCCGGTTGTTTCCACACTGTGTGTGTGTGTGTGTCACTGAGGAAAAATGCTGAGCAGAACTGTGAGGGAAAACTACACATACACTGTACAAGCTGAGGCATGTGGACAGCAGACTGAGAAGCTCTCAGAAACTGGAGCAGTGTCGAGCAAGAGAAAATCAAACTGAAATAATGTGAACTGGTTGCTCAGCATGTGCCTGCTATTATAAGAAAAAAGCTGGTGCGTTTGGTACAGTCTGCTCACCAAAAGCAACCTAAATCACCTGCTGTGCATTTTTTCCTCTTCTCTTATCGCACAACTTTTGGAAGAGAACAAATTCCCCTAAATATAAAAAAAATGGTAGGTTAAGTTTAAAAATAGCGGCACTGTCAATAAGGTGAGGAAGGTATGTGGTAAACAGAACACTCAGCCAACATGTTTGCACCAGCTGACTGCCCTTGCATGATAAGGTGATAACCGGAACGACAAGGAAGTAAGGTAACACAGAAACAGGGTAAAAATAACCCAGTTATCAAGAAAAGCGTACAAGCCCAATACAAGTTTGAGGAATGAGGCCAGGCATTGACGGAGTACACGTTTTTGAAAAGTTAGTCACTCCATCAGGGGCGATGGTGGCTCAGTGGTAGAGCGGGTTGTCTTAATGGGAAGGATGTGGGTTTGATTCCCAGCTCTGCTCGTCTACATGCCAATTTATGACCAATTTGAAATGACTTAATCCAGACACAAGATGACCTTTAAGTCTGGCTGTTCTCCTCTAGTCCACTTTGGCTATTATATATATATATGTGATCTCCTGCTTTGTTCAAGTCCATCCATTGGTCACTAAATTATTAAAACCTTTAGTAAAATGTGTCATTTTTAAATAGTAACAAATTAATAAGTCTTATCCTCTCTCTATCTTTGCATTTCTCAGTAAAGTGTTCATATGTCACCTGCGATATTTCCAAACCGCACACAGGAAGTGATGCATTTCACACCATGACTTGATGGAGATGGAAGCACAAACTGCTAAATAGTACTTGTAAATCCAAAAATAAATCTGGACGCTTCGTAGGGGGCCGCAAAACCGCATTTGAATCACTTTCACGTCAGTGGAAAAAGACAATAGGTACCGATTTCCAAGTTGGGCTGTTCTGTTGGTATTAGAGACTTTGCTTGGAATTATGTAAATGAGCTGTATGTTCTCTGTAATGTCTCTGGACGAGTTTGAAAGCAAAACTAAGCAGTTTGTACGAACCTTTGTTAAAGAAATGGCGATAAATCTGACTTTTACATTTATTTTTGGTCTATTTTGTCACTGTCACGTATGGCTGCTTATGTTTTGTCATGGTTCGTCAGGTGTTCTTGATAGTTTGTGTGAGAAATTGATGCCTATTCCTCTGTCACAAACCAAAGCTGTGGATATAAATTAAGTCACCTGAACCTGAACTTTATTTATTTTAGGGCAAAGGTGTGTTTAAATGATTGTCTATGCCTTGACCAACTCAAAATATGAATATCTTGGCCAATCTTGTATATTATATTATATTATATTATATTATTATACATGTACATTGTATTTTTTGTCATGATCAGTTATTCTGGATCAATCAACTACTTGATTGGCCTATAAAATGTCAGAAAGCTCAAAATGATTTGTCCACAAACAAAAGATAATTAGTTTACTACCATATAGAAGCCAAAATAGTCATATTTAAAAGTCCAGTGTGTAAAAAGTGGTGACAAAAACAGAGGACTCCTCCCCCTCACCCCTCTCCCTCTTTCCTAAGTATGTCAGGAAACTATAGTATATACAGTGACCTTCACATTCCAGAGAGGATGTCATTATTGTCTTCATTTGCGTATTTATCTTCTGCTTAAAAATATGAGGAGCAAGTCTGGCTGGTTTGTCGAGTAGAGGCTGTTGTCGATGGTGACTTCCATGATGCAAGGACCTCGTCTTAGTAGGAGTATAATAATAATAAAAGGCTTTTTTCAGGTTAAAATAATCCATATTTTAACATGGTACTATATTCACTTTCTAAAAATAAACCCTCTCACACGTTACACACTGGACCTTTTAAGAAGATTGACTAATTTTCAGATTTATTTAGTAGTATTTAATCAATTAAATGAGCAGCATGATTCTAGGCTGATTTTGAAACATGACAAAACAAAAAGAGGGGAGAGAAATGACAGGATATGATGAATGGAGTCTGTGTAATAAAGGTTTGACTGATGCATGACTCTTCCTCCTTGACCCAGATTGAAAAAAGCCAGGGGGAGCCGAGCGGGGACTGCCTCGGTGAGCAAACGGAACGGATGACTCAGCTGAGTCATAATATGGCAGCCTGAGAGTAAACAGCAACGCTGGACAAATTACTCCAGGATCTCAGTCACTGGGTAAGGAGGTAATTCTCGCCCCACCTTCACTGAACATACAACATTAAAGGGCAGAGGATATTAAGTGCCATGGAAACTGTTACAAAGTACACAAGTTGGTCAAAATAATAGGTACACGCATACTAAGTGTCAGCAATTCTGAGAAAGGCCCTTTATCTTTTTAACAGGAGCCCACTCTTCTATAGCACTGCAGTGCAAATACTAATTATTTTACATTTTTTCTCATAATAACATAATAACTCCATGTTGTATGACTGACTTAATAACACTGTTGTCTACATATGTAACAGTTCCAGTTCCACTAATTTGATTAACTCACAATGAGCAATTACTTTGTGAACTGCATAACACATTGTTCTGCTTCTACATATCTATCAATGTAATCAAATGAAGTTATAGTTAAGCTATATAATTAAATAAAATAAAAACATATGTGGAATCAATACCTATCAGTATATGAGAAAACTCACTTAACAACAACTTTTCTTTAATTTTAAGGCTTATTATTTGGGGGTTACAGCAATATTTGACTGTTCTTGATGAAATGTCATTGTTTCTTACACTTTATACACGTAAATAACCTATAGATAGATAGATGTGAGGGGCCCTGGGGGGCCTGGGCCCCCACACCTCACCTTGCCAGCGTCCTGTATGAGCCGCCTCACCACCTCCTTGATGTGCGGTCCATTATCTTTGGGCGGATGTGTGTGCACTGCCACGCGGGTCACGCCTTTGAACATCCCCCCGCTCTGCCAGCCGATATCCAGCTGTGGCACCTCGGTGTCCGACATCTGGGGCCAGTAGGTGGAGTGGACCCCCGAGTCCGCGTCCCCTACCCCGTCCTGCGCGGCTTTGCCGGCGCGGTCGCTGTCCTCGTCGGAGTCGTAGAGTTTGAAAGTGTTGGTCAGTGTTTTGATTTCCCTCGCGGACAGAAAGTCCTTCATTTTGTCATCCTTGAGTCGCGTCTTGAACGCACCGTCGCCGTTCTTCAGCAGCTCCTCGATGGCAGCGCGCTGCTCCTCGCTGTAGTAAAACTCCGGTTTGGTCTCCGGCACATTGACTCCGATGCGGCCGTCCTCCATGCACGTGAGCTGGGATTCGGCCATGGCTGGATGTGGGTGTCCCGGTCTCCCGCAGCTCACAGGACTCTAACGCTCACTGACGTGTGCTCGGTAAGTCCTTGTTTCAGGTATGACACCGGACAGGTAAAACAAACCTGAGGAAAGTTTTCTAAACCAGAGAGGGCGGGGCCATCACGAGGTGACGGAATTCACTGCTTGACTGTAGCCACGCCCCTAAAGCAACTTTCAGACTTAGAATCCACTTTATTGGCCCAGTATGAGAGTATGTGTGTACTGTTTAAATGAGTTAAACTGTCAGTAAAATGACTGAATAAAAGGGTTAGAGTTGAATACATTCTTGCATTTAATTATCTAAAAACTGCAAGACTAATGTTATTTATTTTGTTAAGTAGTTAATAAAACACATCAAACACTCTTTACATTCATATATCCATATTTATCTTGGACCATTGTCTTTTAATCATGTCATCTGCTGTTATTTGTTGGTGTGGGGAAACCACCTGTGAAACGTACGTGTGAAGAAGGAAATAGTTGGTGTTAAACCATCATGTTTCTTTTGTTTTTTTGAATTTTATGGTCACTAACGGACCAAAACTATTCATAATAGTCCCTCCTTGCATTCTGCCACTGAAGCTCTCCCCATATAAGGAACCAACATAAGACAACAACCAACTGTCAATCCTGACCTGATCAAACTAGGTCTGTTGTTATTGTTCTGACTCCTAGAGTTACATACTGTACATTTAATTTATAATCGGGTCGTGATTGAGACTCTAATCTAAATAAGACACTGCCATCAAAACAGAACTTTCTCTTCATCCAAATTTCATCATACTCTATAATATAATAATATCATTTTGCAATAATCAGGTTATGACACATACATGATTCTGATTATTGTCGTCACAATAAGTAGACATAACTGTATGCCCAGCCAAAGTTGCACTGTGTTGCTTTAAGGAGACAAATCTATGATATGGTATATAATACATATGATGCTCAAATCACTGTGTAGTTTTATATTTTGCACACTGGGTGGAGCTGTTGAGTTGGGTATTCCTGTTCATGTTCAGGTTGAATATGAAGTGCTGTTTGTAGTAGCATTACAACCTGGTATTGATTACCAATATGGACTTTATCACTGCAATGATAAGTGGAATCAATAAAAGGCGTCCTAGCATGATAATGACAACTTCACCTTTATAGCTTGTGTTTTATAGTTTTATTACTTTTTATTTTTATCTTTATTCTACTCCCTTACACTTGATTTTGAGTGATCTCTTCTTGTCTTTATTGTTTTTTTGCTTTGTCCTTTGCTTTGACATTTGGTAAGTTGTGTATCTTCGTCTTGTTTTGCTTCATCTCTCAAAGTGCTTTGTGTTTTTAAAACTGATATTATTGTTGATGTCGTTTTTATGATATGGCCCAACAAGCCCGTCAGCCAGATCCAACCCACATTACTCCCTCTGTGCCAAATGTCATAGAATACAGCCTCAGACTTGCCAGAGTTTCTCTCTTTTCAGTGGCGTGTGTGATGACTTCTGAGGTGTCCTCACGTGGGAGTGTTCCGTTCTTAATATTCTTTAAATGTCCAACCATGGCTCGCTTTCCTTCTTTTCAATTTCAAGAAAAGAATTGGAAGGTTTATTCTGATTACCAGCCGCATTGTTCAAAGCTTATTCAAATCTCATTCTATATAGATCTGATTTGACAATTCCCATGTATGACTACAAGGTTCATGCATCTGAACGTGACTGCCTTCTCAAACTACATGCATGCACAGAAATACCATTTTGCAACAGAAAATGACATATTTGTGAGACCATTCTTTACTGAATTGAGACATAGATAAGATAAGTTGTGCCTTTTTATTAGAAATGGAAGCTATTGCTGCAAAAATTGTGAGAGAGTCGGCTTTAGAGGACAACACTCTCCTCCCGTGCCATGCTGCCAGTGCAGGTCCATGCCGAAAAACCACACAGATTCTGATATAACTCATTCATGCTGCATGGTCACGTATCAGATATACACAGTGTATGATCGAGACAAACTCATTTGAAACCAGGAATTGATGATCTGGCTGCTGTGGCCACACAGTCCTGACTCCTGAGTCTCCCCCACTATATACATATGTTCCTGAATAAAATGACAGCAGAGATTCAGGTTAAAGGAGCAGGTCCTCATGTATAAACATCACTGTAAGTCAAGGTAGATTGACACTTGAGCTTTGTCTGTGTCAAAAACACTCAGGAGTGTTACGACCAGGCCTCGGGGGGACGACAAGAGTGAGGAGGCTTTCTCCTCCCAACTCCCAAGAAACCACCAGCACAGAATGTCTGCTGGCAGTCTGGCTGTGAGCGCTTCAGAGGAACTTCTTGTGCGGGACCCATCAGCTCCCAGGATCCACGTAGAGACTCGCACAAGTCATTCAATCTCACATGCAGACACGGAGTGAGTGAATATAGTTACGAAGCTCCAGACGTCATGTGACTCAGTATGTATGCGCCAGGACTTTGGCAGGAAAGGCTTCTGCAAAAGTGATCAATGCCTGTGTGGGTTTCAGGCTGTCACGTCTCACTGCCGACTTTAAATCTTCGGAGATTGAGCGTTTTTATCACAGAACTTGTCGGACTGAATATATCTCACCCTTATATCGCAAATACAGTATTTAGGCTCCGAGATTCAGGCGGAAGGCGGATGCAGTGGAGATGTGCAAGGATGGCAGAAGTGCGATTAAAGGGTATCCACAGCGGCGAAAGGTACAGCCTACCACGTCACAGTGAGGGCACCCAAGTTAGGAACGGTGGAAATGAAAATGCCACAATGGTCGCTATAGGGCTAACACGACTGGACGAGGTTAGAAACGATGATGTCGGGTAATGGCCATGGGTCATGTGGAACGAAGGGGCCCAGATTACGAAGCGCATGTCAAAAACAAATAGATATAAAGGTGGACACGAAGAGGAAATGCTGCAGACTGAAGACGACTTGGCAAGAAGGCGTAAGGAACAATATAAACTTACTAAATCTGAAGCTCGAGGACGATGGAGAAATGGCCTCGTTTTGGATTCCAACGCTTGCATGACATCAGCTACCGGAGCTCTACACATTAACATTTAACATCTCTATTTAATTTAAACTTTTTGAATAACACTGTCGAGACGTACAGAGCCACCGCTTTCATCACAACGGTCGTCCGTGCAGCAGAATGTGGCTTCATGCCGCATTGAGCTGTACAAAGAACGCTGCAGAGCTGAACTGCACAGTGATGCAAATAATCTTGTTCCTCACAGCGTGTTGATATACTGAATGCCCGGTCACCTCCGTGACACTCATTTACATGAAAATACCACTGTCACTATAGACGCACGCTCTGAATTTGAATGTTTTTTTTCATAACGAGGTCCATTCATGGCTCAAACTCTTAAGTTTAAGTATTGTACAGCGAGTGTGTGTCAGGGCGTACTTCGAACATGTTCGTCCTGAACTGAACAAATCATTTCAGAGCGACAGCGGCTGACATTTTACAGCATTGTTTCACTGCCAAAGCCAGTTTGTCTATTTATTTATGTATTTTAAAAAAATTATAAATTGGAGGTTTTTATGCAAAGCAACTCAGGAGGTCATCAAACTTGCAAAGATACACACTGAGTTGAAAGGAAGAGAAAACAAAATGTTAAACATAAAATATGACCATGCAGCATAATGCAAGAACTTACTCTCTAAATCCTTTACTTAGATTTAAATATATTCACATTTGCTGCAGGGACCACACGGCGGTGTAGTGGTTAGCACTCTCGCCTTGCAGCGAGAAGACCCGGGTTCGAGTCCCAGTTGGAACAAGGGCCTTTCTGCATGGAGTTTGCATGTTCTCCCCGTGTGTGCGTGGGTTCTCTCCGGGTTCTCTGGCTTCCTCCCACAGTCCAAAAAACGTGCAATGTGGGGATTAGGTAAATTGGACACCCTAAATTGACCATAGGAGTGAGTGTGAGAGTGAATGGTTGTTTGTCTCTGTCTGTGTGTGGCCCTGCGATGAACTGTCCAGGCGATCGGGCGATAGGGGGTGTACCCCGCCTATTGCCCGATGTAGCTGAGATTGGCACAGCACCCTGGTACCCTGGTCCACTCTCTGGTGGAGGATAAAGCGGTAGACAAATGCTACTATACCACATTTAGTTTGAACTCTGGGCTCGACTATATGACCTGAGTTTGTAGATCTCAGAGCTTTTTATTTACGAGGTTTATATTCTTTTATGTCATGAATGTTCTGGACCTAAACCATTTAGTGATTTGTAGACTAGCAGCAGACCTTTGTAGTCTATTCTATACAGTAAGTGTAAAGCTTTTAACCCTTTAACACCGAGCGTATCGCTGGCAACACGTTTGGGCAAGTGTAAAACTTATATGCTCTGATCTTGTTGTTCTGGTTAAAACAAAAAGCTGCAGCTTTCTGAATGAGTTGCAGCTGTTAAATGTTTTTTTTGTTTTCCTGTTAGAATAGTCGAGATTAATGGAGATGGAGCCTTTGACCCTGGATATATTTAATCTGATAGAAGGCTGTTTTGGTGATTGGTTGAATGTCGAAGGTCAGATCTGAGTCTATCGGCACACCAAGGATATGAACTTGGTCTTTGGTTCGTTTTCTTTGCAGTCCTCTTCTCTTATTGAATCAAAAACATGTGACCTCAGTTTTCTCCTTATTTAAATGGAGGAATATCCAATTATTTATGTGCTCTACACAACGGCTCTCGTCGCCTGGGGGCAGTGCAAGATATATCTGTGTGTCATCTGCATAACTATGACAGTCAACGTTAGTCGGTGCAGATTTAGTGACTTTTTTTGTGATTTTTGAGAGTTGTATTTTACCCTTGTGATGATAGCACTGCCACCACCTTCACCGCCGCTCTCTCTTGTCTAATCTGTCCCTCTCACATTCACTGTCACTGTCGGTGTCAGTGGTTGGTCTGACATGAACACTCAGCTCTTTGTGTTCACTGAAGGTTTGATCATGCAACTGATTTGGAAAAAGGCAGAGAAAGGAACATGAATCAGACTTAGCAATCAGTATCCTCACCATGGCAGGGTTGATGACTGGACTTTTTTTTGCATCTTGATAGCTGTTGCCAAGGTGACCTCCATCTGTATGTTATTGTTATTCAGCCTATTATGGTGCATCAGGAAAACCAGCTATGGGAGTAACCAGTCAAATTAGCTATTGGTGTCTTTGAGTGATTTGTGCTATGCTATTGTGACTGTGCTTAATGGCCTGAATGCATAAGCTATGCCTGTATCGTCTAGCTCCATGACAGAGCCAGTAAAACCATTTTGAACAGGTGGAAATGACTTGTATGTGAAGCAATGCAGAGCTGCTGTAATGGGCCTGACTATGTGTTTGTCTCTCATGTCGTAGGTGTGAGGAGAAGCATGCAAACTCTACTGTGAGTGAATGCAAACGTTATCCATGTCGTATGTCTCCCTTCAGTGTATGAGTGTAACCAGAGGTTTTTTTGCTGATGCAATTCATGGAAAATGATTTACATCAATATATAAACTTATTTGAGGACATCAAACTGTATGTTATATTTATTTATTGATTTAATAACACCCTTAACCCTCAGTAACTATTTCCATTTGGTGTTTATGTTGCTTCCTTTTTTCTCCCGAGTGAGCTGGGGCTGTAACACTGTGACACGTAATATGAAATGTGTCATATGTCACAGACGGCACCACTACTTTAAGACCATTACGGTCTCTGTTCAAAACAAACACTTGCAAATAAATTGCTACCTTTCCATCACTGCCGCTGTTGAATAATAAACATTGTCAGTTAAGTGCAGAGAACACGATTAAGTATGCAGATGTTTGTCTTGTGGTTATTCATGGCCTGGACATGCACTTTTCCTCCACTCAGAGAGTTCGTCACTATTTGAATAACTGCAAATCAAATGAAGAGAGCCGCCACAAGAGGAAATTGTATTATCCCTCTGAGAAACAATGCGTTGTGATAGCTATGAGAAATGCTTCTTGATAGCTGTCAAGAAATGATTAGTCTGTCAGCATTGAGTTGCAAAGATACTCTATAGCACACTGTCTAAACTTGCAAGCATGGTTTTTAGTGTTGCAACGTTTTCCTGCACTGAAAAAAGAAAATAGTTGGACCAATTTAAAAAAATATATATCTACTTATTAAGTTTATTAACTAATTTTTTCAACTTAAGTTTTCAAGTTAGCCTAACACAATTGATTTAAGTCAGATATAGTCAAGAATTTGAAATTCCCAATGCTGTCACTCCACCATCCACTATCTGTTAGTATTTGTTATTGATATTAATGACTGCTGATGACCTGTTTTGTACACTCTAAAGTTTATTTAAAAAAAAGAAACCTAACTCTGACTTGAATAAGAATAGTAAAACAAATTATAACAAAACAATAAAGGAGACAAAATAAGTCTTATAATAATAAAATATAATAATTAAGTTGTATTAATGCAAATTCTTCTTCTTTCAAATTCATAACTATATCTGACTTAAATCAAGTGTGTTAGGCTAACTTGTAAACTTAAGTTGAAAAAACGCAATTAATTTGCGTGTTGTTAACAACTGAAGTAATTTTTTTTAAGTTGGTCCAACTATTATATCAGAAAACTGAATGAGACCAACTCAGAATATTACATTACTTAAACTTCTACTCAAACACACTTTTAGAGTGATAGACCTTCGGAGAACCTGAAGAAAACCCACACACACAAATGGGGAGACGTGCAAACTTCATGCAGAAAGGGTCTTGTTCCGACTGGCTCGTGAACCAGGGTCTTCTTACTGCAAAGGCAAAGAGTGCTGGAGAAACTCAAAAATGGTACATACATAAAAAAGGACAAAAAAATGAACAGATTACTCAAGTGGAAGCACCTTCTTTTCAGTGTTTCCATCGTATTTATCCAGGACAGTTAAGAGCATGGTATAAAAAAAAAAAAAAAATTATACACCAGCAACTCAAAAACACATTCAAAACAAGTTCATAATTTTGGCGTTTTGGTGCCAATGTTGTGCCAAAGTGTGTGAATCCACTTTGCTTGTGCAGTTTGTGACAACACTCGATTGAAAGTGAATGAGAAGAAATTCAGGCGACGCCATCCCTGCGTACATTGAAATGGTCCCTCAACATTTAAGATCAAGCTCGACGCTCCATGTTCCTTTCAAACTATAGGCACCAAGAAAGCAGCAGTGGAAGGTCTTCAATCTCACCTGCCCTCACATCGCTCTGTTGGAGGAGCAGAGTGAAGATCGGCACTCAACAGAAGGACTCAGACATTGACCTTGTTGTCGTGTCCTCGATTAAAGGGAAGAATTAACTCCAGCTCCTCTCATGGCTGATCCCGACCCCGCTGCGATACGGGCCTAAGTGAATAAGTGTAGGCTTCCACCACCACTCAGGGTTCTGGCCTTGATCCAGATCTGAGAGCCCACGTGTCTCAGGTCAATGAGGATACAGACCTCACCTTCCTTCACTGGACTCGTACATCACATGCTTGTACCAATGCGTCATACCTTATAACACTGATGGTGCCTTTGGGTTTAAACCGCATGTGTTATGAATGGATGTGTGTGACCTGCAGGGTGGGAGAGACACCACACACACACACACACACACACAAACACACACACAAAGTTCATCAAGTAAAGTGGATTTATGGAATTTCAGAAGATGCTGAAATATTTAATATTTAATTATTGATGATGGCTCAGCTAACTGCCTTTTCATCTAAACAGATCAATCTTTTTTAATTGTACATTTTCTTCATTTTTCGACCACTCTTTAAACTAGCATGTGTGTTTTCTGAGACACAGCCAGCCACCTCAATATATAATATAGAGAAATAGATGTTGTCTTCTGCTTTGAAAAGTGAAGCCCAGGATGTAGGCGGGAAGTAAGCAAAAGAAAAAAAGAAATTTGTTTTTCAAGGAGAAGCCTTTAGGAAAATGGGCCTTATCCTCTTTGGCTGTGTGATGGATTGGCGACCCATCCGGGGTGTACTCCACCTGTCGCCCAAGCAGGGATTGGCTCCAGCCCCTGGGGCTCTCATGTTGATTCAGTCAATGAGTGAGTGAGGGAGTGAGTGAGTGAGTGAGAATCACCTGTAAAAAAAACCCAAAACACTCAGATTATTAGAATGAACAAAGGAGATTGGTTAGTGACAGGTAAGCTATGTAGCAAATAAGTCGCTGCATAGTTGACTACCAGGTACCAGTACCAGGAACTACAGAATCTATATGCTAAATGAAAGTACCTGGTAATTTGTTGGGGGGGTTTTGGCACCAGAATGGGGGTTCTACCTGCTACTATCCCCGGAGCTTTGAAATAGTTCACAAGCCTCGTTGTGCTGCATCTGAGCAGCATGCAAAACTTCCTCACATTAAAAACCCAACAGTTCACCTGTTTTCACTTGGCTTTGTTACAATAGAGCTTGTGTCTTTGCAACAGCGGCATGACTTTATCTCCTTAATTGCTGTTTTTCCTGGAACCATGTTTTAGAAACTTGCCTACAGTTGGTCGTGCAACTCTGAAGTTTGACTTTTCTTTTTTTTCCTGTGACATTTTTTTTGCTTATTTCCGCCTCAGGGTGTTTGTGAAGACACCAGCCAGGCGCTTGGCAGGGAGCATCAAGACAGACCAGTCGGGTAGTGACAGACATGTACACCAGCCAGTCATCCCATGGAATCTAAATAAAGTCGTAAGTCTTGTGTGCAGAAGCTGCAGAATATGTGTGTCATTCGTTCTTTCCACGGATGGAACGGACAGGATTTTAACCACTAAGATCAAAAATAAACAACACACCAACCCTTGCTTTGTTCTTTGCAAATCTTTAATGATATTCTGCTCTGCTTTAAAACCTAAAATATGTGTGTGACAGTTCACTGTATAGGTCAGTCTGCATAAAATGCTCCTCGCCATGGCAACAGTTCCCACGTGAGTCCTGCCTTTGTAAACAGAGCTGAATTGACCCTTATTTCAATACATGCATATTCATCTCATCTGGGTGACACAACAGGACGGGGAGTGGGTCAGGGTGGGAGGAGGCGGAGATGAAGGATGAGGGGAGGAAGGGAGGGACGCACACACTGTACGGACACGTGTAGGAGAAAAAAATGTCCATGCACACACACACACACACACACACACACACACAGGCACACAGGCACAGACAGACACACACACGGCCACCTGCCAAGTGAGTTTGAATAATTCAGCAGGACAGAGGTGTTACTGAGGGCAGTGGTGTGTGTGTGTGTGTGTGTGTGTGTGTGGAGTGTGGATTGTCAGTCTCACAGTAAAATACTACATCGCCCAGTCTTTCTTTTTCACACACTGTAAGACAACTTAATAATTGTGACTTGTGTGTTTCTAATTACATCCAGATGTCATTCTGAATAATTCAAAACACTCAAAAACACAGATTTTAGGAGTTGGCTTCGTTGCTAGACACAAATCCAGTGTTACCAATCAGTCCATTGAATGCGCGTGGGACAATTGGTCAAAAATAAACAAAAGAGGAGTTTGGTTAAGGTAATGAATGAAGATCCTTTGCAGAAAACACCAGTTTGATTATAGTGATTTAGCAAACGCCTGACTTTAGTGGGCTGACGTCATTGTGAAGGTAGAAATGTGTTTTTTTAAGTCTTGGTGGTGAGGATGCAAAAATGTCTTCAGTCAGACAGACACATTTTCTTGTGGAAGCTTTTGACAAACCATTGGCTGCATTTGATATGTTCCAATATTGTCTAAAGTTGTGAATTTAGTTTTAGTGTTTCAACCACTTGAGTGATTTTGGCTGAAATAAGGTTGATGATAACCAGATGTTGCATTTTTGAATATTTAATTATATATATCTATATGTATATATGTATGTATGTATATACATTTAGTTTTACATATATTTAGATTGTAGTACTTGCCTGCTCCGGAACCTGCTGCTATAACAAGTGACTTTCCCCACTGGGATCATTAAAATCCTAATCTAATCTAATCATGAATGTGATAAGGTTTAACACAAAAAAACACCTTGTGAGTTTAAGGAAAAAGATCATGATTTTTCCTCCGGTCAAATCAAAACCGCATTAAACTTTGCAAGTCTGGTCACTTTTCTGCATTTGTCTCCCTCTAGAGTATCGGAGTACATCATTTTATGACACCACCATAAACATCCATTCATATATTATCCACTTTATCCTTGTTTCCTCTTCCTCACTTCCTCTGACAATGGTCTAAGCTGCTTTTTTTTTGCCGGCTCTGCCCTGATGAATGTCTAAAAGAACGCTATTGCTCTCTTGATCTTATTAATGCTACATGGTGACGTGAAGCAACACATGTTTCTTTGCAAGGCTGGTTTTCCACTAACAGACAGTAAGGGGAGTGTAAACAACCATTTAACCATCACAGTGAATCCAAGTTCAATTTGATTAAAAGTCCTGCATAGTTCTGCTTGAAGACACCTACAAAGGTTGGTCTTTACTCGGGCTTGAACTGTGAAACTCTTCAGGTCTGAGGGATGAATTTTGCCTCAAATCCTTCGATTTCACTTAGTGTACATTTGAGCTGCTTTCACGGTTGTGCTTAGAAAGTGCTGCGGTTTAAAAATGAGTGGAAACTGTTTAGTTCATGCACAGTTTCAGTCAGTGCACTGTACCAGGATTGGGCTTCCTCTTGGTTGGGCATCCGTCCAGCTCGCTCCATGGGAGAACAATGGCAGAGCTGATTTAGAGCAGTTTTACCAGTGATCATGTGTTAATAGTTAGTTTGTAGCCTTCATGTTGCCATGCAGTCTAAACTGTTGACATGAAGCCCATTTCTGCACCACTCATATACATTAAACTACTCGGATTATGAAATTCTTCTTCTCCTTCTTCTTCTTCTTCTTCTTAATAAGACTACCGACACATTGCCGAGCAGAAGTGACTTGTATCTGATTGTGTTGTTGTGATTCAGATCTCTGATCTTTCTTCATGACTTTGTGAATGAATTTACTCTCACACTCACACGGTCAATTTAGAGTTTTTAATTTGCATAATCCTCATATCTGCATGTCTTTCAATTGTGGGGGGAAAACCAGAGAACCCGGAAAAAAAACCCACACACACACACGGGGAGAACATGCAAACTTCATGCAGAAAGACCCTTGTTCCCACAATAAATAAATCAATCAGAAGTCTGAACCTGTTCTTCCTTGTTGTAGATAAGAAACAAAGACATAACCCTCCCTTATACTAATCTAAAAGCGTTCAATTCCACTGTGTCATAAATTATACCCAAAGGTGATTCTCGTAAAAATGAATTCCCCCATTAAGTCTCCCTTAATCATAAAAGAGGACATCTAGATAAAAAGGAAGCCGATGGTAGAGATTATGATATAATTGGAATTTGATTTCAACAAATGTGACTCGGCGTGAGAAAGATCAATTGCAGTTAATCGAGTGTCAGAGCTTCATGACAATACTGAGGCCCAGCAGCAGGGGTCAGTAGAGTGCTGCAGACTGCTAAAGGAGATGAGAGGAGATGAGTAAAAGAAAACAGAATTCAAGTCAGCACAGTGGTAGGACACACACACACACAAACACACATTTGTGCAGCATTCGACAGTCATAGATAACTCCTTCCCTCGCCCCTTACCCTGACCTTAACCATCACAACTTGAAGCCTCACCCTAAAACCAAGTCTTAATCCTCAAAAAAGCTGTTCCTCACAAGTTTTTTGGTCTTCACAAAGATACACATACAAAAAGACACACACACACAGGTTTCCGCAGCTCCATTTTGGACAGAGTTTAAAATAATGTCACGTAGTGGGCACGCTGCTCTGCATCTGACAACCACCAGCCGTGACGGTGTAGTGTTTCCTTGTGTCTCTCACACACACACACACACACACACAGTACATCACAGAGTGAGACACAAATGCAAAGGGTCACTGGTCAGCAGTGGAGTGAAAAGTCGGATTTTACACTCGTTGCTCAATTGCACTGTAGCGTGTTTTGTGAAAAACCACAGAAGGTAAAGCTGACACGTTTAGTCTCCTTGTTGAAAGGCAGGGCAGCCATTACACACAGCCTTCCTTCTCTTATAGAGGTCTCATCAGTCGTCAATACTCGTCAGCGTCTCAGTTCGATATTATTTCAATCAGGAGAGACGATTTAAAAATGTTTTTATCGTAGACTGAGCACAATAATGTCCTGAGTCTTTGGCAGTTGCACGCAAAGCTGAGGGCGTCTTCTTCTGAACAGCGAGCTAAATCTCTTTTAGTCCTGACCTGATGAGACTGCTGAAAGAGGAAGAATGATGAGACTAAAAAAAGGCTTGGTGGGGAGAACCCATCATCTTGAAGCAAATATGGTATCGCTTTGTGTCTAAGTCAAACTTGGGCTTATATAATATAGAACATAATATAGAAAACGGAGTCAAAAAAGGAACTGGCTACCCTTCCCCACAAAGTCCAAAGAGTCAAGAGAGAATTTTAACATGAGTCAAACGAATGTGGCTGGTGAGGTCTGGTGGAAGCAGAGTGATGTCTCTCCCCTTGTGTTCAGAGCTCCATCTTGCCAGATAATAATAACAACGTCATCAAAATGGCAAACCAATCAGCAAGCAGGAGAGCGGCAGCGGCACACACCTATTTACACACACACACACACACACACCTGACGCACATCACACACTCATTCATTCAGAAGAGAAAAAAAAGAACAAGCCCGTACACAAAATACAACGGCAGTCGTAACAGTTGTGTACTGTATTTGGAAAAGTCTGTGGAACGCAACATGTATACAACGTCTCCAAATTACATTATACATTTAAAAAGAACACGAGACATGTTGCATCCTGGACACCTCTGACAGCTAGAAACTGAGAGCCCACAGGCATTTATCAGCTTTCCTGCCTGAACCCTCACTTCATCTATAATGCCCTGTGTTTTCCTCGTCGCTCTTTGGTTCGTGTCACTCCTGCACCCTTCTCCGTTCTCTCTGCGTGCTCAGTCAGCCATGTTTTGCACGTCGGCCTGCACAGTCCAGGTCATACGCTTGCCCTTGTTTGCCAGAGGCACCAGATGGCACAGCCACAGGAGTTGTCCAGCACACGAGAGCCTCCTTCCCCCCCCAATCATGACCACTCTGAGAACCACTCTGCTCTGCACTGCACTCTATACAGCACTGGTCCTGAAAGGACAATGTTAGAATAATTACTCATTTGCATATAATTACCGTATATGTGAATATTAGATTCTTTATCTACATTGCATTATTGTTCAGACCTTTTTGTGTCCAGTGTCTTAATAACAGTGAAGGGTCTTCAATTTAAGCAATTGAAAATGAGTGCATGTAAAATGTACAGCATTTATGTGTAATAATACCACAACTTGAGACCTTAACATAGTGAAATACTGTATTTCAGTGATGCTAATGTTTCACAATTTTGTCCTCAAATGTGAAATGTGGATACAAGTGGACACACAAATTAGGTAATAAGACAAACCTTTCTGTGTTAATTATTATTATTATTATTATTAATAATAATAATAATAATAATAATAATAATAATAATAATAAAAAAAACAATAATAATAGTAATAATAATAATAATAATAATTTGGGAATTTTTCAGAGAGGATTCAGGGATTTGCTGATTTGCATACATTTACCTTGTTAAAAGCCCTAAATGTCCTCATGTTAATCCTTGATTATATTCAGTTAGTAATAAAGATGTAAAGATATCAAACCAATTAACATAATAAACAAGATTAAACTGGATTTACCAACCAGAAATGGCTCGGCAAGATTGAGAGGAAGCTCAGAAAAATCTGTTGTGCTCTGCTCAATTTGTGACAGCTGCAGCGGCTGTTTACGTTGCCTGCAAATGCCACCGTCACCTGTCTTGATCCATCCTTAACCTCCCTTTACATAGCTAAATTGCCAAAGATGACAAGAAGTAACGCAGTGCATGCTGGTAAATGTCAGGAACGAAAGAACAAGAGGGAAGAAGGAAGAAAGGGGAAGACTTGAAGAGGCTCGGGGTGAAAAGATGAGAGAAGAGGAGCATAAAGGGAGAGAGAAAAAGAAGGTATGTTTGTGTGTGTGTGAGTGTTTGTGTGTATGTGTGGTTGACATTTGAGGAGGGACCAGATTGGCACTTGGAGCTCAGTCCCTTCGCTTTGGGCTCTGTCGGCTCATTTACAGCACTGAGGCATGAGAGGATGAGAGGGCGAGGGAGCTGCAAGAAAGAGAGTGAAAGGTTAGAGCAGATGGAAGAAAGCTTCTGTGGAAAGTGGGAGGGAGGAAGCCAGATAAATCAGTTTACTTTACTTACTTATGAAAAAGTGTCGAATAACAGGTTTGGGATGTAGCTGATACATTTCATTTGAGTGCATTTCCTACTGAGACAAAGGGAAGTGACCTTTTCAGTGTGAAAATTAAACTTCAAACAGCAAAAAAAAAATGTTGTATTTTGTTTTTGTGTCCTCTACTACAAACCAGGTTTCCTCTATTAGGGCAATGAAGCTCTTAAGCAACTAACCAACCAGCCAATAAACTGACCAACCAAACACTAAACCAACAAAAAACAACAACTAACCAAAAATAAACAAGTCAAAAAGCATGACAGCTTACCAATGACCGACCAATGACCGACCAACCAACAAACCAACCAATGAAACATAAACTAAACAACCAAACAAAAAATATCCAAATAATTACTGTAATTAACCAATGACTGACCAACCAACCGACCAACCAATGATAAACTTAACATCAAACAAAAAAATATCCAAATCATTTATTAAGCAATGACTGACCAACCAAAGATACACTTAACAACCAAAAAATATCCAAATAATTACTGTCATTAACCTATGACTGAACAATCAACCCACCAACCAATGATCAACTAAACATCAAACTAAACAATATCCAAATCATTTCAATGAATGACCAACCAAAGATAAACCTAACAACTAATCAAAAAAATCCAACTAATTAACTGACTAACTGACCAACCAGTTAACCAATGACTGACAAACCAACCACCCAAAAAACAACCAATCACCAGAAAATACAACAACTAACCAATCCACTAACTAACCAAAGATAAAACAATCAACCAAAAACCAAATAACCAACCAATCAAGTCACTAACAACCAACCAACCAACCAATTACCCAACAAAATAGCAACCAATCATCCAAAAACAAACCAACCAACCAAAACCAAAACAACTAACCAATCAACCAGTGACTGACCAACTTGCATAATAGTACTTTGCAAGAACAACCAGTAAAAACAAGTTTCCAAGAATTTTCTGGCAATCCTGTTTGTATCTTTGACTCGAACCCCTTCATACAGAGGTTGGATCATTAAACTCTCTCTCTTGTGACACACTGGTTGCCGTGTCTTCAACACATGACCACTTACAGTTCACAGCCTTTAAAAACGAGCAGGTTAAGAATAAAAGAAGCAACACTGTCAGCTGTGGAGATCTCTCAGCAAATCAGGGCAAAGCTGTGCACTCAGGTGGCTATTCAATTATCATCACAAGCACAAAAGAGCACAAGACCTTCTCGCTTTCTGATAGAGAGATAGAGAGAGAGACTCTTCACAATGCATTGTGGGTTTTGTCTCTCAGAGCAGGTCTGCGGCTTCCCTGGAGCTCTCTGCTGATGAGGTAGCTCTGTCAGAGGCCACTAATCTGAGCTCTGCAGCCAGGGAACCGAGCCTTGGAGAAGGTCCAGCTCCTTCAAACTGGACAAAGAGAAGCATTATGTTCTTGTAGTCGCACAGCTGCTCACATACATGGCATAATATGTGCTACACGTGGCATGGTGAATAATTCACGTGTCAATCCACAGATGTTTGGCTGTCAACTCACACGTGCCGCATATTATGGGTGATGGATGGGTGCGTGCACACACATACGTGAGGAGAGAGAGAGAGAGAGAGAGAGAGAGAGAGAAAGCGGAGAATTGCTGATCTATTGGCTGGCAGTCAGAAGAAAGCAGAGTGAGCTGTGAGGTGCAGAGCAATCTCAACCACTTGGCCCACAAGCATTACAGCAAAGCACCATTTATCTTGTGTGTGTATTACAATGTGTGTGCTGGCCTGTTGGCCTACATGTGGTGTATACAGTATACTGTATGTGTGTGTGTGGGAAAAGTGGCTTGAGTCCGTCTGTTTGTCTGAGGGTTTCAATCAACCAACCAACCAACCAACCAACCAAAACTAAATCAACCGTGAATCAACAAACAAAACACAACCAAGCAACCATCGATAAACCAGGAAAACTAACCCATCAAGAACCAACAACTAACTAACCAACCAAGTCAATCAGTCACTCCATGAAAAAAAGACCATGAAAAAAAACTGGTTCATCCATGTCACTCATAAAACTATACATTTAAATAATGTGAACTAACTCATTAACACTGAGCGCGTCACAGACGACACGTTCACACAAATGTATTTTGCATTTCCGTAATTACGCGACGGTTTGTGCTATCGGAAAAATTCTGACCGTTTCTGAAATTGCACGTCAATTATTACGGTAATTTCACTCGCACTGTTGCAGGAAGCCGGCGACTAAGAATTTGACGTGGACGCTTTTTATTTGTCTCCATTTTAAATTGCTAATGCTCTATTTCAACATGCCGTAAACATGCCAGATATTGAAAGTTATTCTGGAAAAATGGGCAAAATCACTTACTCACAGGACATTTTCTGGTCCAGATGGACATTTTGAGGGTTAGGTGGTAAAGGGTTAAAGGAATACTTCACCGATTTGCACCAAAAATTGCACTATCCAACTTCAGTTTCCCCTATGTTGAGAAATATCTTCATAATTCCCACCAGTGACACTTGGTCTGAGCTCCGAGGCTTGAAACTGCAACGATAATTCCGCCCTTTTTAGACCCATGTAAACAGTGTCCACCATTTTTGCTAACTGTTTAGCTGACAGGACCAAGTGTCACTGGTGGGCACGTAACAAAGAAAAGATTGAAGATATTTCTCAACTCAGAGGAAACTGAGGTTGGGAAGCACAATTTTTCAAAAATACTCCCCCTATTCTAATAATACAAAGCTAAATGCAAATCAGTGACGGATTCCCTTAAGTAAGCATCGTGTGCTTGACATCTGAGAGAAAAATGATTTTCTGTCTCTCTGACACATTATCACATTAACTAAAACTGCTAATCAGCAACAGCCGAGCTCCAGAGCAGCACGGCGCTCGCTCAGCTCAGACCGCTCGCCTCCTTTGAGTGGCTGTGAAGTTTCCCACAAGGAGTCCGGCTCAATTCACTGACAGAAAAAAACCAAAAACCTTTGAGCTCACAACTCACGCAACACCAGGATCATGTTTCTTCAGGCTCAAACTTTGTACGTGCTTGGTGTCTACTCCTTGTCTTTCTTCCTAAAACATGTGCACTGAATTTATCTGAATCTCTCTGCTTCACTCTGCTTTTTTTTTAAGTTTCCTTACTCAGTGTGACAGGTGGATGGTTTGGTTTTTGGCAGTGTTTGTGTTCGTTTGCGTGTCGTCTGTAAAAAACTCAAAAAGTAAAGGACAGATTTGAATGATGATACAAGTATGATGGTGATTTGGAAATGGATCCAGTTTTTGTTTTTTTTAACACTTACCCTTGGAAGATGGGGGAAGGGGATATTGACACTGAGCAGCCTTGGCGGAGGTTTATGCCTTCTCTAGTTGAAGTGTTTATGGACATGTTAAACTATAGCTACTCTTGTCTTTGCAGCAAGAAGACCCATGTATGACCCAATCAGAACAAGGGCTTTTCTGCATGGAGTTTGCATACTCTCCCCGTGTGTGGATTTTCTCTGGGTTCTCCGGTTTCCTTGCAGAGTCCAAAAACATGAAGATTTGGCAAACTGGACACTCTAAATTGACAAGAGGTGAAAGTGGATGGTCGTTTGTCTCTATGTGGCCCTGTGATGGACTGGCGACCTGGCTCGGGCAGTGGTTCCCAATCTTTTTTTCCTTGAAGCCCCTCCTTGCTTGTGTCCAGAACAAACCAGGTCCCCTAACCTGAACCCCCAAACCCCCTGTCCACAGCACTCGCACCAAATGAAAAAAGTGAAACGTTTCTATGCCTCTATAAAATCGAAACCAAGGTAACTTTTCAGATATTGCCTTGTTTTCTTTTTTGATACCAGTGACTAACTGACCTGAGGAGACTTGCTTATGTAGTCATGGTCACAGAAGTTCAGAGGTCACAGATATGCTGATAATAAACAGCTTAATACATTTAAAGGTGGACCAAAAAATGGGTTTTAATTTGGGTGATACCCATCCTCAGGACAGACAGAGCTCTGCACCCCCCATGTGATCTCTGGCGCCCCCCTGAGGTGGGGCTTGGACCCATGGGTCTAGGGTGGGAACATGGGTCTAGGGTGTACCCCACCTTTTGCCTGACATTAGCTGGGATTGGCACCAGCTCCCTCCGCAACTCTCTTGTGGAGGATAAAGTGGTAGAAAATGAGTTAGCTTTCAGTATTTATTTCTGTCATTGAGTAAGCAGAATCTTAAAAGATGAAAACTTGCATATTAAACAGGTAAACAATTCTTTACTGATTCTTACTTTTCTGTTTTATCTCTTACGACCAGGTCATACCTTTCACCTTACATTGCTGAGATGTACATGTTTGGGTACCAGCAGACCTCCCCACATCTGAAGCGAAGCTGGGGCTATGGTGGATGAGAGTCGTCTTAAAATGGGAAGCTCGAGGGTTTGATTCCTGGCTCCGATTCCACATGCTGATGTGTCCTTGGGCAAAACTGGCAGTGTGTGAATGGATGAATGGCAAAACTGTAGTGTAAAGCCACTAGAAAATTGGTAACTGTCTTCTTTGTTGTCTTTTTTTTTTTAACCAAATCAAGAGCATACCACCAACTGGACTTGGAAGTGTTCTACAGGGAGCAGGTGCAGTAAACCTATACAGTCTGCATGGTGTAGAAACACCACAGTAACAGTAACAACATGTCACACAGACATTAGCAGACCTCTGTGGACACACAAATGCATAACATATGACCTTATAAGTGGATTGGAATTTGGGGGCACAGAAACACAGCATCATGCCCCTTTATGTCTCATGGACCCCTAAGCCACTTGTGTGCTCCTGTCTTGCAGGACAGACTAACTGGACTCTGGAGGAACACAGTACGGCAGATTGACAAAGATCACACACACACACACACATACAGAACAAGCGAGAGAGAGACAGACCTACACACAGACTCGTACCATCAGGGCCTGGAGTGCACCAGGGAGATGCATGAGTCTCACATTTAATTATACACCTAATGGTCTCACTGTTAGAGTCATTACAGAGGAGATAAGGCAGAGAGAGAGTAAGAGAGAGGGGGAGCAGAGGAAAAAAGGGAGTATGAAGGCGGTGAGACTTTCATGCTTTTACCTCTTTATGACAGAGAGTGAATATGTATAATAAAAACAGCAGGACCAAGGTAGGAAGTGCAGTGAAAACACGGTTATCTTCGTTCCCCCTGCAGAGTCAGTCGCTGCAGGTGTGTATTGTCTGTAATATACGCTAATGTAATGATATAGAAATCCTTATATGCAGTATATTAGGAGTGGGTAGTAGACGAGTTACCAGACCAGTGCAACGTGTCACATTATAAATATGCAATTGCAAAAAAAAAGGAAAACAGGGCCAGTGCATCACAAGTGATTCTGCTGCAACATTTATACATGTTTAGAATTTCAAAGACTTGGATAAATGTTAATGAAATATAAAATGAACTTAAAACTTCTCTTGTATCTCTATCATTGAAATGTGAAATATCAGCTGCATGTATTAAGTGGTAGCTCTTCCTTCATCTGGGAAATCATCTCAGTGTTTAAACCCGTGAAAGACGAGGTCAAAGGTGGGGTACACTCCAACACAGAGCCACATACAGACAAACAACCATCCACTCTCACACTCGCACCTATCATGCCAATTGTGTCGAATTTACCCAATCCCCAAATCTGCATGTTCTTGGAGTGTGTGAGGAAACCTGGAGAAAACCCACGCACACATTTTCAGTCAAACTGTTCTGGTAAAAGTGTATTTCTTTGAGTAATGAGCCAAACATTCCCCAGTGTAGTTTAGAAAACATTAATATGCCCAAAAAAACAGTTATGTCATCTTATGGCTAACTTCTTGGCCCTTACTGCCATTAGCTGTCCCCTTCCTCTTCCTTACATGACCTCAAAAACTGTTTTTTATCTCAGGGGAACATTTATTCACAGGCAAAACAAAACCCCACACAAGCAGGGGAAGCAGAGCATGTATACAGAAAAAAGAAAAAAGTGGATGTATTCTTCCACTTTTCAGGGTGACTCCAACCAGTAAATAAAAAAAATATTTAATAGCCACCAGGGGCTATTAAATAAAATAAGTCCCTTTTAATTGAAGTTTGGGAAAATGAGTCTCCTTCTCACTTTATGTACAACTTCAATAACCTTTTCCTGAGGACTTAATGGTCTCAAGTGTCAGTTTCAGGTCTTCTTAAGTCAAATGTCATGTCAGTTTTGTAAAGTATGTTTACATTCAGATGATAAAATGGATGGACACCACTGTCATGGATATCTTAGGTCTGTTTAGATATCAATAGGTCTGTTTTTAAACTGGTGAAACCTGGTGAAAATCTTAAGTGTTGACCATCTGTTGTACCAAAATGTCAAACTGAACCAATCTTTTTTTTCACACTTTCCATGATATGGATGATAACTTTGAGTTCTTGCTGTACCTTTCACTCAGACTCTGTCGTGAAAGTGAACCATTTATGTCATTTCGTAGGTCTGTGTGTGTGTGTGTGTGTGTGTGGCTCCACCACTACAGCCATATAGTCTGAAATACTTTTGTGGGAAACACTGGGGATACTATTAAAAGTTAGTAAAGGTTGTTTGAGTGGAGAGGCAAAAAGTAAAGTAAGTATTTTTTTTATATCCCTATTTTTCATGTGCTGTGCACCTATATTGAAATTTGGCCAAATGAAAAAAACAAAACACAAAGCTGCAAGTATATTACTTTATTGAGATTTAATCTAGGAGAAGTAAAAAAAAAAAAAATCAAAATGGGCGGAGCCTGGTTTGGCAGTACCTGAGTTTGGAGGAGAGCGTGACCACATGCTGTCTACAGAAGACGAAAGAAACTAAGAAAAGATCAAAATAAATAAATGATCAAAACAACAAAAAAAATGCTGTTATTATTCATAAATGCATGTCTATTAAATATATGTGTACTTCTATAAAAATCTACACACAACCAACACGTTTTAACTTTCCCACCCAGACCCAGACAGCTGCCGGCTACATTTAATAATTGATGCCCGAAGTGAGACAGAAACTGTCTCAATTGAGACAGTTTCTCTTTCTACTGTCAGAGATCCAAGACTGAGACACTGATGACATTGACCAAACACTGTAGTTCAGAAAAGCTTTTAGCTTTGTATGGAAACAAACGTCTGCCACATTCAAACCAGTGTTCAATTAGTTCACATCATGACATCAGGACATGCTGCCCTTAAGGCATTTATTGCACTTTTATGTATTTTTCTCACTGTAAATAATTAGCTAATGTTGATTTATGTTTCCAACTGGTTTTAATATTTTTTTTCGGCATTTCCAGCAATGAATATTAGTATAAACTAAGCATTTTTCGATTATGACATCACTTCCCTTCAAAGTCTATTTGTGGTGATGCCACTTCCTGTTTGGCTGGAAAAAAAAGCAGCCATGAGACATGCTGTCCAGAAATGTTTGACCTGGTAAAACATGATGGAAGCAGTGCCGTAAGTTGATGCATTCAATGTTAGAAGTGATATTCATTTACTCTGTATTTGAAATGCTGTTAACAAGTTCATTTAAAAGTTTGCTTAAGTTCAAAACAATGGTAGCAGAGATACCAGCAGCTAATTTAAGCAATGTATGTTGATTATTATTGATACATTTCTTTGTTAAATTGCCATTAAGGAATCTTACAATAGCTTTGTAATGTTTATTTGTTTGTTCACAGTTTTCACCTGCATGAGAACATTACACAGGGTTTAAATCTATCCCATAAAGCTCTGTTCACAGGAAGAAGTGATTGATTTTACATTGCACTAGTAAAGTGAGACAGCTGCAAACAGGTTAGAGTATGTTTGAAAACATGTTTCAGAAATGGTCAATTAGTTTGACGCAGTAAATGCTTCTTATCACCACCCACCCCTGCACTGCTGCTGTATAGACACAAATGCTCCCTCAGCCAGGTCTGATAGTTTTGCTTGACAGAGCCTTTTTTTTTAGATGAATATAAACAATGCAACTAATGTTAGATCATTTTGTTCAAAAAGTTACAAGAAGTTGTTTGATTGACTCCATTTGTTGCCTCTGACATAAACAAGCTCATTTGTTGAGGACACTTTTTCCTTCTTGTGCTAAGGTCACTCTAATGAAGGACCACAAGTGTGATGAAACAGACTGGAACATGCTCATCTGCACGGATCCCCCACTGAGGCTTGCTCAATGAACCATCAGGATACCAGCTGTCAACATCTGTCCGCAGAGAGCGCGCAGCAACCTTCCAGGTAACAAATTTGTTTCCTAAATCTTGAATTTTTAATGAGGAATTTTGTGGGAACAAGCCTTTTGCAGCTGACTTTCCAACAACAGAAAAGTTGCTGTTTTAAATCATTTAGTGGATGCTTGGTTGCACGGAGGTGACATTGTGGAGTTGATGAAAGCTTTGTTGAGTTGAGCTGACACGGTGTGCAGCAGCCACAAAGACGCAGTGTGAAGGCATGACTTAGCGGAGGACGCCCTGCAGCTACTCCTTATTCTGAGGACTTTACCTCAGTGGGACTTTCACTGTGTGCAATTATATTCTGGTTCACGTCTCTCTGGATTAACTCATAACTGTTCTTTATCAAATTAAACTGGCTGATTAGTCAGTTATTTGTTTATTACACTGTTTGCTGGGAATGCCTGATGATTTTGGATGAGTTGTTTCTTGGGTTTAGTTGGATTTGAAATGTGGCCCGAACTACGCTGAGCGGAAGGGAATTGGCTCATAACCGAAGGGTTGCCAGTTTCAAATCAAGGGGCTGGGGTACCCACGAGCAAGGTACCCAATCCCTGTTGCTCAATGTTTATATTTCACACTCTGAATCGACCCCAGCCACGAGGGAGGCCACATCCAGTGTAGTCCTAATGCAACAGTCCCAAGCCTGGATAGGAAGGGAGGGTTGGGCATCCCGTGTAAAGATTTCTGCCAAATAAAAAATGCGGATCATCCGCTGTGGCGACCCGTAGACATTTTTGCTACAGATACATAAAAGGATGTAAACAGACTTTCACAACTCTCTCCTTTCTCGCATTCTCCCACTTTCTCAGCCATGTCGGCCTTATTGTATGCATTCATTCGTTTACATACTAAGCTTCTGCTTAGAGTATATACTTGAATAAATACTGAAACTACAAAGGCGAATAAATGAAATGACACACAACAAACCCTTCTAAATGTTACACACTGGACCTAACAATAATGTCTGCATCATTTATAAAGCATGAGAATGCTTTTTCATCTGCTATATCATGATTCCAGTGTCCAGTGTCTTCCGTTTCTTTACTCTCCTTGTAAGTTTGTCCCGGACGAGCCTGTGCGCCGCATACTTAGAGTCCTGCCGCTTGCCATCTTTCGGCACCCGGCGTTCCTCTGTTCCTCTATGATCCATCACTGGCATGTATGAGGATGTGATGTGAAAAGAGACAAGTGGGCATTAAGTGGACAGCGGTAACGTGAGCGAGGTGCACAACGACCGCCCCCCGCCTCCCGGGAGAGTTTGCTCACCAGAGTCTTGGAGGCCGTTTGACCTTCCTTGTTCTGTGTGCAGTAGCTGGGAGACAGGATTAAATCCAATAGGAATGAAATAGACCACACTGTTAGCACTGCTCACTCCTCTGTGTGAGATAAAAAGAGAGAGATCTGATTGAGTGTGAATGTTTTACTTCCAGTTCATCACCTGCTATGTTGCCCCATTTCGTCTTTAAAGCTGTAACTTTTCATATTTTTCTGTTATTTTGTCTCTGTTTGGACTTTGAACAGAAACGATGTAACGTTATTTGTATGCTGCCGTGTCCGGCACCTGAAAGCAGGCTCAGTCAAGCAATACTATCAGACCTGATTGAGGGAGAATTTGTGTGTATACAACAGCCACAATTTTCTATTTTCCATTCACTCTTCTTGGAAAATGGTAACAATGGATGGGGTCTTGGCAGAAGCTCCAGATATTTATTTCAGCTTGCTGGCAGTGGAGTGTAATACTGCCCTCCATTGTTGTGCAGCTGAGAATTACAGTGGTGAATATGCAGACTGTGTTAAGATGCCAAGGAACATTTTTTTTTTCTCCAAACTGAGAAAACTGCTGATAATTCCACATTGACTTTCATTATTATATAAATCAAGTGATAAGAGCGATAACTAAACTCCTGCACCACCTTCAGGCTCTGCTTCCAGCGCGTGTTGGGCTACCTTGACCAAGCAGTCAGAAACAGAGTGTGTCTCCCATAAGCTGTTCTACAAATCAGCAGCATGTACATGTCCCTTTGTGGCAAGTGTTGCCTGTGCTGCAGAGCAACCTAACAGAAGGAATGGGGACAAAATACATGTTACACTTTGTCAAGGAACCTCCAGCAAATTACTGTGCAAGTGTGAATGAACCCAGACTTTTGAAATGCATGTAAATGTGTAAATGTATCTGACAGAAATTGCACTAATTCACATTTATCAACTGATTCACCTGATAATGGGATTGGGAGTCTAATGATTATACAGAGCAGCAAATTAAACATGGCAAAAAAATCAGGTTAGTAAATGTTCTTTTTCAACTGATGAGGAGACAATTTTATTATATGTCAGCTCCAGGAATGGAACATTTTAATGGATTGTAGGACATACAAACAAGTAGCCACCAGCTAAACTTGAAACGTGCTAATACTAACAAGGTAAAATTGGACATAGGATTACTTACCGCAAATGCACGTCATCGTCTTTGAATTATAAGATGTTCTTAGTTAGTTCCTGTTTTATTTTGATAGTTTCTAAAGTCATGTTTCCTGTTTGTTTCCTGTGATTGCTTTCTCCACTCGAGTCTCATTATCTCTTTCCCTCTGTGTGTACATAAGATTTGTTTACCGCTTGCAAGCAGGGGTTTCTTGTGTCGAATGTTGTGTTTATTTCTTTCTGACTTTTAATACCTCTACCAGAAAGGTTTTCTACAAGTTTCTTTACTCCTCAATTTTCTGCCATTTCTTCCTTCTACTTAGTTGGTTCATGAATCAGATGTATGTGGGCGGAGCCATTCTTTCTTGTTTGCGTAGTAGGCGTCCACATCAGAACACAAAAGACACATCTGTTCAGAAACATGCTGCACAAACTTAACCCTTAGTGCTCACACAGCACAGATCTGTGCAGCAGATCTGTACATGAAAACAAGCCAAGTGAACGTCAACTGTGATGTATTTCCAAATTTGACGAATTCAATCCGATTTTAAACATTTTTTGCTCAGGTTTAAACATAGTAATGGAGAAAAAAAGCAAAAAATGCTCTGTGTTCTTAAGGTTTAAAGCAGGCCATTTACCTTGGGTAATAAAACCAAACTAAATTAATTTCAAAGCAATTGTACACTTGCACAAACATACAGAGTACAGAGTAGTAGATGTCATTTCTACAAATACCTCCTCCTAAATATAACACTCTGGGCCTTTATCTGTTGTATCATCTGGACTTTTTTTTCTTTCAGCAAACCTGCCAACTCGTGTGGGACGTAAAAAAAAAGTCTTTCATATTTTTTAGGCTACATTATATGCACCACTAATAGTAGATTTACATAAGAGCACATGGTGAGTATGAGCAACAACAGCAACCGTCAGTAATTTGAAGTAACAGTCAGTGACTGAGGTTGTCATTGTTATCGAGGACAAAAAAGGTGCTTAAGTACGATCATTTCCAAGTTTGGACTTACCATTACCATTAGAGAATAGAGTTGCTGACTAGAAAGAAAGGGTTTTCTTCAGTGCACACATTACCTTAATTACTGGCTATTTTCCCGGCACTTTTAGAGGAACCCAAAATGAGCCTGGATGTGCAGAAAGTGGACAACGAGACATTTTAAAGTAAACATTTTCTGCTGATGTTTGCTCCTAACATCGTTCCGTCTGCCTCAACACCTTTTGATATACAACTGTGTTGCATAAAATAGCTCTATAAATTACAATTATATACTTTGAGTGCGTGCAGGGATTTCTTTTGAACCTGCCAAAATGTGCTTCCATGTGGATCTTCATTTTAACTTGAAATGCCCAAGACTCCAAGGAGTCCTCCGTCGATTGGAGATCAATATCAACAAGTTCTTTATTGACTTGGGGCTGTGACAAAATATAGATTGACATTTACTTACTGTCATGGGATAAATGAATGGATTTGAACATGGCTTCCACACAAACCTTTTCATCCTCTGCCCTGATAATCATTAGCACTGGGTGGTTTAAATAACGTCACACTCTTTATTTTCTAAATGATGAGACCGTTTACTGTGGGTGCATTAAAAGATTACGGATCGGTTGTTCCTCCATCTCGCATATAAATATTTCATTTAACTCTGGGTTTTATAGCAAATGAAAACATTTTTTTTTTAAAGTGAACAGCTGCAACCAGAGAGCTCTTGTTTGCCTGGGCTGGGTTGCTATCCATGGTGCTGAAATGAGGTCCTCTGCACAGACAGATTGAGACGGGGGCTTTGCAACAGGGTTAGACCAAACAAGCAATTCCCCGGGGGCTCTGAGCTGAGAGGGCCCCCTGAAAATGGATGAGTACCAAAAGCTGCTTTCCGACCTGCACTGTAAATGTGAAACAAGTGACATTTTCCTCAAAAGTTACACATTGCAGCTTTAAAATCCAAGTGCAGACTTTCTCTCACCCTATGAGTAATTGCAAAAAATACAACTGGCATCTCTACAAAATGTTTGCTTAGGTTTCCTCTGGGAAACTGTTGAATGCCCGGGTTTATTTTAAGCTGAGCTTCTTTGAAGTTGCAGTCACTTTATTTTTTTGCAGCTGTCTTACTTCACTACATGACTGTGGAGCCAGTTGTGCTTCTTCTGCCTTGCCTCCAACAGTTAACAGTGTCATAAAACGCATCACTGTGCTGATCTATACTGAGAAACACAGAGGAGTCATGTCATGTTGGCAGCTTTAATCGCGTGAACTTGAATATGAAGGACATTCGCATACATTTAAATGTTACATATTGCAGCTTTAGATTGTTGATGAATGAACAGCAAATGTGCTTTCAATCTGGAGTGGGGTTGCAATTATCTCACTGTCTGTTTCTTTTTTTTTCTTTAGTGTTTTCTCCCCCCTCATTTTCCACTTCTCTCTTTGAGTCATTTGCGCGCACATGCACTTTGCTCACCATTGATTCCCGTTCCCACATCTCTCTCCCTCTCTGTCTTTGGACCACAAGCGCGCGCACACCTGCTCCTGTTCAAATATTCATTTGCTACACCTCAAAGTCCCCCCCCTCCCCCTCCCCTCTTTTTTTTTTTTTTTTTTTACCTCCCACCTGAATCCACCAGCAGACAACAGGGAGCCTCTGGCTTGTGGAAGTCAACGCCAAATAAAAACGGAACAGGAAACAAAATGCTCCTTATTAAATGTAAACTGATGCGTTTTATCCATTTTAAGTATAAATCCGACCAATGAGGATCATATAGGAGAAGAGAGCGTGACTCAGAGATGGTCAGTCCCTGTTCAGTCAGTGTTCACATCAATTCTTTTCCACCAGGATGGAACCACCCGCGGGTTCCGTCAATGGTTTGCGCGCTGCGCCTGGCTTAAGCGGTGACTACATGGACAAACTGTTGAAGCACCGGGGTTCCACAGCACAGCCGCAACAGGCAGGTGTATTTTTAGCTGCTTCCCTTCTCCAGTGCTCGATCAGGGCTTGATGCAGAAAGTCGCACCAGTTGAGGAATTTCCCGAGTTTGGAGAGACGAGCTGCGCATCCAAGAAGACGCTGGTTTTAAAAACCAAGAGACGGCGATAACTATCAGTTCATGTACTTCAAATTCACTAATATTGGAGAACATTGTGTGGGTCTACAGCTGCGAGGATAAAGTGGAGAGAGGCAGAGAGAGCACAGGAGATTTTGTTCACCCCCGCATGTCTTCTCCTGCTCCGGCTGTAACCTCTCCAGGCTCCGGGGCGCAGCGCGTCACTCTGCGCCGATGGAGAGCTTATACTCTCTGGGTCAACTTGGATACAGTTTGTGGTTGGACTTCTTGACTCGGTGAATTGAAGAGAAGGGCTGAATATTGGGGAAAAAGAGCAAGAAGACGTGGATTCCTGAGGCGCACCGTTGATGTGCGCAGCTTTTTTTTTCTGTCAGATTTTCTGTGCAACACCGGCAACTAAATTGTTCAACAGGAAGACGATGATCCGGAGTGCTTTGAAAACCGGATTCCTCCTGGTCGGATATTTGCTTCGGGTTTGAGAGGGAAACAGAGACGCAGCAGAAGCTCTGGAGTTACAGAGGAGAAGAATTTTGGAAAGTGGACCTCACATTTACGGATTACCGGGGCTTTTTCTTCTCCTCAACAACTGCAGACGCGCTCTTCTTTAATGTCTGAACAGGTAACGGAAATGTATTTTTTTTTTTGTATACTCCATACTTGATAAGAACATGCACATTAACAATCTCAAAGGTGTATTTATGCGTCAGTTTATTGTTTTTTTTATCAGTTTGACAAATGTTTTCTTATCTGAGAAGAAAAAAAGGTGCGAACAGGGATTCCCTTTTCCCAGCATTATAAAACAAGAGCATCTGTGCGTAAACAAATAACCGAAATACTCTGTTTCGAGAGAGAACACATAAGTTGGTCGTTTTCAGATACAGCTACTTGTCATGCGGTTATTTAGAGGTTTCCAATTTCCGTTGCTTGTTGGAGAGAAGGGCAAATTCATCTGAATACATTAAATGCGCTTTTCAATTACGTGACGCCCATGCGGGCCGGTCCATATACGCGCCTTGGATAATACATTTCTATTTTCTCTCTGTGGCTCTGGGTCAACAGGTCCAATAGTCTCTCTCTCGCTCTCTTTCTCTCTCGCTGTAAATGCAAATAAACTAAAAACAACCCACTGATCTCCACAGTTTTCCCTTCGGATTAGTCCAAATCTGAAACGGTTGTTTCGGCAAATCTTTGCACTCGTGCCGCAAGTACTGATTTCGACGAGTAAGGTGATCAAACGAGCAACAGGGGGCGCTCTTTCCACTGCTTTCAAATAACCCCATTGCCTTTAGTAAAACATCATTTCTCAGGTCTCCAGCAGCTGCAGGTTTGATATGAGATCACATGATGCGACAAGGTATTTTTTTTATACCTACTGATGTTATAATTGAACTGATCATGAATAGACACTATTGTATCAGGCCAATGATGTCATATATGGTAACACTGTACAGTATGGTAACAATATGGTAATAGGGAGTTAATATTATGATAATACTGTCTTTTTTTCTCTAATGCAAAATGGAGCTTAGTGATAACGATGGTAATGATGCAGTAATTGTGGTAATACAGCAATACCATAATATAATAGCTTTAGAATTATACTATTACCATACTGTATTGTAATTTATACCATATATAATATAACCAGTGTTCAGTATGGATTCGAATAAACTTGATCTGGTGAAACATTGTGCAGTTAGTGCATTAAAGGTTGTCGACGAAAGATGGATTGATATTGATAGTTAGATGCCAAACGCTTCGTGATAGAACACTTTATGTAGCGTTTCCCTCTGGAGACGAGCGATTAAAAAGCAAAAGATGCAAGGGGGGGAAGGCAGTTAAAGTCCCAGGGGATGACATTTCATCTCATCACTGAGAATGATCAGAAGGAGGGGGTGAAATTGGCTCATTACTGGTTTCCCTGTGCATGCTTGGCCTATCAAACACGGACAACGTTTGTGACAGCAACATGATATCTCTCTATCTATCAAAACCTTGATACCACGAGAAACCTTTAATGTGGGCAGGTTTTGTTTTTTTCGTAAAAGTCCTCATATTGCTTTCCATGTTCAGGTTTGTAGCCTGCAGGTTGTGACCACAAGGTTTGTCGTCGCAAACCTCCAGAGAGATTAGTGACTTGTGAACGGAAAGGACTAAAGGCTTTCATCCTACTGTACCGACGTTGTGGTCGCCCCAAGCTGAGCACTTAATTTCCAAGTGCCTCAGCGGAGCGGCTCAGCAGTAACCACATTGTCGTTGGTGTCTCCTGATCAGGAATCTACTGAACCACATGATTTTAAAGCACAGAAAACGACACACAACAAACCTGCACGGCTTTGCAGGCTCTTTCTAGAAGCATTCTACGTTACTCCGTTGACAATGTGAGGATTGATCAGGCTGAAATTGTGAAAGAGTGGTTTATGGAGGATGAGTCATCATTTCCAGACCATAACCCATTGAGAATCTTTGGGATGTGATGCAGAAGACTTACCGTAAGACCTTGGTGAAAAGTACATGCAACTGTGGAATATAAATGAGTGTCACATTCCATAAAGTTATAGAAACTATGCCACAGTGAGTTAATGCTGTAATCAAACTAAAGGTCATCCATCAAAATATTGGAATGATTCCCAGCATTTGGGGTCTTGTTTCAGCTGAGCTCTACCAGTTTGTCTTGATTTTCTTCTGCTTTCGGCTCTTCCCTTTAGTGGTCACCACTGTGGATCTGCCTCCATCTTGTCTTCGCCCTCTTTTGTTCCAGCAACTGTCCTCATGTCCTCCTTCACAACATCCATGTACCTTCTCTGTGACCTTCTTCTTTTCCTCCTGCCCGGCAGCTCCATCTTCAACATCCTTTGTCCGATATAATATCTCATCTCCCATCTCGACCTCGACTCTCTCACTTTATTTCCAAACCGTTCAACCTGAGCTGTCCCTTGCATATGCTCATTTCTAATCCCGTCCATCCTGGTCACTCCCAAAGAAGATCTCAGCATCTTCAAACAGTGGTGGTCATTTAACTATGAATTAACCGGCTGAGTTATGAAAGCACAAGAACACAAAACTGGCCATGACACCTTCTGTTAGCCATTTATTTTTTTTGATTTATAGCATCCTTCTTAACCTTCGGGATGAACTAGTGTCACATATGCACAGCCTTGAACAAAAATATTCCACCTATGTTTTCCTTCTCCCCGTTTATTTAAACATAAACAACACATTTTCTATATGTTACATGGCAACAATAGAAGTATGATTAATTTGGCTGTTTGTAACATGAAAAAGGAAGGTCATAGAAAAATACACTTAGGTCAATAGTTTGTCCCACTGGGGCGGCAGTACAGCTGCAATTTCCTCCTCCTTCACCACTTTGCATAATTTACCTCTGTAGGAGCACACAAATATGGGGGTGATGTGGGGTGTATCACGGAATTGCATGTATATTTTCTTCTGTGGAAGTAGAAGGTCAGTGATGCCAAAGACCTATGGGACCCAATCAGTGCCGACATGTTTTTGTAGAAGTGGCCCCTCAAGAAATGAATGGAATAATCCATTCAACCAAGAGTACATTCGATTTAAAGGTGTTTTCACAGCTGTGGATGTGACCAATGGTGTACACAACTATACTTATGGAGTCACCGACCTCAAGATTTTGTCATTTTTCTGTCTCTCTGCAAAACAAATGTTATCTTACTTTTAGGAAAAAAATGTTTGAATGTTATGGTTTCATTCTATTTTTATAACATTTCTAAAGTGACTTAGTTCTTTTGGATAAGGATGGACCAATATGGTTTTTACCATGGACGACGCTAATGTAGAATGTAGTAGATATTTAGAAATCAATGCACTCGATGGACGATCTATCACACGATGCAATATATGAGAATTGGTTTAGAATTCAGTTAAACAAATGACCTATATTCTCAAGTATTTAAGCCCTAATTTTCTCACAGCAGCATAAATTGTTGGTGACATGTAATATAGTGTGTGAGATGTTTGTCGGCAGACCATAATTTGAGACTAAAATATGTTTTGGTTGCAGTAGCGTTATATTACAGATATTCTCTATACTCATTCTGTGATTTTGTGTTTTTATGGATGCTGTGGTTTTATGAAGACCTCCAGTTGTTGCAACAGAAGAGGACATTGACTCAAAAAGGGGACAAAAAAAAGGTGATATTTTAGTTAGAAATGCTTTTTATCACCCCATTTCCTCATATCTGCAAAAAGAGAAGCGGTTCAATCACTATCAGGTTGATATTTACATCTGTAAACATGAAGAAACCTACCATGTGAAGCAGCTGATTTAGGGAACAAGACCAAATGTTGATGTAATGCAGCACAACAGAGGTCCAGATGTCAGGTGACTCGTTCGTTTACAGTGCAGTGGTGGCAGGAGAAGCTTTTGCAAAAATGAATGGCCTGAGTGCACACTTTAAATTCACGGTGATCTAACAATAACCTGACGTTATTCCAGATCTGCAGTGTCCCGGCATCTTCAACTTTCTGATAAACTTCCCCCTATTGTATGGGTGAATGCTTACACATCGACTTTGCACATTTGCTTGTCCTCGACTGTTTGGGAATCCTGGGGCTACTGTATATGCACCAGCTTCACTTTTTATGAGAACAGGCAACGTAGAGAGATACTGCCTAGTATACATACATGCTGCTGCCCAGAGGCGATTGCTCTGAGACGGCAAGGGAAGCTCTACTTCCCCGAAAATGTCATAAAATAAATGGTCAAATATGTACTGTTGTATTTACATTCCATTTCTAAACTACATGCTTAGTCCGTTCAGAATTGGCTCTTTATCACAGATTGTTTGACGCAATTTTCTTAAATTCATCTCTTTCTCACTGCGATGGGACTGTGGCCAACTCATGTCAATGCAAACCAACTTGGTATATAATTTCATTTGTAACACTGCCAGCTAAGCATTTATTTATATGTGTGAACAATTAAACCCCAATTTCATGTCTACTTCTTGTATGGTTTAGTCTATAGAGCCTTTGCTTTTACTGCACCGAACAACTGTGTGGATTTATACAATGTTTTGTACTAACTTGTGACAGTGGATGAGCTGATGTATTGTAACTTCTTCTAGAATCAGTGGCTCATGGGACTTCAGTGGTTTCAGTCTGGCTCAATGCTGGCCAAAGCCACTTCAACTGAATGATCTCTGGATGATAGATATGTCACCTTTTGGTGTGTGAGGATGCGACTCAGTGAACACACACCTTCTTTGGCTTTCCTGAGGGTTGTAAATCTAGAAGGACATGATTTGGTCGATAATGATGGACATCATTGACTTGGCCAAGTAAAGATTAAGCAGGCAGAGAAGAGGAGACAAGTGAGCATGCTATTTCCTTTTTTTAGGTTTATTGCTTATAGCTACATTGCACAAGAAAAAAGGATAATGTTTATTTTTACTCCGGGTTGCGGTGTCTTAAACAGCTTGACATTGAGCGAGTACTGTATATTTAGGTGGATGAGAGGAGAGATGGTTGGAAATCTGACTCATTTTGCAACAGCAGAACAAAATGTGATGGGGTTGTTGGCACTATTGTGGAGACCAGAAAGTACTTTTCATTCTTCTGAAAGTGTGATTAGTTTCTGGCAGGAACAACGGTACCTCTCATGTGCTGCAAAACAAAGAGTATAGTTCAATTCCATAACAGAAAGATGGACTATGATAGCACTATACAAACTCTTTTAAGAGAGCAGCAGATAGAACGTGAGGCCGAGAACAGAGTGACATTCCCTCAAGGTCGGCTGCTCCCCCGCGTCCTCCCGCCCAGTTCTCCCAATCTAATTCCCACTGAATCAACGTGGTAAGACGCTGTCGCTCTGGACAAGGTGGTGGTGTCTACGGGGTGTGAATCTCAGGCCATTGACCATGAGCCAATAATAGTTAGTGGCTTTAGAGATGTGTGTGACCTGCAGTGCACAGCTCAATATTTCATCAGAAGCAGGGGGTGTTGTGTTTAGCTAGGTCCGTTTACACCTTTTTATAAGACTTTTAACTTTTGTTTTTGAGTCTTTGATAGTATTAGACACTTTGTTCTGTGTTTGCTTGGGCCCCAAACATTTGCACACCAATTGTGTAGCATGTAGAGTTTTGAACCAGTATGAAGGAGTACCAGTACAGTTCAGCACAACATGTCACTGTTTTGGACAATGATCTGACTTGTATTTCCACCGGCCAGATTGCAAACAGCATGGAATTTTACCAGAGCAACACAGTTTAGTCTAATACGAAATTCAACAAAGGGCAATAACATGTCTCATGGGGCAAAGCTACATGGAAAACAAAGTTTTTCCAGTTTTGATTTCCTGTTTTTCCTGTTGATTCCCATTATTATGTCGACCAATCACCAGACTTTCATTGCTTTGCATGTCTATCTCAGCCATTTAGGTTCCAGACCACTGTACCACAGTTCCCCAATAGAAGTTTGCCAAACACGTGGGATAGTATTGTTAGTTTGGTACCCTTCACTACTTTTGATAGTCAAAACACAAGTAATTGCTGAACGCACTGGACTATAACAGTGAGTGTATGAGTGTCTATTTTGAATCTTGGATAGATACTTATCTTAAATGTACCCATAAGCATGTGACATGTGACCATCCTACCATATGCAAAAGGGAGTAGTTAAAAAGTTGCGACACGTTGTAAATTAAACTGGAATTATTGCTGGGTATTGGCCGGCGGTCATCTAATTTTAACTTTACACTTGTGATTTCATCAGTAGCTGGATGTGCTGTAATATTCAAGTAATGATTGGTTTTTAGGGCCCCATGGTGTACCAAGAAAACATTTCTTACACCATTACAAAACCACCACCTGTCACAAGGCAGGTTGGATCCATGGATTTACACTTCTGAAGCCAAATTGTGACTTTACCTTCTGCTGGACTAGACTTGTGATATGGTGATATGGGAGTAGAATGCACCGTGGTCATTCACCATCCAACATATGGTGCATTCCAATGTTTTTGGGTTTTTTTCTGCTCAACACAGTTGTAAAGTGTCACACATAGTCTCTCTGCAATCTCAAACCAGTCTGATCATTTCTCTTCTGACTTTATTCATCAAACAGGTGTTTCCATCCTCAAAGCTGCTGCTTGTTGACTGTTTTGCATCATGAATAAACTCAAGAGAAATGCCGTGCCACAAACATAGTCACATACAGTAGATCATGTTTTTTTTCCCATTATGATGCTTAATATAAATGATAACTAAAACTCCTCACCTGTATCGACATGGGTTGCACAGGTGCCATATGTTTGAATTGATTTGTATAGCTTGGGTAACCATATGCACAGGTGTTCTTCATAAAGCACTTCCTGTAATCCCTTACGTGCCATTGATCAGCAGTTAGTCACGTTGAACTGCGATGGGCCTTTTCACGGCAACTCATGAGATCCTGAACAGCAACTGCAGGAAAAAGGAAGCTAACCCTTTAACAAACCCTTTATCAAGAAGAAAGTCTTTATGTTAGCTTTAAGGAACAAATGTGTATAAGTTACTATCTAAATGTTTTAATCTTTTTAGCTTTTGCACAGGCACTTAGCATGTAGACATTAGTGCAGGGGGCTTATTGGCCTTTTCACAGTGGGCATGCATTGGAAAAATGCAACACTCTTTCTCAAATAGAAACTGGGAGTTAATTAAGCTTTTGTCACTCTTCAAACGTGTACCTGTTATCCTCGGCAGTAGAGATAAATAGAGGCCCTGGCCACTTTATGAGGAAATGCAATAATGGAGTATATATTACTCCACATCCAGCTGTCAGCAGCATTGTACATCATTTGTTACTGCGCAGATACACATGCCATTATTTTTGCTGTGCCCGGGCTGGGATAAAGACCACTCTCCTCATAGGACAGTGCCAATCCTCATTGGAAAGCTGTCATACCTGTCTGTCACAGCATATCTGATCATGCCTTTGCTTCCAGCTCAGCAGAGGATTGAAGAGATTTTAACAGGCTTTCTAGGTCTGACTGTTCATAAAGAATTAATGACGTGTAAATGTGCTTATCGGGAGGGTGTGTATCCTTCAAGGGATCATAAAAGCAGTTTTACAAATTGTAATAGCAAGGTCAGTGGGGATCTTGGAAGCAGGGGAACACTGTTGACCTTTATACATTACATACTGTATACGTCTTAAATTATACATGACTTAGCAGAAGAGATTTGACCCAATGACTCCCTAGCGATATTACAGATGATACACCATTGTAACAGTTCACTATAGCGTGACACCTCTACAGTTAGATAAACCTGCAGAGATTTGGTGCTAAAAAAGGGTTGTGTTTCAATTTGCCTTGGCCTTAGAGTTTGAAAGATGACCCTGCTATGGTCAACATTGGAAGCCCCCGAGTGCAGAGTTTTTGCCAAGACTGTATCAAAAAAGTGTTGATTTAGTCTTAGCATCCAACTCTCGAGTCTCATGCTCTTAGCAATTTTTGTTTCTGTTAAGTCTTTATCTGTCACTGTTGGCGAGCTTTGACTTATGGCCCCTATTTCCTTTTTGTCAAACACAAAAAGGTGTTCCTTTTAGCGGTTTTTGCAACAGATGCACCTTCCAAGTGTTTGACTTTTTGGACTCAACAGTCGCCCCAAAGGCATTTTAATAACTCTTGCAGAAAGATAGTGGCTGTCGGAGCTTATTAAAGGCTGATGCATGCTTCAGTACCAGTTAGTGTTTCACCCATCTGTGTACCTGTCTTTTCACTCATGATTCAGTAACTGTCATGGAGTCATAATCATACAGTCCTGTGTAGGTCCCACACCTGTCCAATATAATATATTTAAATACTTTTCCACATGGGCCACACGGTGGTTAGCACTCTCGCCTTGCAGCGAGAAGACCCGGGTTCGAGCCCCGGTTGGAACAAGGGCCTTTCTGCATGGAGTTTGCATGTTCTCCCCGTGTGTGCGTGGGTTTTCTCCGGGTACTCCGGCTTCCTCCCACAGACATGCAATGTGGGGAGAGGTAAATTGAACACTCCAAATTGACCATAGGAGTGAGTGTGAGAGTGAATGGTTGTTTGTCTCTATCTGTGTGTGGCCCTGCGATGGACTGGCGAACTGTCCAGGGTGTGACCCCGCCTATCGCCCGATGTAGCTGAGATTGGCACAGCACCCCCCGCGACCCTCTGGTAGAGGATAAAGCCGTAGATGATGACTGACTGACTGACTTTTCCACATTTAATTTGCCTGCTTCTTTCGGATTTGTGATCTTGGCACGATAAGAAATTGCAGGGTATGGTCCTGACCTCTGGGAAATTATTGGTAGCATGGAACATTCTGCATGTCCAGCAGTATTTCCCTGGTTAAAGCTGTCCTTATGCTAGCAGTTAATTAGGCAGATCCATTCCCCCATAACACATGAGGTGGCGTGTTTGATTCCAGGCCAGTATTCACAAAGCATTGCCCTTGACCACATACAAGATGAAGACCAGTCTTTTGTACCTGTGTCCATAGTAGTCTTGCACGCATGAATCCTCCTGTGTTGCCACATTTCTGATGTACATTTATGAATCAGCAACTATGCTATTATTGAAAGGTGCAAAAGCCTTCTCTTTTGACAAATGCCTCATGTCATGTGTATGTGTATTTGAGATACTGGAAAGAAAGGGAATGCCTGGTCTGGAATATAAAGCCAATGTAGAGGTGTCTGAAACGAGTATTCTCTTGAATGGCCATCAGGGGGTGACTCATCTTGACGCAAATCAAAGTCAGTTTGTCATGTTTTGCCTGGGAGTATGTACAAACCTGTTGAAGCTCAAAATATACAGCCTAATAGGGCATCAGACCTTCTTAAATAAACATTGCATGGTCCAGGAGAGGGTGCTCTTCGTACAGCTTGGTCTAACGTTGACTTTGAATGCCCTCTTGGCCCATCAGAAAAAAAAAAAAAGATAAAACAGTGATGTTATGTTGTTTGCCATGCTGAGATGTTTGTTGGGATTAACCAGGATGGACAGGATTAGAAATAAGCATATTCGAGAGATAGCTCAGGTTGAACGGTTAGGAAATAAAGTAAGAGAGCGAAGGTTGAGATGGTTTGGTCAAATGCAGAAAAGGGATAGTGTTAAAATTGGACAAATGATGTTGAAGATGAAACTGCTGAGCAGGAGGAAAAGAGGAAGACCACAGAGAAGGTTCATGGATGTTGTGAAGGAGGAAATGAGGACATTTGTGGTGTGACAGAAGATGGAGGCAGGTGATCTGCTGTGGCGACGCCTAAAGCGAGAAGCCAAAAGAGGAAGAAGATGTTATATTGCAGTGAGGACACATCTGCAGACTCACCTGTTAATTTAGCTCCACAATCTGAAGATCTTTGAAGGAATAGCATCTCAAATAATTTATGTTCTAACTTTTATTCTACTGCCTATGGTGTGGCTTAACTTTTGTGAGAAAAACATACACAGTCTTTATGTATAAAGAGTATGTCAGCCCAGTTCCTCTTGTGTGCCTGTGTGCTTGTACCCCAAGCACTTAGGGAGGAGAGTGTATCCCACATTGCCTATGTAAGATAAATAGTGGGCTTTTTCTTCTTGTCCACCGAGCAGCTTTCAGAGCTCAGTGGCATGGAGCTACTGTACGCACAAACAACCCTCAATCACTGCAGGGCTCGCAACGATCAATATGTTCTCATAACTCGGAGCCCCTGACCCTGACCACAGATCATTATTGGCCTCTGGAGACGAGGTTGGCACACACAAACACCCTCGGCACAGCCCAGTGGTCAGAGGGGCTGACAGGTAAAGAAAATGCAGTCAGGGAAATCCGCACATGATAAACATGGCACATGACGAGGAAGCAGGGAGTTCCTTTGAACTGTGTGAATATCGTTTCTTTGTATGTGTCACCGTTTTTTATCACCACCGTTAGAGTGGATGAGAAAAATAATGTGGAATCACTGAGAAATGAATCGTGGTGGAGACGGGCCTCTAACTTCTGAGATGATAAAATTAAAATGGGACTTGTATGTGTTGCTTCACTACCTTTGTCCCTGCTGCATGCTCTTTAAACGCTGTCAAATTCAAAGCAAACTAAGCCACCCATGTCAAATAACTTTATGATTATCGTCAGTTGCAGGCATGTCAGTCAGGGCATGAACAATATACAACAGGGAATAATACTCTAAGACCTAGAATGTGGTTGAGTCAGCGATACGGAACTTATTCTCATCACGTAAATGCCTTTTCATTTCACAATCGTGACAAATTAAGCCATTAAAATCTAATTGGAAAATAAGCCGGGGCTACAAATAATGATGATCTTCATTATCAGATGTATTTCTGATTGTTTCTCCAGTTAATCAGTGAAAGTCTTGAAGTAATCTGAAATAAACACTTTCATAAAGTCCAGAACCTGGTCAAAGAAAAGCCCTGAAATTGAAGGCACTTTAATTGGAGAACCATTATTGTGTTTATTTGCGCTTTAAAATGTTTTCAATGGTGGCTCATTTATTAGAGTTTATTGATGAGCACTGAGCAATTATCTATTCAGAATCAATATGAATCAGCAAAGGGCAGCAAATGTTGTGACTGTAGTCTTGAGACAAAAACATCACTAAAGCCAGTGGGTGACAGCGGAGGTCATTTGACATGATGCAGCGCACATTTCAAACAAATCTATTGCTGATAAGGTAAATAAAGCAGCTGTTGTAGGAGATGGTAATTATTGGATGCTACATATGGTATCATGAGGTTATAGGAAGTACACATTTGGTTTTAGTGCTGCTTCAAATTTGTGTTTTTTAGAGAACTTTGTAGTTTTTTAAAACTAAAATAAAACTTAGTTCAAAGAGAATCGTCCTGTATATTTGCTACTTATATTCTCATTGACCCTCAGCCTCAGTGGTGTTTGCAGCGGACGGTCCCCTCTATATTCAGGCTTCTGTCTGCAGCATTCATGCAGGCCCATGCTCCTTGCACACACAAATCATAATGACGAGTTGACACCAGCGGGGGCACTTCCTCTGTTGCAAACTGCTGAGTGGTGATTGGCCGTTTTGAAGTGGAAACACGGAGCCGACACAGCAGAGGATTAAGATTTTCCACAGTGACTGGTTGCAGAGCATCTGGGCTGCTTTCCAAAGCGAGTAGAACATGCAATAATGAAGAAGGACCTCACAGCACTCGCTCTGCTCAATTACTAGTATATGTCATGTTTTAATAAATGGGAGAAAATTCTGCACTGAGCTGCACCTACGTTTTTTTTTTTTTTTTTTTTACAGCTTGCCGTCCTCATTTTAAGTGCTGCTTTGTTTTAGCAGATTGTTTCATCTCTTCCATTGTACCATGAGAAGTGAAACTTATTACTTGATCCCAGACTAATGAAGGTTTTTTGGCTATTGTCATGATATAAACCTTTGAAGAGCAGGATGATGTTTTTTCCCCTTTTTTCCTTCCTTTCTTTGAACAGTATTCCCATGTTGGCGGATAATTGAGCTTCGAGACGTCGGACGGTTATACAGCAGCAGCACAGAGCTGAACTGTGCTCCTTTGTAGGGCGGAATTATGTGTGTGTGCGTGCAAGTTTGTAGTTGTTACCTCTATAGCCATGTTTTCGTTGGGTGGAATGGTTTGGTACAGTACAGTACATACTTTTTGAACAAATAACCAGCCTCTACTGTTCCATTTTTTGGCACCCTTTCTCTGGGGTACCAAAGCACAGCCCACAGCCTGTCCAAGTAAAGGTACTGTTTTTAGTCGAAATGCAAGCCTGACCCAGGGCTTTACCATTCCAAACTGTACCATACTGTGCCAAACCCATCCATTTCCTACCACTTTAGCCACAAGAGGGTCGCGTGGGGTGCTGTGCCAATCTCAGCTGACATAGGCGGGGGGCCCACTGTACTAAACCAAACACAGCATATAGGACATTTTCAGGCATGAACCCAGATCATGGCAGATCATGACCAGTAGTCCTCTTTGAGACAAAAACCTGGTCTTAATGAGACATGCTGATGATCTGGTTTAAGTTTAGGATTTGAATTATGGTCAGGATAAGGTTAGGCTTAGGCAATAATTGTTTATGATTCAGGTTTAGAGATAATGCCTTGTTTAGGTTTTGTCCAAAATAATAGAAGTAGACGAATTCATTGATCAGTTGTCTCTAACCAGTGCCTTAATCAACAGGATTGATTAGACCTGTGCACGTTTGTGTGTGTTAGTGTGTGTGTTAATCTACGGAGGGTTTCTGTAGGTTGCAGGCATTGTGGGATACATGACACTGGAGATGGGTTTGTTTTTCTTTATCTGCATCACATTATTTTCTATATTTTGTATCACATTTCTTGTGTGAATTGTTTACGTGGACTAAATTGATTTTACACTTCACTGCCATTCTGACATTTGAGTGTATGACAGGAAGTTACCGTGTTTATATTTCATCGCCGCCCTTTGATTCCGCTCGCTCCAACGTCGTCGTATTGTGAAAGTGGGGCGGTGGAGGAAAAACAAAGCATCTGTTCACTTTTCATCAGTATGCATGCAGCTTTATGCCAAACGGTAAACAAAACCTGAGCCTGAGACAATCTACAATACACCCACACACATGGCTGCAAGTAAGAAAGACTATATGGTTTGAATTATGCTGGTCCCAGTGAAGGAAAGAAGGTTGTTGGAGCATCACGGCGTCTGTGTCCCGCGCTGCAAATGGTTCTCGCAATATTTGGATGAGTCATTGCTCCAGAGAGCAGCTGATGAGGACTTTACTGCTCATTATTTCAACGTGGCTGAATTATGGCTAAGAACAGATTATCTTTGAAGTTTGGCATTTCCACCTGATGCAACACAATGTGAACGCAATGCAATACAAATGCAATGGAACCACAAGATATAAGGCAACGTTAGTCTCACTAGATCTACTGTATATTATCTGTACTGTACTCCAGTCCAGGACTCATTGACTACTGACTCTGACTCATGCATTGATAATTTAGACTTTTTTCTTACATTTAGTATATGATATTTGTTGCTATATTAATACTTAGACATTTAATGAATTAACATATTGATCTACATATTGATCTCATGAGCAAAGATATTAGGTGCAGGCCTGTGCAAAGGTCTCAGGGTTTTTCATGTCATTTTCGATTGGAATAATGTGACTGAAAGTTAGTCTTATATTAGCAAACTGTCAATAAGCTCAATTTCATCAAACATGTGTATGTAATGCTCAAGCATGACTTGAATGAATCTGGTTAATTTTTCACAGCAGATATACAGTATATATATATATATATATTTAATTTAATTATATTTAATTTTTCACAGCAGATATGTGTACAATATATATATATATATATATGTACAAACGCAGGTTTTACCACTAACATTAATTAGGGTTCTTTAATTCTTAGGGTTCTTTCTGTATAGCAAACTGCAGCCGTTTGATATCATATGATAAAACATATAAAGAACCAACACAACACATGCCACAGATGTGCCACTAAATATTAAGTAATATTTATTTAAATCTAGTTTTGCTCACTTGTGAATGTGGTGTTCTATCACAAACAAGGAGATCCTCTCACTGGTTCAACCTATCCCGAGCTGAAGTACTGATCTTTTGTTTGAAATGCATCTCCTGATGTCAAACCCAAATGTTTTAAGTGTAATAGAGTAGACATTTGCTGTAATAGTATCATTGAGTGCTAAGCATCTGCAAGTAATCACATTTAAGTGATCGTACGCCGTCGGTAATCGTGGGAATGTTGCATCATTAACAATGATGGGTTGATATGAAGTGTGGTGAGCTGTTAGAGCCGAGTGTTGGTGTGTTTTTCACCTGTCAAAGTCAAAATGTCACAGCTTTAGCCTCTGTGCATAAAGAAAAAAAGAAAAAACACACATGTACTCTACGGACCGGGGATCCATAGGCATAGAGACACTGGCAGTGTTTTGGTAATTACTCTGAATTCCTTCGGGGGGCGATAGAAGTTCCACACTGCAGCTTTCAGCCGTAAAGCCCCTCTGCTTTCCATCACCTCTTTCTTGTTGTCCTCAAACCTGCTCTCTGTGACTTTCCTTTCTTCTCCCATGCAAACCATTATATTTCTCTGTCTTCTCGTTCTTCCTCTTCTCTCTCTATTTCCGTGGTACCTGCAATTAATCCTCGCTCGCCCCCACTCTCATTTCCAAACAGGCTGCAATATCACCATCATTATTTGCTGCTCCCACCATTTCTTTTTAAGGGACCACACTCTCTCTCTCTGTGTGTGTGTGTGTGTGTGTCAACAAGAGTCTTATCATTCATATCTGCTGGTTGTCTTCCAACACACAACTGCATGCATACTGTTAACACAAGCTCATGAGCGTGCATGTGTGTGTGTGTGTGTGTGTGCATCCCTGTCATTCTACACCTGGTTGTCAGCAGTGGTTACTCGGTGTCGGCTCGCTGATAATTAAAGCAGAGTTGAGCAGAGGGAGACGGAAGACAGGGATGAGCAATGAGAGGAAACAAGGGAGCCGTGAAGCAAACGAGACACACAGCCTTCAGAGACGCAGCGAGTCTCGGCATGTTTAAGAGTAAAAGCCTGTGGTGTTTCATTTTTGTTTTTAACGGTTTATATTGGAGCCATGTAATTTGTGTCTGTTGGAAACTTAGTTTTTTTTTTTATCCTTTTCTGTTTCATTTATCCCTCTCTCTCCCCCTCCCTCTCTTTTTCTATCCCTCTCTCTTGGTCTGCCTTTGCAACCGCACCATATCCACCCACCTCCACTGGCACCCTGTATCCTGTTATTTTTCGCTTCTGCTTCGGTGTCGTTTGTAAAGCTGTTGAATCAATTCACCTGTGCACCGTTGACGACCACGCGTTCTCTAATTCAAGTTCTCGGGATTTCATTTATTCGAGGGAAACTGGACTAAATAAATAAATTCAAATACACACGTGATATCAACAGCAAATTATTATCTCACCCAGGGACACATTAGGATGTAGAATAGCAAAGCTGGGCATCAAACCCCATGACCTTTAGTTTGAAAGACAACCCACTCTACCACTGATCCACTGCTTCCCCATCATGACAGATGATTCTTTATTGACACTTGAATGTAATTTGGTGCTCAGGATGCTTTAATGCAGCAGTGTAGTGGAAGAGTACAACTCTTACTTCACCACCAGAGGCCAAAGACTTCTGTATTGGACGCCACTGTAATAAAGAGCTGTAAATCTTGTACAGTACACTGGGCGACAGCCCTGTGACATCAGCAGTTTTTTAGTTGTTCTGTCCCAGAGACATGTTCCCTTGTTTGGACTCACTTCTGTGGCTGTGACTGATGTTGCCTCTGGGATTGGATGGAAGAAGTTGTTTTTTTTTTTAACTAAAAGAGAACGTTGAGGCTGCATTGAGGATTCTGCAGTTTGCTGTAGCTAAAGCAGTTACACACTTTGAGCTGCCTCATGTATACAGTTGTTATTTTGTGGGGTTGCTAGTGTTACCCTGATGACACATTTTGAATACAATACAAGCAACTTTGTTTGTTTGTGACCCCAAATCTGGAGTGCTGATTCACTGACACACATGATTGGCTGCTTTGTCATCACCGGAGTTGCAAATTCTAAACTCCTTAACCATTAGCTGACTCAGTTCATGAACCATCGTCTGTAAATAAATCACAAACAATTAACAAATTAACAAAGACACGTCTTGTTTGTAGATTGTTCAAAGATAATCAAACCCCCCACATCAATCTCAGCAAAAGAAAAGGTAGAACAACCAAAACTTAATGTAATAAATATGAAGACAATTATTATTTACAAACATAGATACTTCAGTGCAAAAGCATGTGTTGAACTACACACATTCATTCTGTGACTATTGGAGATTAATTTTCATAGGTAATACAGATGTACAGAATATAAATACATGAGTAATAATTCAAAAATAATTGCCGAAAATGAAAAGGAGGTCATGCTATTCTCCTATTACAACTCAGACACATTACTCTACCTGTAATATACAAAAAGATGCTTGTTCAATGTGTTTTCTGGTTGATTTAGCACACAAAGGCAACCTAAAAGGCCAGTCATTATGTGTTCTATCCACTGTATGTCTCCTTGTGTCTATCAGCTACCAATTTTGCCTCCAATTAACCAAATATGCATGTCTTTGGACTGTGGGATGAAGCAGCAGAAGTACCAGCACACAGGGAGTTAAACTGAGACCTTCTTGCCGTGAGGAGTCTTGAGACATGAGATAAAATAAGAATAAAATAAAACTGGCAAAATTACAAGCTTCCACTTTAGAATATTGTAAAATTCACATAAGCAGCTCTCTCAGGGACCCCTGTCTCATTATGCTCTTAGTAAAACATGTATGAGCGAAGCCTGTTTGCAGCAGGGATGTAATGTGATTACAGAGGTTGCACTTAACCTAACCCATGCTAACCTGCACATAACCTGATTTCTCCCAGTGGCCCGGTTTCTTTCTGTCTGGGTCTTTGTTGCTTGTGATTTTATAGGGCAAACTCCAAGTTTTTTGAAGTAATCAATTCAAAACAAATCTAGCGTTCTCTTCTCTTCCTCGGTGAAACATCTGTTCCTTGTGTTTAAAGTACATGTGCAGTTTTTCCACCTGTCTCACGGCTCCAGCTGTCGGCTGATGTGCTCGTAGCAACAGTGGAACAGAGCTGTCATGCATGCAGTATAATGTGGGGGGTCATAGAGATACCTGGACACTTATGCCAGAGCATGAATTGAAAATGCCGTCCGACGACCACTGCCACTTTGGACACAGCTGTTTGTTTACCGTCTTCTTTCCAGGCGTCGCCTTACCCAGCCCTTCTTCCCTCCAGTATGAATTTATGGCTTTTTATTTGCCTGGTATGGATTTGAGCAGCTCAGCTTCCTGCCAATATGGCAATGTTTTAATTACAGCTGTTACATGACCTCACAGTCAGAAAGGACCATCGCTTTGTGATTTTCTGGTTCCTGACTTTGAAAAGTCTAATACTAATGTTTAGATTTATTGTCAGACGTCATTCTGGCTCAGTAATATCTGTCGGGGTACAGTTTATACCTATTTAACACACATTATGACTTTAAATTGGAGTATCCACAGGTGGCTTCTCATTTCAGTTTCACATTTGCATCTTTTTCACTAATCACAGCGGTTGTTTTCTGCAGAGCTGACACTGCATCAGCAAATAAAACGTTCTACAGAATCTTTTCTGACAAAGTAGACATTGTTTTCTTATTTGGAGGCAGAGCGATTTATTCCTTTAACCTCTTCCCCCTCTTCTCTTCTTGTAATCCCCTGCTTTTTTTCCTGATTCTTCAATATCCCCTCCCATTCATCACCAGCTGCAGTCTCACTCATGCTCATGGGCCATCTTTCCTTTTTATGTTGATCATTTGCCCCCTTGTTCATGGGCCTCTGCAATAACCCATGTCAGACAGTAATTGTTGGATTTCCCCCTTTATCACTTCTGAGTGGTTTCACTGATCCATCATGCAGGTAGAGTGATTCTGCAGCCATGAATACAACTACAGAAAAAAGTAGTCTCTAATCTCCACCTTTTATCTGATGTTCTATGATTCAGTGAATTCATTAATTGGTAACAATTGGCAGATTTGCATTAACTTCAGTCATAGAAAAGTCTTGCCATTGGTGGACAGTTTATGATAATGAACTTCCAAGTAAGTTAAATTGAGCAGGTAACACAAGACAAACTACTGCATTGTCACATGCCACAAAAGTAAATATTGCATATATTATGTTGAAGTTGATTCATTATAAGTGTTCAGACTTCCCAAAGTGTAATAATTGGCAACGTGTGGATGCTGCAGTGACCTCCATGTGGGGGTGATGGAGTGGATTGAATAAATCATGTGCTGTTCTTTGTCCTTGTGTCACTATGGCCAGGTTTCTCACTTCAGCCCTTAAAATCCTTGCTCCTTAGGGTTCAAGTAGTCATGTTGTTTCTGTCAATTTGTGGGGAAAAAAATCCACTTATTCGATTTTTTTTAATAATTTATATTCATGATGCATTTGTTGTACCAGAAAAATCTCATTATAAGGATGATAAATTCTTCTTACTGTGACAGAAAGGGACAAAACATCTAACATCTGGATTCTGTCCTCGTCCTTGAGTGTAAAAAGGGTTCAGTTGTCATGTATTCATTCATTCATTCATTCATTCATTCATGGAACCAATGGCTCTGCAGTACTCTTTGGCTCAAGCTGGCTCCAAATTGGCAGTGATGAGCACAAACAAACAACAGACTTGTAACCTGCTCATTTAAGTGCTGTTCAACCACAAACACTGCTGTGTAGTACTTCTCTAAAACACTAGTTATAAGTTATAAGTTATAAAATAAATAAAAACATGTGGAGTTTCTCTGACTCTGATTGATTTCTGCGAAACATCTTCAAGCCTCAAGGACAAGCAGGCGAGCAGAAATATGAGTGGTGAAGAGCTGTCGACTGACGGGAACAATCGAAACTTGGAGAAAGAAACCAGAAGGTCAGAAACTGAAAACGGTGTTATAAGGTTACTTGTCCTCCGTTTGTTTGCGAATAAGAAACCACATTGAACTTTTGCAGTACGATACTGAACTTGTGTATGAATATTTATGTGCGCGCTGATGCTCAAAAGACAAAAGCTAGAGTTGGCTGCGGTGGCAACAAACAAGCACTACACATAATGTGAATTTGATGATGGTGAATGGAAAGAAAAAATCATTATGTTATGAAAGTGGTTTTACTGAAGCCTTGTGATCCGACAGACTTTTGATCTGCAGCTGTAGCTGAAAATTAGTTTTGGAATCCAGAGTTTTGTGACAGATAAGTGATCGGTTAAAGATCAAACATGATGATAGTCGTCGTTCGCGGCTATGAGACAGAGACTCAGAACAGCTGCAGACGTGTACGAGCCAAAGAAAGCTTTGCAATAACGCAGCGTATTATTACCAGAATAGAAACTTTGGGATTGAACACAGAGGGGAGTGATTTTGAATATCAGCCTCGACAGCATCATTTGAATGAGGTGATCTGGACGGAACCAATGAGAGAACAGCCCCAGGTCACCTGCTTACCAATAGTTGAAGGACATAATATGTACACAGTCATTGGGCTGGGCCCATGCACCAAATATTTACACAGAAAGTAATTAAGTAAATACAACCAATGGTGTGCACAAGCAGGTACACACCGTTCACTGTGGGTCATTTTGAATCATTTATGTTTAACAGACGTCCGCTGAGTGCTGAGAGTGAGTGAGGAGGATGTCACTGAGCAAAGTCAAAGGACTGACATTCACAGACACTTGTGTTTCTGTGCTTTTATTTGACTCGCTCTTGAATATACAGTAGATCGTGTTTGAGGAAAGGCAGATTTGAATTCCTCTGCTTGCTTCATACCTCCTGTCCTCTAACTTAATGCCACTTAACATTATAATGGCTGGCAAGAGGCAGAGAGGGAAGATTGAAGAGGGAACATTACAGGGAAATTGGCCACAGGGAGCAAAGCAGCCAGGCCAGAACACACACACACACACACACACACACACACACACACACACACACACGGAAACAAACACAAACACAACACAAGACCCATGTCTTGATTGGTGTTAGTCTTTGCCTGGCCATGGCTCATTGGATGCAGCTTTCATAATAGTTTTGGCCTGAAGGCGGGTGAGAGGTGAGTCTCAGTCTCTCTCTCTCTCTCTCTCTCTCCCCCCTCTTCCATTTCAGCCTCTTCAAAGCTGGACTGTGGCGGATCATAATTAGCTCTGCTAGTCTGTTCCTCTTTCCTACTGCGTGCAGCTCTACGGGAGTTACCATTTTGGTCTCAGTCACCACGGTTGTTGTCATCACTGTGACTGTCACTCTGATCCATTAAAACAACGCAGCCCGAGTCTACCGGGGGGGGGGAGCTGAAAGGCATTATGGGTATCATTGAAGTGTAATGAGCTCGTCAGCCAATGAGAATGAAGTTAGACCCCGAGATCTTTGTTTTGTGCCGCAAACAAGGACAGTGCTTTGAAGGTATTTTTATCACAACGACGGCGTTCATTTTAGAGAATGTTCTTACCTGCCATTCATAACAGTATTTATTTTTTGACAGAAAAAACATAGTCTTTGTGTGTGAGACTAGTTGTATATAGAAATAGAACATCTGAGTTCCTTTGATTGAATTAAAATAATTAAAAGCTAAGGTATTCATACACTATATTTATATACTATTAATAGCTGTAAACACGTGTACCTCAGCACTTATAGCTGAATTATTATTGTATATAAAATAAGAGAAGTTGTTTCGTCAAGGGACATGGAGCCCTTTGTTGTGTTGATGCTTTAAATCTGGGTTTGGATAGAAATAGATATTTAACACTTTGCGACAGATGAGGAGTAATGTGATTACAAAGCGATGTATCTTTCTGGAAGTGAATAAATATGAGTATAATGTTACTAAGTCTTATTTTAAGAGTAGGGAGTTGTTGGTTTTGTTAAACACTGAAGAACGCCAACGCTGACATGAAGCCCTAGGCAGGATCAGTACAAAAACAGCTGATTGTTAAAACTGCAATCTATAAAACTTGTAAATCCATCCATTTTCTACCAATTTATCCTCAACAACCATCCTCTCTCTCACTCACTCACATCTACAGTCAATTTAGAGTGTCCAATTTACCTAATTCCCATATTGCCTGTTTTTGGACTGTGGGAGGAAGCCCACACACACACACACACACACACACCGGTGTTATAACTTATAAATACATACAAAAAAAGTTTCAGTTACATTCAAACCATCGTCTTATTAGTTGCACTATGGCTGAAAATGCCATTTAGCGCACATTAAACGTGCCACAAGTGGATCTCACTGCTCAAAATAAACCAGTTTCCTGGCTCCAGTCTGGACAAGTAACACTATATAGAACAACATATAACTTATTTAAATACCACAGGGAGAGAAATTCCTCACTGGAGCTTTCAAAATACTGTATTTATAAAGTCTCAGTCAAGAATCCTGTCCATCGGAATGAAAATGGACAGATGCATGTGCTGACTGGAATTCTACCTGCTCTTTTTGCAGGTTGTTTTGCAGTGTAGTCAGGCGTTGCCAATGGTAGAATACTGACCTTTCCCCTGAAAGATTTTTTTAGTGAAACAGACGATGGAAGTGCAAAATAATCTCCTGTCATGGGCTGAATTTCCTCAAACATGGAAAAACATAGTGTAGAGGACATGCAGAAGTTTACTTCTCTCCCAGATCACATTTATTTATTTAGCACAAAATATGATTGTTGGCACACACCAGGTAAAAAAAAGGAGGTAGAGCCCACACACTTAAAAAAAACTTGATTAGAGGACTCTATCGACACTCACGAGGTAATCAATGTCTTCTGTGTATTTGCACACCCACGCAGACTATTGCATCAAACTGTGGCAGAGGCGTTTGAATGCCACATATGATTCACTTTTATTCAGTCCAGTGAGTCCAGCTCATGGCTCATTGTATATGTCAGCAGGTTAAAAAATGATTCTTGGCGTCAGTAAAAAAAAAAAAAGTGAAACCATTTGGAAATAGTGGTTATGTTCTTTGTTAAAACGTACAAAATAAAGCTGGATTTCTTGTTATAGGAGCTGTAAACGCTACAGTATTTGATGGTGAAGATATACATACTGTATATCTACACACATATACAGCTTTATTATTATTTTTAATTACTTGAGAAAATATTACCAATAGATTTTGCATTATAACAGGTCAATATTTGTAAATGGAGTTCAACTTCTTGATACCGGTGTTGGTGGAAGAAGAGACAGGATTGTATTTTAATGCAGTGTTTCCCAAACACTGGGTCAGGACCCAAAGATGGTTCATGGGAGATATTTCTTTTTTGGAGTCCACACACAAATTTGCAGAATTTTCCCAAAACTATAACTTACATGCATACAATTAAATTGTAATGAATTAACCAAACATGATTTGTCTGTAGATGAGTCGCTACAATGTGCACAGATTTGCTCCTGTCATGATTTATGTTGCTATATGGGTCGTGATAGTTTGCCGTCTTTAAAAAGTGCGTCTCCACATAGAAAACACTGTTTTAATGTAGAATCAGAAATAACCGCGCATTCAACGTTTATTTGTTAAAATATAGGCTTTTAACTTCAATTGTTTGAGTTGTAAGTAAAGTTCACTAATATGTCTTACCATTTAAAACAACATTGTGGAATTTATATCCAAAGCAAAGTGCCAAAAATGTGCAGAAGGCTACCAAAAAACAAAAACTCCAGCATTTTAAGCATATCCTCCCTCACCTATGCAACTGACTAACAATGTAGTTGATTTGACTGCATCATATTTGCTGATTTCTTCATGACTCAGCGTTCACTTGTTGTGAAAATCAAGATAATTTGTGTTTTTAAGCAAAAACCTACATCTCATTACAAGTGTCCTCTGTGTAACCACCTGCAATCACATTCTCACTAAACTCTCGCCAAACACGGTGAGTAAACCTCATCCTGAATCCTCATGGAGCGATGCTTCTTTTTGTCCAAACATTTTGTCGTGAGAAGCTAGGCTCATGCAAATGAGCAGCGTAGAAAGGGTTCCTTCTTGTTGTAAATCCAATTCACTCTTAAATGTTGGTTTCTGTTTCCATTTCCTGCGCCTGCTGCGATCTCCATCTGTTCGTTCACTTCAAACCTACCTCATCCCTCCAGTCTGCCTTTCTCTGGCAAATTCAACAGTTGTTTTATCACTCTTAAATTTATTTTTTTTTTTGTTTTTTTAAATACATACAAGTAAAAAAATGGGTTAGGGTTAATAACAAATATCTATCTGTAAACCTCCAGTTTGTCAACTGTAATTTAAAGCTTGTGAAATTACTTTTCTGGGTAAGATATTGTGAGAACACCTGCAGCAGAACCGTGCAGCTCCATGGCATTTGATTATATTTTGACCTCAAAGCGGCACATTGCAAAATCTGCAGGGAGTCACACAATTGAATAGAAATCATCCTCTGGAGTCCAGAGCCACACAAAGCTACTGTAAATCCACATCACTTCCATTTTTATTGAAGGTAGAAAAGACGGCGAAGCGTAACATATGTGCTGCCGCAGCCGAGGACAGAGACGAGGTGGAGGAGTATCGGAGCTATTGCTCCTCGAGTGGATGGCTGTTAAGGATGAAGGACCCTGTGAAGTGCCAGAAAATCAAGTTCCCATTTGGTTAGTGTTGAGACAAAGAGGGATGACAGACTCAAAGATATGTTGATGTGGATAATCCCCACTTCAAAATCTACCCTCCTCTTGAAGGAAGGGGCTGGAAACTGAAGAGACGAAGCACTTCTGTGTTGGCCTTTTTTTCTAGGAACTAAAAAGCTGCATGGCTGACCTCATGTGCAGCATGTTCCTTATCTACCTAATAGTTCCCACCTGATGTAAATTCTGATAAGTGTTTTCATCTGGTTGGGTTCAGCCTCAGTATTGTCGTCCACATTTGTCAGCAGTTGCAGCCGTCAATACGATGCTATTTGAGCTGCCCATGGCCAAGGGGAAAGGAAATGGGCTTGTAACCGGAAGGTTTCCAGTTCAATCGCAGGATGGGTCAAGCAGCATGGGTGTGTAATAAGGATTATTATTATAAACTTCTCCAGAGTTGACTCGCTCACACTGATCAAAATGAACCGTAATGCACCTGGGTTCGGTTTAACTGAACTAAACCAGGCTGGTTTGAACGCACCATAAAGCTGTGTTTCCACCAAGTGGAAGAGTCCAGTTTGGGTACATTTCAGTACAGTATGTTTTTTTTTTTGCTTTTCCATTAGGAAACTGTTCCATTTTTGGCTCCCTTCCCTTTGGTTAACACAAAAAAATAGTAGGTACAGTCCAGGTGAAGCTAGACCGGTTCCACCCACGACAGTCGTCTAATAGGACGACAGAAAAACATAAATCCCTTGCAACTGTTTTTTCTTCAACATCCACAATGTCTATTCTCAGTTTGATGTCTTGTTGAGACAAACAGCCAAAAACAGAGCAGGTGGACTGTTGTGTTGCGTTCCATGACGTCATCGCACTATGTGTTTAGCTGACGTGGCCATTGAGCACAGCCAACACCCCACCTACCAAGTGAAGGTGGGCTTTATCGTTCCAAACCAAACTGTACCATTGCTTAAGGTCTTTTGTTGCATTGAATGACAGTCACCTTTCTAGCACCGCAAGTGTCGCTACACTCTCCATGTCCAGGTCCATGTCTCAACCCTTCCGTCTCACCGTCTTGCATTACTAGCGTAGCTGTTATGCTTCGGTCTTCAGTCAGCCAGTCGTGACATTAAACGCATCACTGTGTACAGAGTGGGATGCATGTGTGGGAATGTCACCAGGCAACACGGAAAAAAAAACAAAAAAAAAACATACAACACTGCCAGAGAAACACAGAGGGAGTCGTGGAGCTTAATCAGCATTGTGTGATCTCGTTTGACAATGGTTAGACACGTAATGGGCATTTTGGTTATATTTAAAGGTCTCGCACTGCAGCTTAAAAGTAATAGTTAAGCAGTTTCTAAAATGTGAATGTAGCACAGAGGAAAACAGAAATGTCAAATGTGTCAATGCAGTAGCATTTACTACATTCGTCGACAAATAAATGTCACCTTTATTGACTTAGTTGGTGTGCTGTTTCATTTAGGTCTCAAATTGAGTCAGATTAGAAGAATTTGTGACTACAAACGTCAATACACACACCCATTTACACCTGCTTCTATTGTTCTCTTTATTATTCCCCGACTGTGTTTTTGCTGCAGCCCATTCTTGTCATGTCTGGTCTGTAATTTGTGATGTATGAGCTCTGATTGAAAAGCTTTGTGAGAGATTCTCATAAACATTGCTTTACTGTGACAAATGCTTCGGCTGTGATTAACAAACTGTTGCCCGTGAGATGTATTACGGCACACAATCTGAGGATGCACCAGCCTGCACCGTGACTGCACATAGTAATGTCACAGGCAGCGCTGCAAAAAAAAGAGTCACGGAGTAAACATCTGCTGAAAATCTTGCATGGCCTTGCCATGTCACATGCAGGAAACTAATCTTCAGAAAGAAGCAAAACATCATTTATCTGACAAGATTACTTCTTACTGGCCATTAAGTTACCAGCCATTAAGGTACCTCCAATTTGGTGCAAGTCTCTACTAAATTGAGGATTATGTCACTACTAAAGCCTTAGGAAGTACGAGGTAGTTTGCAGCGGGTATGACCAATTTACATAATCCCGTAGCTTGTAATTTAAGAGTAACGTGGAAGTGGTTATAGTTGCATGAAGTGGCGATAACAAGCTAGCTACCCAATCAGTTTGCATAGTAGAATGTAAACACGGATGCTGGTATAAAGCCAGCGCTACTCGCTAATAAAAGTGGTGCAACCCATTTACATTTAGTAGCGACGAAAACCTTATTAAGTTATGCTATTACGAAGGTTAGTATACACTTAGTAAGGGGTGTTGCAACCAGCCCCAGATCACAGGGACAATGTGGGATACGGGTTACCAATGCTGAGAGGTACAGTAGTGTAAAATGTTAAATAGACTGCCGGATTAACTTAAAAGTACATTCAAATATACTTAGGCTACAGGTGATTCATAAAAATGATGGCTTAAAAGTTGCATAACCAGTCCAGGGTACTCTTTTGATGATTTACAAGATATAAGGAGTCCAAAGGGTGGTACATGTGGCTAGCACTGTTGCATCGCACCAAGAAGGTTGCCAGTTCACATCCAAGGTCAGACCTTTCTGTTTGCATGTTCTCCCCGTGTGTGCATGGGTTTTGTTTGGGATCCAATTGTTGCCTATACCACAAATCCAAACAATCATGCAGAGGTTAATTGCACATTCCATAGCTGTGAATGGGAAGGTAAATCCAGGGTGTACCCCGCCTTTCACCCTGTGTCAGCCTTGGTTGGCTTCAGTGGCCATACAACCCTCATGTGGAGGATAAACATATAAAAGAAATAATGAATTATCTGTAACTATGGCTGCAGCTTTTGAATGACCACATTTTTTAACAACTGCTTCCACAGTCTGTTCATCTATATGACTATATGTTAGTGCTGCACAGTGTGATAAAAGCTAGTTAATTCAGTAGTTGTTACCTTGTCTGCCTGCCCAGTCTTTGAGTTACAGCACCTGTACTGTGTCGCTTCACATTATATTCTCCTCCTCCTGCAATTGGAAAAAATGTCTAGTAGAAAAGGCAAAGACATTTCTTTCAGATGGCTTCACCCAGTTGGAAGTTTCCCAATTCAGTTGTTATGCATATTCTTTTCTTTGCTGTAGTTTCCATTATTGTTTCCCCACAATCTTTTCAAATAGCTGTATAATTTGGTTGATTGACATCAGTCTACCTTTTTTCACAGCTATAGAGTCAGATGATTCATTTTTGAAAATACCGTAATTGCTGTGAAGGGAAGAAAACATACCAGTCACAACACACTGTGTAAAAAAAGCACAGTGGTCCTGCTCCTACAGGTTGTAGCTAGACTCACTGCAGTCTGTTGATTTGAAAACAGCGAATCATCACTTATGTGCAACAGAAGGGGAAAAAAACAGTGGTGTTTTTGTTCCTTGTAGCCTGCAGCCTTCTCTCAGCCGAAGCTCATCTTCTTGTGATAAACAGCCACACGCCAAGAACAAACGACACCGAGTGCTGGATGTCCTCTGTTGTTGCTCTTTGTTTACTGCGCCACATTCTTCTTCTTCTTCTTCTTGTGTAATTTATTGGTGGGTTACACTGTGTTGTGCTGGTATGATCTCACGCTATTTACGTAAGTGATCCAACTGCATAAATAGCAATGTCATTTAAATATCCAGCTGTGGAAACATCAGGGTATACCATTTTCAAGCCGCACCGCGGCGAGCTTAACTGCACTTTATGAAATTAGGCTTTTTGCTATAATGGTAAAAACCAAAGGAATGGTGACCATTCTGTTCGGCTAATAGTGCAAAATGTGTGTTCTATTGCACTTGAACAAAGGAAAAATAAGATCTGTTGCTACATGGTTGGTGTAGTGATCAGCGCTCTTACCCCCACGGTCCAAAAACACGCAGATTTGTGTAAATTGTGTAGAGTAATCTCTTTGGTATGAGAGCAATGCCTTTTCGGGAGACGTGAAAATGCATTTTAAGACAATAAAAAAAAATAAGTTGTTGCATTACAATATACAATGAAGGATTAAATTATATTCATTCAGAGTTAATTATATTATTGTGTTAAATATGCTTGGAAGTGGTGAGAACATTTGTTACCACCCTTATTGGAGAGGGACAGCAAGCATGTCTTGCATTTGTTTACGCATGTTGTGTTACCTTAGATGTCTTTTCTGGGCACACTGTCGCACAGCTTGAGTCGTCGCTTCCCAGCTAAATGGAAATCTGTAGTGATAGATGATGAAACATCACTTATTTCACTGGGAGCAGATGGAAGGAAACGGAACACCCCGCTTGGTGGCAAATGTGTGATGCAATCGGCTCACATTTTCTGCTCCATCACACTGAAGAAGAGCGTTTGAATACGCCCGTTGGTGTTAGACGGATCACTCGGAGCTTAGCGCGTTCATTCGTGTGGTCTGTGGCTGCAGCTGGCGAGAGGCGAGGAGGAAATCCTGAAAGGGCAAAAACGCACTTGTACTCACACCGAAAAGATAATTGTTCAACATCTAAATATGATGGAAGGGATTCGAAAACATAATGCAACAGGGGAAGCCTGTATGTACACACAGATAAATCCAAGCCATCCTCCGCACTGTTATACAACGCACAAATGGAAAGATTGAAGGGATATTTCTGTAGTTATTGAACTGTGGTTGTATGAGGTACTGACACATTGTCACTGTGAAAACAAGGCTTCCAATGTGGACGTTAGAAAAAACACGTTTTACAAACAACTTATAATAAAAATCTATGCCAGCTCAAGTGAATTCTATCTTTGCATAATGTTGGCCGCTTCCTCTGGTTCCTGAGATAAACTATTCCAACAGGAAAATGAAGTTTGTGAAACGTTGTAGATGTTGATCCATTGGTGCCTCTATCATTGGGTTTAAAAATCGTATTTTTAGTGCTGTCAATGTTAAAATTTAACGTGTCAAAATGTGTAAAAAGGCAGAACTATCCCATTAATTTAACTGCGATTCACCTCTATGTCTCTTTCCGTCACCCTCTCTCGTTCGCCGCGTCGTCTTCCGTCTCTCCACTTCTTCACCTCTGTGCTCTACAAACTGTCAACTCTTAGTGAGTGGGTTTTGTGGCTCACTTACATAAAAACCAGCATGTTACACAATTTAAAAAGAAATCTCTGTGTTCATGCTTGTTGCCTGCGTGTGGGCTGTGGGGCTAAAAGTCCTGACAGAGCCTAATATAAAAGGATGAGGCCAATTATAGCATTGCATGAGTGTGTGGGCTTGTGTTGATGTGTGCCTCTGTGTCTATGTGTGTGTGTGTTTTACGATATAGTCTATAAGTCCTCTGTTGCCATTCAGTGTGTAGTTATCTACACTGCTCCTTTTGCTTTAGCCTTAAGCCCTGTGTCGCCTGTTTAACTAATCCTCATTTCAAACATGGTGTTTTTTTGTTTTTTTTTAGGAATCACTGTTGGTTCAAAGCCCCATACAGTATATACTGTACTGAGCTGACTAACTCACTGCCCCGCGCTGCATGGGCAAGCAACAGCCACACACACCAATCACTCATCCTGTGTATTCATGTGTGTGTGAGAGAGAGAGAGACAAGGAAATGCCTTCATAGTGAGCATAATGGCAGCTCAGCATCTTCTCTTCTATAATGATTCTCGCTTCCTGTCTGTCCGACCTCTTTCTCACTGATTGACCTCCCAGGCATCATTTGTCCCAGTGTCTTACTTCCTGTTGTTATTTTCCGTGCCCCTTCACTACCAAGACGTTTGATTTCCGTCTCGCCTCCTGCAACCTCGGCGGCATCGTCCTTTCCTGTTTTCCCCTGCTTCCTTAACAACTGTCTTTCTTTCTGCTCCTGACAACTGTCCAACCTGTCTTGCTCCCCTCACATTCCCCTTTTTTTCTCCCGTGGATACTGACCAGTGTTGGGCACGTTACTTTAAAAAGCAATTTGTTATAGTTACTTCTTCCAAAATGTAAAAGACTCAGTAACAGAGTTACTGCATGGAAGTAACTATTGCGTTTTTAAATGTTCAAATATGTCAAAGAATTTGTTTTTTTCCCTCCGCTTTAATGAAACTTTAAACCCAACTGTATATTCAGTTATTTTTTAATAAAACTGAATATTAAATATGTTTAATTATTAAAATGGAATTAATAAATTAGAATAACAATTTGCCTTTGATTGGTTTACCAGGAAATTTGACTCTACCTTAGCCAATCGTCACCGTGAGAGCCTGGTTTGATGATTTCAGCTTCAATTAGCTTAATTATAGTAAAGCACCATATTTTATTGTCGGTAACGGTAACAACCTTGTAACGATTGAAACAGTAGTTAGTTACGTTACCCCTTAACTGAAAACACGGTTAGTAGCACCGTTTATGTTGATATTCTCATCACTGATACTGAGCCACGTCATTTCCATCCTTCTGTTCTTTCATATTTCAGATATTCTTGATATATTGAGTATCTAGTAATGTTATTTGTTGATCCAGGTGCAAATCTTTTACTGTTAAGTACTGAAGTTATACATATTCAATAGCAAATATTGCCATTGGCTATTTAACTCTGTTTCTCAGACATTGTCTTCAGAGTTCATGTTGCCTGGGGACGTGCCCGTGTTGCACACAGGAAGTAATTAGTGTTATGTTGAGAATGAGACGACTGAGAACACAAAGAAGTGTCCATGAAATCTTTGGAAATTAAATTTTACCGCTCAAAATACCTGGGTATAGTGCTTCTTGTCCACCGCCTGCCCCTGCACTGCTGCCGTATACACACGAATGCTCCCTCGGTCAGGTCTGATAGTTTTGCTTGACAGAGCAGATGAAGGATACGGCATACAAATAATACTTTCTCTTCATGGAGACCAAAGAGAGGCAGAATAATAACATCAACAAGAACCAAAAAAATATATCACCAAAAGTTACGGATGTGCAGTTTTAGTATCAAACTTAAAAGTTACCGAGTCATCATTCAGATGGCCCTGACATCAGTGATGCCTGAGCGTTTGCTGATCATTTGCCTCGTAAATTTTCGATGCGTCTTTCTGCTTTGGCAGGTCTATATTGCATTTTCTTTAAGCTATACATTTGCACTGTTTCTTGAAGTTAGTAGTTGACGAAACCTGAGATAAGGGAGACTCATATACAGTTTCAAATTTGAAATATCTGCATGTCTTCTATGTGTTTTATTATGCTTCCCTTCCTCTCTCCTTCCTCTTTGTTTTCCCTCTTTAGATCAGTGATATAGTGTGATGACCCTCAGTGCGTGTGAGTAGGTTGAAGGATTAGTCACTGAAGCAAAGGTGCAGAGAATCTCACCCACCAACAACAGTCTTCAGTACATCATCCTGTGTCTGCCAGTGCCAGCTGTGTGTAATCATTCACCTCTGGACACTTCTGTGTCTTTGCCATTATTGTTGAGTTTTTATTCCTTTAGTGCATTTAAAACGACTTTGGGTTCAACAAAGTGCTGTGCTTACAATAATATACACACATAAACAAGATGAGGTTGAGTTAAACTTTATGTTCTACAATGTAGAACATGATTTGGCTCCACATAAAAAAGAAGTATTGGATTAAAAAGACTTTACTGGACTGGGAAGCTTAGAGTTAGAGAATTAGAGGTAATTCCATTGAGGTTTGCAATTCCATGTGTATAATAAATGTCATAAAATGACCGTGATATGAACATATTAAATAGAAATATTGGCTTCACTGATAACCTGTTAAAGGTTCATTTTGGGGGTTGCAAACTCAAACTCTGGTCTGGTGCACCATGTGCGTTGGAAATTGCTGAATTTGACCAAACCTAAAAAACCTATATATATATATCTATATATATATATTAGGGCTGTCAAAAGATTACAATTTTTAATCAGATTAATCAAAGGGTAGCTGTGGATTAATCATGATTAATCACGATTAATTACCATACGTAAATATGGCAGAAAATTCTCATTTTCTCTTTATATTGTTGTAGGAACGGAAAGATGAATGACAGAATGCAGATGTATACATTTAACTTTTTTTTTTTTATTTATGGACAATCCAGATGGTGGTGTTATTAATAATGACGAATAAAATCAAATCAAACTTAAACATACCACACCATAATTCCATGTGTGTTATGTGTCAGGTCTCTTTGCTATGACTTTGAGAAAATATAGGAAGTTGTTATTTAGAACACATTTTTCAAATCAAACTTAACTTTTATTGTAAATGTTTTGGGCATCTTAGCCATTGTTCTATTTTTTAAAGCAAATTTAGGATGGTTGGAAAACAAAACATTTTCTTCTTTTCAGTTTCATAGAGCTCGTGGATTTTAGTCATTACTGTGCCTCTTGACGCTTGTAGAATGTGTCGCGGGACGCAACTTTTAACACTTCCGCGAAGCCCTTGTCCTCGACAATATTAATCGGCCGACAGTGTCTTGCAATCCATTTGGCAATTGTGTTAGTCAAGTTGTCAGAGGTAGACTTACTTATTCCCCTGCGTTCGGTGAGCGTGGTGTTAATCTCAGCCATAAGCCACGAGTAGTGCAGAATTGTGGGTAGAATTGTGGGAAATATGGGGCGGGTCATTGCGTTATGCGTAAAAAAAAATTACCGCGTTAATTCCACAAATTAATCACCCTGCGTTAACGCGTTAATTTTGACAGCCCTAATATATACATATATATATATATATATATATATATATATATACATACATATCTATCTATATATATATATATATTCATCTGTTATTGAGTTTGGATCGAATGATGTCAAAGACTGAGCGATGTTCTGAGCGAGAGGCTGTAAAAGGGTGTAAAATAGGGTGACGCCGTGCCATTGGGTTTCAAACATTTAAATAAAAATTCTAAAATAAACTGATCCCTCCATGTCTTCTGTATCATCCTCTTCTTCACTTCTCTTCTCTCCCAGCGCTCTCTCTTCCTCTATTTCTTTGAACACACCGTCTGTCTTTTTTCCGTGTGTCTTCTCTCTGGAGTGTGCTTGTCATGTTTTCATTCTCCCACCGCGGGGCCTGTGCCGCTTCTCTCTGCATGCTTCTTTGCACTGACACCCATCTTGCACACGGAACGCCGCAAGTACGGGATTCTATATACTCGTACTGTATATGCAGCATGTTCCTGTAATGCACACTCTCTCTCTCTCTCTCTCTCACACACACATATTTAAATACGACACACGCAGTCATCCCCGCCATCTCCCGCTGTGTAATTCTAGTGATGAGTTATTTTGCCCCAGGCCCTCTGTAACTCACGAGGTGTCTGTCATACCACCCCCACGCATCCAACCCTCTCTTCCCATCCATCATCTTATACCCCTGCTTCTCTCTCTCTCTCTCTCTCTCTCTCTCTCAATCTCACATGCACACACATCTGACATCCTCTTTCATTTCACGCCTCATACCTCATCGCCACCACTGCCACCTCCATCCCCTCATGATTCCTTCATCCCTCTGACCTCCAACACCTCCCGCTTTGCCCTCTGACCTTCCATCGTTTGCGCCCTTTGTGCGCCGCCGCTCGATATTCAGCTGCTGCTGATTTGTTAGTCTTGACGCTGTGGCTGTTAAATGCGAGCAGCGCCTGGTTTTTGAATTGAAATCAAATGCTATTGACGGCACCTGTGTGTGTGTGTGTTGGGGACAGAATCTGATGGGGATGGTGACTCATACTCACACATGTAACGAGCTGTCATTCGTCTTGTGAATTTCCTATAGTTGAAGTTGTGGTATTTTGGAGAATACAGAGGAAACATGACTCAGACTTCTAAGATACATCTAACAGATTTTTGTCTAATTCAGTTTTTTTTCATTGAGTCACTTTGCTTTGGTCCCTGTTTAATATATGAAGCAATTGTTGGGTAAACTGTCATGAAATCTGGTTCAAATATCCATGATGCCCTAAAGAAGAATCCCAATTATTTATCTGTACCACAACTAGGTCCATTTTTGTGGTTTTGAGGCAAATGTCTCAACAACAGATGGCAATTTGGTACAAACATTCATTATTTCATACATGATAGAGTTGGTAGTTTCTTTGTTTTTGTTATCTTTGTAAGCAGCAGTTCAAGTGCTGGACAAACATGTGGGAGCAGGTACAGTTAGTTACTCACATGTGAAAAGTAAACTGGTGATAAAGCGTGCTTGAGTAAATTACGCAAACTTGGCTCCACAGATAGGAGAGAAACTATTTTCTATGGAGCCCTGAAGGTGACGTAGACAGATTTTTTTTAAGTCGCACAGCGTTGGGGGACATTCTTCACTTCATATATTATGATGTAAAATATCGCGATTCATTGGGCTGCACGGTTGGTGTAGTGGTTAGCACTCTTGCCTTTGCACCTTTGGGTTTCCGACCCGGTGGGAAAAAGGGCCTTTCTGCATGGAGTTTGCACGTTCTACCCGTGTGTGCGTGGGTTTTCTCCGGGTTCTCCGGTTTCCTCCTACGGTCCGAAAACAAGCAATATGTGGATTAGGTAAATTGGACACTCTGTCCAATTGACCATAGGAGTGAATGGTTGCTTGTCTTTATATGGCCATGTGATGGACTGGTGAACTGTCCAGGGTGTGACCCGCCTATATAGCCCTATATGTCAGCTGAGATTGGCACATCACCCTGTGAATTACTCTGTGGTTCCCCCCCCTGTCAGTACCTCATAGCCTTCTATAGTTTGTACCTGTAACCAATAGACATGTACTGGTAAGCTGACAAAATGCTGTAGATACATCCTTCCATCCATCTTCTACTGCTTTATCCTCCACGAGGTTCACAGGGGGACGCTGGTGCCAATCCCAGCTGACGTAGGGTGAAAGGTCGGGTACACCCTGAGGTCGCCAGTCCAGCACTGGACCACATATTCAGACAAACAACCGTCCTATCTCAGTCCATTTAGGGTGTCCAATTTTCCTAATTCCCAAATCTGCATGTTTTTGGACTGTGGGCGGTAACCGGAGAATTCAATTTCAGGCACAGCCAATTTTGTGTGGCATCAGGGCTTATTTTGTCCTGATTGTGTTTCTATGGTAACTGTAGAGGGTCAGTTTAGGTGAGTCGATCGCCAATTGGCTTGATGTTTCTCACAGACGGAGGCAAAAGTAGTCCTTTAAACAAACAAATCATGGCCCGTCTGAAATCATCACAACTCTGTTCCCCCATGAGACGGAACCACCTCTTAATTTAACCTCTACAACTTTATGATGATATGATAATAATAACAACGGGCCTCGGGATGAGTAATGCGAGTCCACTATTTAGTAAATAGAGGCCACAAATCATTACATCTACGCGGCAAAGTAACTCATTTTAGGATACAAATTATTCAGAAGGATAAACAAATCACCTCTCTGAGGATCAGGCTCTGTATCAAACTGTGTCATCAAAATCAGAAGCACATCGTCATTAAACCAAACATTTATAATCGTAAAAATATGGCAGACAAATACTTTTTTTTACTGAGAATAGCAAACGAACAGCAGCTCAAATGAAAACAAACTGCAAATCCTCCCGGGCAGTGACAGTGACGCATCGCTCGCACGACCATAACTAGGTTGTGCATATTTACACTTCACCTCTCAGCTTTCACCGTCTCTGGCGGGACCCTTTAACCCAGGAAGTAAATGGGTGATTAATCGACACCGCTTTCTGTGTCCCTCACCACTGTGCAGACTGATCGCGTGACTATACAGACGGATTATGTTAGCGCCAGTCTGCGGACCGCTACAGCTGCTTCGCGGTCTATTTTTACCCGCCATAGATCGTAGTGGTCTGGTACTGTCACACCCTCACGTCTAGACTAATGGAGGGCACACGGAGAACCGTGCTGATACTACTTCTCACACACACACACATAGCATTATGCGCTAATGTAAATGTGCACACGCTTGTGCAAATATATGTTTAGAAACGCAATCAAATATTCACGCCAACCTCCTGGTGTTGTGCCATAATAATATATTATTTAAATTTGATGATAAATGACACACAAACGTCTAAATAGTTTAAAAGAAAGAACAGATTTTATCATCAGTATCAAAAAGTGGTATCAAGCTATCCGTACAACTATTAAAATATCCACTCGGCTCCATTCAACTGGGCAAATTAAAAAAAAAAAAAGGTAAAGGACTCTTTTCTATGTAAAAGGTGGAAGGATAATCTATGCAGTATATTAAATGAAACACTAGTTTTTATTGTTCAAAAGTCATGATTAACAATGTCACACCTGAGATTCACTCAGTTGTTTAACAGCAAACATTTTCTTCATCACACACAGTCTCTCGTTTGAAAGTCATGGAGCCAACGAGTGATGAAATACAGTAGTTGTGGTTAGTCTTCTATGGTGTGTGCAGAGAAAGTGATTTATTGTTATTTGTTCATGTTTATGAGTGGTCCGCCATCCTTCTTTCTTATAACCACAGACATTGTAGTGGAAATTGAACCCAGTGGTGGAACTCATGATGTGCCACACTTAAGTTGTTTATTTTATGCTTTGCAATGGTCGTCAAACTCTCTTTATACTTGTGATCAAATACCGTAGCTCCACACATTTCATCTACAAAAAATTGCCATTAAATGAATACTCCACACAAGTGTTAACAGCAATATTTGCCTGAAACTACTGCAATCACATTCACTCACATTCACTCTTCCACTCTCTTGTTTGCTTTTGTCCGTCTGTGACCGTCCTTACCTCACACCGTCAGTTCTGTTAATGTATAACGCCACATGGCGTCCGCATTCACTGTATGCCCCCACGATGAAGAAGAATGCACTGGAGCCCTTTGACTGTGGTTGCTATGGCGACCTCTGAAACTGCCCTGAGCCAAACCCGACAAAATTACTTCATCTCGCATTTCTTGAGCAGTAACCTGAGCAGCGCGCGGCAAAACTCCGAACAGCAACACACCGATTGATTTATTTTTTCCCGATGACCCCTGTGAACTTACCTCTTGAGGTGTCATCGCTCAAGACTTCCAAGACCCACCTACAAACTGCAAACTGTTCTGCTGTTGATGCTCCAGATATAACGAAACAAATATCTTCACTGGCTGTGTCTGATAACCCTGTCCTGAGTGCCTCTGTATCACTGAGGTCTACAGTGAAGCTGTGGTGGTTTCCTGTAGAGACAGATTTTGTCTGATCCCGTAGCCGGATAACAATTCAGATATTATCAAAACAGATCAGGTAAAGGTCAAGGCATGACTGATAGAAAGAATAAAGAAGAAAGAAGTTTTCCCATCATCTGTGTAACATTCATTCATTCCTTAATTCATTCACTCTCTGGACTTTGTTAACTTACATAAAAATAACTGCAGTTGGATTGTATCTGTGCATGGCATTGGCAAACACTCGAAGATAATACTCTGTTGGACAGTGTCCAGGGAGAGGAAGAGGTGCTAGTTTTTCGGATTAATTTAAGCTTCAGTCCCTTTGTTCCCGTTGGACAAATGTTGATTTTTAATTCACTGCTATGAAGTTCTGAAAACCTATTTATACACAAGTGATCACACCCACCCACAGGACTTCAAAACCACCCAAGAAATACTTCTGCTTCATGGCCCTTTGTTAAAAGTGCTGCTCTGTGTGAAACATGAAGTCATATTTTGTTTTCACACAGGCACGGGAAACAAGAAGCAGACACAGCATATTGTGCACTGGTCGAGAATCGTCTCAACGGTCATTTCCCCACTTTACTGTCATAATAGTTCTGTACATGGGCTCCAGAAGATGAAACCTGGAAGCCTGATGAAGTTGCAGGTTCTGTAGATGAAAGGTCCAGAGTCGTACATACAAGTGTAATCTCAATGAAAAAAAGAAACCCCTGCAATAGATAGAGCAATCTTTTAAAAGGTTTAATCTCACCACTGTTGTCTTACAGCAAAAAGACCCTGGTTCATGACCAGGTCTCACCAAGGGCCTTTCTGTATGGAGTTTGCATGTTCTCCCCACTTGTGTGGGTTTTCTCTGGGTACTGCTGTTTCCTCTCACAGTCTGAAAACACCCATCCATCCATTATCTACTGCTTTATCACAGGGGTTGCTGTGCCAACAACCATTCACTCTCACAGTCAATTTAGACTGTCCAATTTACCTAATCACCATATTGCATGTTTTTGGACTGTGGGATGAACCCGGAGAAAACCCACGCACACACGGGGAGCACAGATGCTGGTAGAAGTCAGAATCTAGAGAAAAGACAGACAGACCATAGTAGTCCATGTGAAAAGTTGGACAGGAGGATGAATAATTCCGCAGAGTCTCAACCAGTCACAGTTCCAGTGGAAGTCCCACTGTTTGCCCCCCCACCAGACTCTTAGCAGTTTGCTGGTTATGTCAGCTTCCTGCTGTGTTCACCATGTTACTCCACCCTGATGTGACAAGACAAGTTTTTTTCCTGCCCTTCACAATTTTTTTTCCCTCTTCTCATTGGTCTCTTCCATCTTCTCTCGTCTTTTCGCCTTTTTTCTTGTCACTCTTTTCACCAAGAGCTGTTAACGACGTCAGTATTGTCTCTGTCTCTATAGCTGTGTCTCAGGAGGGGACTATTGTTGACCATGTAGTCTGCAAAGGATTACACAGGATTTCTGTACCACTTCATAGCTGTTCCCTAGCAACCAAGTGGCGACCAATTCTGATGTCGCTCAAAAGATTTGGTTCATGTAAATGTAAATATTTTAACAATAATGTAAGTTTTATTGTTATTTCATTTTATTGTATACTTTTAACTTGATGAGTGAACAGGTCTTGTCATGTTTGTGACACATTTGATATAGTCAATGATGAAAGATCCTTTTCACTGCCCATTTTTTTTAGCTTGCTGGTAGTGTGGCTGCTCCAATCTGGTAACAAAATGCAAAGCAAGACACTCTTCTTGATGAAGACGTGGACGTTTATGCATCCAGTTTCGCTCCAGCCTTAACACCCTGGTATACTTCTGGGTTAGGGTTAGGGTTACCCTCAAAAGCACATTTTGGAACGGTGCCTTGGGTACAAACTGAATTTCTGCCCAAGGGTAGGTGGAGTATTAAGCCCCGCTCGCCAAGCAGAAAAAACATTTTCGACAACAGAAGAAGCAGTCGTCAAGGAGAGTCATCCGAGCCTCAACCTGGCGACCCTTGAACCAACTGACACCCCCGACAGGCCTTTCAGTGGAAGAGCCGCTCGAACCAGACAAGGGAGTCCAAGGGAGCTGTAGCATCGTTCTCTTCTTCTTTAGTAGGGATGCATCCAATTCCCAGACTTGTACCGCCACCCCATGGTGAAGTCGGATACTACAGGACCCTGATGGCAATTGCGCGGAAGTATACCAGGGCCTCTAGAAGGAACAGCAAAGTAAACAGCACTGTGACGCAGCCAACCTTTAAAAAGGGATGTGGCACCTTACATTCCTGACAATCCACCAATGTATCTTATCCATCTCTGATCTCTGGGAGTGGGATTACAACGTGCAGCATTTAGATTGTAGATTCTGTCTTGAACACATCTTTCTGCATAGCAGTTTTAAAAAGCTGACGTGACTTCATATAATTGTTTTATTTCTGTTTACAGCTGTTGCAACATGGGATTGGGATAATTTAGGGAGTGTGTGCGTTTCTGTAGTCCAAAAAACATGCAGATTTGGGGATTAGGCAAATTGGACTAAATGTGAGCGTTAGAGTGGATGGTAGTTTGTGGCCCTGTGATGGACTGGATACCTTTTGCCCTATGTCGGCTGGGACTGGCACCAGCAACCCTGTGACCCTCATGTGGAGGATAAAGTGGTAGAAGATGAGTATGTTTGTGTGCGAATGGAATTCAATTTAAAGTAGCCAGACGTTGATTCTCAAGGCTTAGGCTACTATTATTTAGTTTTAAAACACATTCAAAATCTGCTTTGTTTACACATGCCCATGCAATCCATTCAACTCTGGACTGTTTGAGCAGCTGAAACAGACAAATGTGCTGCCAGCAACGGACTCATTTTAATTTGAAAACTCTAGAGCTGCTTGTTAGTCCACACAGGCAGATACGAGAGACCTTTGGAAACAAAGATTCAGACTCATTTGCTTTCTGGTAGAATCTAATTGGTAAAAACTCAACTGCCAGCGGTGAATGAAATACATTAACTTTTATTTCCAGTTTCACCTTGTTGTCTCTCTAGTAAAGGGGGAAAAAAAGCTCTACTCTTCAACATCACTGTTTCTCTTTAGCAAAGTAAAATACATGGTCCTGTGGCACTCGTTTTCAGGTGCTTTGTATGGCCACAGATGACCTCATCACTCATGTGGATGATGACTGTTTACTTTTCTTTTAAAAAGAAAACAATCTTCATCACTCATGTGGATTGTTTTCTTTTCTTTTAAAGAGAAAACAGTCTTCATCACTCATGTCGTTGAAGATTGTTTCTCTTTTTAAAAATGTCATGATATAGATGTCGCCTCAGTGTCACACATATGCACTAAGCTGTAGTCACATACAAAGTGTGAGAGTTTAATTAGAGAGTCGTGTGTAGAGGGGGACGGCTGGTTTGTAGAAAGTAAGTTGCTGTATGCTGTGTAAATTAAATTAGGTATAGTGTGTAAAATTGCTGAAGTTACATGTTGCAGCTGAATATCCCCCGACCTCATCCTTCCTTTCACGTGTCTAATTTGACTTTTTTATAGTTGATTTGGCTGTTGATATTAATATCAAGAGCAGTTTATCTCCATATTTTGCCCAATTAAGAACTTTCACCTAAAATGAACACACTGGCCCTTTAATTGGAAACAAAACAAACACTACACCTGGTTAGTGACTGATTTACACAGTGTGGAGATGTTTTGTAGGCATCTTCAGTATAACACGCCACAACCACTCATGGTGAGTTGTTGCGAGAACAATGACTAATGCTGCTGCAGTAATATAGTCATAAATCAGTGTTAGCTCATGTAAGACAACAATGCTAAGTGTGCTAGTGCTCGTAAATTGGCCATGGAATCATAATGGATCAGTGTGTATATAAGCAGGTTATGATGGATTTGTTCTTAACTTAGAACAGGCACTAAGTGTTGGTGTAACCTCTGAGGTTCTAATGACAAGTGCATTTGGAGTTGGACAAATCACTGATTTCTGTTCTTGTTTACATCTGATATTAAAGGAGGAAACCGTACATAATGTGTTAACACATTATGTATGCAATTTATACTATAGAGCAAAACATAAACCCATATTTTGGCCAAAGCTTAACATTATATTTTGACCTTGTTTTTTTTGAAGGAACAGTAACTGCAAGTTATTTTTAAAGTTTATTTGTAAAGTACTTATTACTGTACGTATTCCTCCTTTAAACATAATAATATTATTTTATAACTTCACTCATTAAAAGTAACAAGTTGGATCAACACAGCAGGGATTCTATGGAGGGAAATTTGATACATTTATATTTTTGACCTTACCAAAAATTGCATTTCCACATTACAGAGAACATTTTGAAATGATAATAATAATAATAATAATAATGATAATGTTAATATTAATAATAAAAGGCTTATAATATTCACACTGGTTCTATTGTAGTTGAGTTCATGTGATTATCTTTGACCTGAAATTAGTGACAGAAAAAACCTTAAGGGCGTACATTTTCTCCACTGATTTCCATTGAAATGGACTTGAAATTGACTATTGAGTATATGCTTATTACCTGATTGACTTCAGCTACCAAAGAATCTGTCCATTGTTTCTATATTTGGTCTATTTTTGTTTTAAAACGACAAATCATACATACCGAGCAGCAACTCAGATAAATCATCACCTTCCGCTCTTCTGTGGCAGTAAATAACATCAGCTTCACAAATGAATCCCCCTCTCCACCCTTGTTGGCCTTCTTTATTGTCTCCCCCAGGTTGATGGGATAACCCTCCAATCAATTAAAAGCTAATTCTGTTAACTGTCATGTATGAAGCACCGGGGTGTTTCCACAGCTTATGAAAATGCCAGCTCACTTTACAGAGGTGAGAGCTCTAACATGACCCACACATTGTGGCACTTTGGAGGAGAGGATGATGTGTGAGAGATGGTGCATAATAAAAAAGACAAGACTGTGGAAGTGCAAGCGAACGGAGGCAGCAAATGCCAAACAGATGCTCCAGCTAAACTGTTCTGTGCTGTAAATGAAGTGGGCAGTGCCATTTTTGAAACACTTGCTTTACATGATTGGTGATGCCGTTCATTCGTTTTGGCCGCCAGTGTCGTGTAACTGCACTCCCTCTCGCGTTGCTTGGTCACAGAATGGGTAATAGTGCAACGTTTATAGCACACTGGGATTTAAATGAATTGCGATTAACACAGAGGAGGGGAAAAAAAAAACATGCCATACTGTGTTTGTGCCATTAAACATTATCAGTCAGAGAAATACAGACTTAAGTGTCTCCATAGGGAAATTATTTTCACAGGGTGTAAAAAAGTTTGGGTTTGGATCGCAATGCCAGCAGAAATTAACAAACCAGATGGCCTGTTTTCCTATGTTGTCAGCAAGTGTTCGACAAAAACAAACAGTGTTTTACACTATAGCTATATAATCAGTTGAATGTACAGCACTCCCGCTTGTGTGGGGAGGCTCTGGGACATTTGGGATTTGAATTGTTTCAAAACAAGTACAAGATCCATTGTGGTTTGGCCATGCTTATCTGTGCAACAATCAGTACACCAGTTGAAAAACCGTCGTCATTCTATAATAAGTAAATGTCTCACAGTGTGTGAGGACTCTGTTCTAACCACAGAGGCTGGTCAGAGTGTCAACGGGAAACTAAAACAGTCAAAGGGGAGAACATTTGACTGGATCCAGGGGTTGATCACTGCCACAAAATGTGCTCAAAGCAAGCACAGAAGACGTAGCAATGGGAACCTATAGGCAACAGATTCCACAACACATTCTTTTATTGCTATGTAAAAGTGTTCTTCTGCACAGGATGAGGGGGTTATTAATATTAACGTCCACTCCAGCTGTTTCCATACTTGTGAAAAAGCTGCAGAGGCATTATAAGGATCAGATATAGTCATTTTGGCAAAGTTCTACAATGCATTGTTTGATCTGCATGGATTTAAAGTTCACAGTGAACTCTGAAGGCTCGGTGCCAGCTTTTTCTGCCAACATGGAGTCACAGCAACTTCGTTCTGTACACGTGACGTGTTAGTGATGCAATGCAAAGCTCTATTGCTCTGCATTGCGAGTACATTAACAGATTTCAGAGATCAGTGAGTCGGGGATGTTGCCTTGGCGTCGTATAACGGCCTAGAGAGAGAGAGCGAGAGAGAATGTACACATGCACAAATAACATGTTTCTACTTGAGTCCTGCCTGTAAGCAGACTCATCAACACCTACAGAGTTGGCATACCTGCACACATGCTTCCAACAGTCAAGCTTTGAGAGAATCGCTGGAACCCTAATTGGTAGCGCCGACTCCCTGAATAGCACGAGCCCAGAGTCTACACGTGTCTCTCATCACAGTGGGAGGATGTTGCTAAGGTAGAGACAGCAGCATAGAGGTGTTTATGGTTCGCTCTGATGACGACTGGTTCTTTGTGTAGCTATGGCAGCCAAGCGGCTACTTAGTCCTTCGGCGGCATCCATTCTGTAGGAGGGCGGAAAGACGAGCTGATTGCTGTCACTGGATGGAAGCCAGTTGGCTCACAGGGAATCCAGAATGGGTTCCAAACTGTTTTACTCTGTTTGCATGAGAAATAAACCCCAGCGCATATATTCACCCATAGCCATGCATTCAACTGCAATCAGTAGCTGTGTGTGAAATGATGATGTTTACACAAAAAAATGGATGATGGTTTTTGGTATGGAATTAAAGTGTTTCTTTCAGCAGTATGGCTAGACAATAAAACAACCATTAGATGTCAACAGTGAGGTTAGAGGACTCGTATCAGCTGCTGTACTTCTGTCTCTTACTTCCTCCTCTCCAACTGTTACACTACTGATTCAGCTGAGGGTCGAAATAACGAGCTTGGACATCTATGAGGGGCAGCATAGGCCATACTTGCTTTTTTACCTCACAGATACGCAATTGTACCTCTCACATACGCTCTATTAGTTCTTACATTCACTTTTTTTAGCTCTCACATTCACTATTTTTGGCTCTCACATACACAATTTTACCTCTCACATACGCTCTATTAGTTCTTACATTCACTTTTTTTAGCTCTCACATTCACTATTTTTGGCTCTCACGTACACAATTTTACCTCTCACATACACTCTATTAGTTCTTACATTCACTTTTTTTAGCTCTCACATTCACTATTTTTGGCTCTCACATACACAATTTTACCTCTCACATACACAATTTTACCTCACACATTCACAATTTTACCTCTCACATACACAAAACCCCTCTCACATACACTCTTTTAGCTCGTATGTGAGAGGTAAAATTGTGTATCTGTGAGGTAAAAAAAGTAATTATGGCCTATGTGGCCCCTCATAGACATCAGTGTGTATCCGACTGTAGGAGAAAGTTTATTTTGAATGTGGCAAAGTCTGAGTATTTCAGAAACTGCTGATCTACTGATGTTTTCATACACAACATCCCTAGGGTTTACAAGGAATGGTCCAAAACAGATAAAATACCCAGTGAGCAGCAGTTCTCTAGGGGGAAAATTTCATGTTGATGCCAGAGGCCATGAATGACCAGACTGATTCAAAGTGACAGCAAAGCAACCTCTCCTTACAACCGATGTATGAGGAAGATCATTTCTGAGCCTACAACATGTCAAAAGTTGTAGCAGATGGACTTTAGCGGCATGTCGGTTTATGAGGTGTACCTAATAAAGTGGCGGTGATGATATGTGATCCCTGGGTGCCCAATTCAGGCCAAATTTGTAAAGTTATATTGAGGTTCAGTTCAGGTTCTGTCACCTTGGCTGGCCTATAGTCTACATTACTTTACACTGTCCCGTAATTAATAGAACGGATGCATTTTCTCCAAATGTTGGCCATAGTTTTGGTACGTATAATTATTCAGGATTGATGATGTGACTGTGTCCGGGTTCAAATCAGTTCGGAACACACAAAAACCAGAAAGCCTGTCAGGCTCACGCAGTTAGTTTTCCCTTGAGTTCGTAAATAAAAATTTTACACGCGCCACAGTCTAGTTCACACCACTGAACTACAGCCTCAGTCATCCTGCATCATTTCTCTCTTTTAGCCTCTTACTAATATCAGAATGCCCCGGAGCACCACTATGACTTTAAAGCTCTCTTATTTCAAGCATCGTATTTAAAGTTTTATGTTGTGTTTTACAGAAACCCTGTAGCCTTTAGGGTGTGGAACATAAAAAGGGTTTTATCCACAGCTTCGGCTGTGGGACTCAGGAGGACTGTACATCACTGTAGTGGTAGATTTTTAAAGATGCAAAAAACTTCTATTCAATTGAAACTGAGACAATTTAATGTTTTGAAGATGAGGAAACAAAAAAACCCACATATACCTAATTTATCAGTCAAACTAGACTCTAATTGTATGGGAAATTTAGTGGGAATTGAGTGTACATTTTCTAAACAAGTAATGATTTCCTTTAGGGCACAATACATGTGTTTGACTACACGGTTTGAGTCGTGCTACAACCTTCCTGTGGTTTCCGATTATTAATAGCTACACACCAAAGAATGATGCATTCACTGTCAGGATTCGTAAGAAACTTCATAAACACACCGAAGGTAGGGGAAATCATGTTAGAAACAAAACTAATCAACTCTAAATAATGTCAAGGCTCTTTGCCAGCTCATGATTACTGTAAAATATGAAGGGGAAATAAAAGCGTTCATTGTCTGTTGGTGTCTTTTGTGTCGTTGTAGTCATTCATTGTAGTGGCTCACTCTAATAGACATTGGGCACAGCCCACACCTCATCTACCAAGTAAAGGTACAGTTCTTAGTTGAAATGCAAGCCTGGCCAAGGGCTTGACCGTTCCAAACTCTACCAAATGGAACCACACAATGATGGAAACACAACATAAGTTATATTAATGTGTTTCCTCAGTTTACTTCAGCTTCTTTCAACACTCCATAGACATTTACATTGAGCTTAGGTTGACTGGAGACACAAATGTATATCCAAATTACTATCTTATCTAAGAGAAGAAGACGTTTTAGGTGATGATGTTGTGGTAAGAACCAGCACCAAATGCAGCCCTGTATCCAACAGGGTTTTTAACCGTTTCTGTTTTGGGGGCTTTAAATTGCCTGGATGGTAGCCTAAAGAGAACAGGTGAATCCTGAGCAGAATTCATGGATTTTAAAGCCAGAAAAGAGTTGCGCACATGAAGTCTAAATTGTTAAATTGGTGTGACTGTGCGTGTAAATGGTGCTTATCCCTGCAACTAAGTACAGAAATAATGATTTTGTTTTCATTTGGGTTCTCCCTCTCTAGGGGTCACCACAGCAGATGATTCACATCCATCCATCCATCCATCCATCTTCTACCGCTGTATCCTCCACATGAGGTACGGCCAATCTCAGCTGACATAGGGCGGTAGGCGGGGTAGATGATTCACATATCTAAGATTTTTACCCCCCCCGACGCATTTCCTGATGCAACCCTCCCAACTATCTGGGACTTGCAACAATGCTCATAACAGACTGGTAACATCAGTGTTGGATGATAAAGCCAATACAATAATATAGAGTACAACGGTATCCCAGGTCAGTGACACGTTGATGGCCCTTAACTGAATTAACATGCTCCGCCACCTGCGAGCATCTAATCAGTGTCTCACTGCACGACCTCTGGAAATTGTTCAGCTTGCGACACGGATCGACTCCGCGGGCGTAAGAACCCGTCACCGCTTACGATGACACACAGACAGAACTCGCACTGGTGACACGTTTCACGCGGGGAATTCGGGAGCCCCGCGTTCGACCCCGTGCACATTCATTGTTGTGAAATATTCGACGCGTTTATGAAATGTAACCGGGCTAAGCACATTAACTAAATCCTTCTGAGAGCTGCCAGTAAGCTGCCAGCGTTTGTGTGCATACCCACACACACTGAATCCCCCTCTGCATTAGTCTGATTGGTGCTCAAAACACAATAAATCAAAAAAAAAAAAGAAAGGAAAACTCAGTGTGTCTTTTTCCTCTTTTGACAAATAATTCACTGAGCAGACTCTCTCAATCTGTCTCATTCTCTGTGTGTGTGTGTGTGTGTCGTGGTGCTGTTCATTGTGACGCTCTAGGTTTTTGTACAAGTGTGTGATATACGAGCCTGCAGCTGACGATCAGTAATACGTCAATCTGTGTCCGACAGGTGTCATTCATCACACATGTACCACGGACGGGGATGGCCGTGATGTTTTTTTTTTTATTTTTTATGGCCTTTTAGCTGAGTAACAACCCGACATCCGAGGCGTGAAATTAACTTTATTGCTCTCAGAGCAAAGTGACACATTTGCTGCATCACTCGAGCTCATGTCCCAGGCGGAAGCATTCACACTGGGCAATACTTGAAAGTAGTCGTTGCACCACGTGGGGTTTTGCTCACGATTGATGTCTCTGGTGATTAAATCTGGTGATCGTTTTGCCGATTCACCAAGTAATTGTTTGCAAAACATGATAAAAGTGGACGAATTGTGTGAATTAAATAAATCAATCCATGTTCAAAGTTGAAACCAGAAGTTGTTTGTGACAGCTGCCATTTAATCCTGTCAAAATTATAATCAAGGAATTATTTCATGATTTGGTGGGTAATGTTGTGTTAATGTTGTGTTTTAGTCAGGATGACTATGATATAATCTAACATTTGATATTATACTGAATAGAAAAATTTAAATTATAATGCTAACATAAATTGCTAATGGAATATTCCATTTATATTAATGTTTATGTGTTAGAGCGTAACTGTAGTCTGACTTGGATAAAAACTCCGATCAGACATAATGAGATTAAGGTGTATACTGTAAATATAGTATAACCAAGATCAAACTACCTCACAGTTACAATGTTACAGTTCATTCACACCACAATCATAGCATTGTCTTGAGATTAGGCTACAGTTTACCGTGTTAACAGTAAATAACAGCCAGTAACACATTGTCAGAAGTTGTTTCTTCTCCTCTCCGTCTTTCCCATCTATTTTGTACATATTGAGTGTCAGGTGAATTCTGTCAACTCACAGGGTTGTCACCAATGCAATAATCCCACTTATTTATTTGGAAATCTGAAAATGGCAGATGGTTGTATCTGTTTTGTCCAGATTATCAAGTGAAATATCAGTGCTGCTGCCGGAGAAAACATTTAGTGAAGACAATGTTTAAAGCTTCCCTTTGCAATGCAGGTAAATAGAAGAAGCAACAGGAAAAGACTCATATAGATGTTTTCCCTCACATGCTTTGTTATTACAGTTTTTAAATGGCTTCTTTGTGGCGTCACTGTGTGTGAGAGAGCTAGAGATTATCATCCTCACAAAGATGAAAAAAAAAGATACTTAGGCAGGATGGGAGTTTTTGGTGCTTCTTTTATTCCGAAATCCAGTTAGTAGGGGGTTTTTGGAGCCACAGGAGCTCATCAGTTGCTAATTATCTTGTTAGACTGTACTAAGTGGTTTGGGCAGGGGGAGGGTAGAGGGTGGAATTGTTTTCCTTTTTTTTATTTCTTAGGTTTTTCAGATATGTATTTTGCTCTTGTAATAGAGATTTGTACTTTGCATGTGCACATATGTGTACAGTTAAATAGTAAATATCTGAATGTATTAGTGTTTTCATTGGTGGGGACGAAGAGGGAAGCAAGTGAGGGGTGTAAAAATGATGAGGGTTTAAAACCTGTGCATGACTAATATCCTACATTGTCTACAATAACAAATGATGTTGTGCTTGTTGTTCTCCCTCTGATTGGTTAACTGAGGGAGTGTTTGTGTGTATTCACTGGCAGAACGGCAGAATGTATCCTGTCAAACTACTGACCCACTGTGTTTTTTGAGCAGTAGACGAATTCACTTTTCATATTTGTGTTTTCAATCCTACTCACTTATCTAGCTCATTGTTTCTTGATATAAAATTAATCACTTCCTGTGTGTGGTGCTCGAATCGACGTGAAACGTAAACACCGCTGTGCCGAGAAAACACAGAGAGAGTCCTGTGGAGTTGACGGGCTTAATCAGCTCTGTGTGAACTCATTTGACAATGGTGTTATGGTAACAGACGCGTTTATTGTTTATTTAAAAGTCACATGCTGCACAACACTTGTGCGTTGTCCCACTGTTCATACAAGGTTCATACATTTCCGATTTTTTTGCTTTGGAATATTCTGACTTCACTTCAAAACTTGTCTCCTGGGTCGACAGTGACGACAGAAAACAGAAAACTCGTGCAACTGTTCACAACGACGCACCCTTTGACTTTTGTTTTGTTTTTAATAAACTGTAGTACAGCAAGGTGATGCACTTACAACGCGACGTTGTACCCACTTTAAAAACACTTTCCAGCAGTGCAACATGGAACAGCACTCTGGGAAATTGCTGCTCTTCAGACTGTGTTCGTATTATCTCTGGCAGATTAATGGGGGCCATGCCCCATCATACATTATGTTTTAAGTAAACTTTAGCTTGAGGTTAATAATGGGGGGGATTTTTATCATTAACATTTGACCATAAAGTTTCTAGGGGCTCACAATATTTCATTTCGTGTTCAAAAGTAAAAGGTCAGTCACGTCTGACACTACAGCTGCTGCAGACGGATGTGATGTCATCGCAAACTCAATCCCACTTGAACTTTGTCTTATGCTGAGGTTTTTAATCCCGGATTACTGCCAGGCTGAAACATCCATTTGAACTTTTCTTTTCATTTGTCTGTGATAATCTTCAATCTTTGGTTTCACTGAGTAGAAGTTCAGTTCTTTTTTTATTATTTTGGTTGGAAATGACCAACGTAAGGTTTATATTACATCGAAACACAGATTGTGTTTTGGGTGTTGTATCGTTTTGTTTTTGCTGCGTGTTTCTGTTGATGCCTGCATTTTGGCTGCAGATCATTTTTATTTTGCAGCTCGTTTCTTATGTTGCTTTTGTTTGTGCTCTTGAATCTGCAGCGTTTGTGAACTCGCCCGTGCTTGCTCGTTTCTCCTTCTGCATGTGTTTTGGGTCGTTGCAGTGTCTTTGCCCCTGTCGGCCACTGTACTTATACACATACCTATCTTATGTTGATGACCACTCAAATCTGCTTTTTTTCCATTCACCCATCCTACATCTAGCTTACCTACTGTATTCACAAGCTGCTGCCACAGCCAGCAGGAGCAACTTGGGGTCAAGCGTCTTGTCTAGGGACTCATCGCCATGTCGATGACTGTATCCATGGAGCAAACACACAAACTTCTGGTTGAAACACGACCAGGACCTCTTCTTTTCCTTTCGGCTGAATCAACCTCCTCCATCTCACCCTGTTCTCTGTATCCCCCTCTCTCACACCTTCTTCCTCTTCCTCTAGACCTCCCACCTGGCAGTTCCAACCCCAGCATCCTTCTACCAATATACTCACTATCCCTCCTCTGTACATGATCAAACCATCTCATTCTGGCCTCTCTGACCTTATCTCCAAAACATCTCACATGTGCTGCGTGTAAAACACGACCAGGACCAAAATAAAGAAACTTGCGTAGATACGTCTACCTTGAGGTGTGATGGGTTTCAGCCGGACATTTGGTGCATGGTGTCTCATGCCAAAGAACATCATGGAAGACAGAGTGGAGGAGCACCTCAGCCACAGCTGTCTCTAATGATATAAATATTAATGCTTAACATAAATAATTGACTAATGACAATATTTGGATAGACATATCTTGAGTCGAAGATACCTGCAAAATCAAGTCAGGGTAAAACAGAGCCTTAGGCGAAAACTGAGACGAAAACAATTGACTTGAATTGTGACTTCTGGCTGATGCTTTAAAGGATTTTTAAATTGAACTGCATTTGCATCCAATTGAATCGTAGTTTTCCTGCTGAATTTCAACACAAACCAAGATGGATCAAAGCCTGAAATTTGCAGCGTGATTTCCTTAAAAACCAAAGTGAGCGCTGGCTCTCTCCTCACTGCTCATCATGTCTCAATGATTGGCTGAATATCACAGTAATCTAAACCGCATTCGGAAGAATCCCTGGAAGGAACTGTTGATTTTTGAGTTTTATGTGCAGCTTATTAAATTACTGAGGTTTTGGAAAGGCAGCGCTCTGTCATGAGCTCTTCTCGTCAGATTCGATGCGCTTGTTTTGGCGATCCAAGGGAAACTCTCCATCTCTGACACTCTCTGCCAATGTTGATCCGTGTTTTACTGCATTTATTTCACAACTCCCTTGAAGACTCTTTCCTGTTTTTAGTTTTCTTTGCAGCAGTGGAGGTTTTTGATGATATTGAAGTCGCAATCATTCCATCAAGGACCCGTATGCAGACTATTGGTGCAACGGGACAGCCAATCGAAGTACCTGCATTCAATCTGAACTGCCATTTAATGACTTAAACTCTCCTGTGACACTTGAGGAGCGTTGAAGAAAATGTGAAAGTGCAAGAGCATCGGCATCGAGAACAGGCAGCGATCCAACATGTGGTAAAACAGTGGCAGTGAAAGGCTAAGAGACCAACGGTGCACAGAGCATTCTGGAATATATTGTGGTGTTACATTTTAAAAGCCCCTCAGCTCTTAACAACAGAGGCAGAGAGAACAAAAACAGCAGAAGTTTGAAACTTCTTCACATACTCGCAATACAAAGTGCCTCAATTACTTTCATTGTAAAAGACACTTCACAGCAGCCACAAAGCCAGCAGTGATGCAAAGGCATTGTGTTGCCGCAGCCAGTAAACAGCAGCTGCTCGTAGCCTTAATGAATAGCGATGTATCACCATGTCCAGCACTTTGCATTTTTAATGGATTCAGAGCTCTTAACCGGAAGAGCCTGTCCAGATGCACTTGGACACCGTGTTTGTTGTCTGTGTTCTCTGCTCTATAAGTTTTTTTTTTTTTTTTTAATGCTTTCCAAAAAGCACCCAAGTGTGTCTGCAAAACCGAATCCCACTTGAACTTTGTGCCTTTCCTTTCTTCTTTCATTCTTGGCTCCTTATTACTGGATTATTGTCTGGATGAGACCTCCACTTGAACTTTACTTTTCCTCCGACTGCTTTTATCTGCCTTCAGTGTCCACTTGACTGTGGTGACTGTGAGTGCCAGTGTCAAGGAGGAGAAAGTCCAGCGCCACGGCAAGATTATAGTCATCCTTGCGGCTAAAGGCCAATTCTTTAGTGTTTATTATGTAATTCAGAAATTTGATAACCTGGAAATTACCTGGAAATAAGACAAATGCAATGTTTTTCCTTGCTGGAAAGTGGGATTAAGTATAGTATAGTATAGATTTTCAACTGAATTATTTCATCCACCAAGATTTAATTTGATTGTATTACTTCATGTTATGTTCTTCACGGGTATGTGCATTTGTATGTAGCAATTTGTAAATAAGGTGTAAATAGGATTATTTCTTACTAAATAGTGGAGAATGGGTCGGATTAAACACATTTATGCTTCTTCCGACTCCTTTTCAGACATGTTTTCATTAATTTGTTCTATTTTTTGAACTGTTTTGTGTTTACACATTTGAAATATAGCCCTTGTTCATTCATATTATGAGGCTGGTATGAGGAGGTGGTATGTAAGGTGTATAATGTTTTTAAAACATATCATTTCCATCAACAGCGGCCGCAGTGAGTGTTTAAAATCAGCTGTTCATAAAAACAACCTGAAAAACAAACTATAACTCAAATGAGCACCATCTACTTCAACGACCACTGGAATGAGTGAAGTGGACTTGAGCTCTCAGTTGCTTTATTGAGAATCCTGTGTTGGGCTCAATGGAAATCCATAGGCAGGTGCCACTCAGTCATATCAGGACTGCTGCTCCATCTCTTCTCTCTCCAGTATACACGGTATTGATTCCTCTCAACACTAAGCCTCCGACTAAACCGGCCTCTCCTTTGTCACTCTGTCTTTCTTCTCTGCTTTATGTCCCTCAGCATTCTTACACGCTCTTGTACAACCTCTGGTTTGTGCTTTTCTTTATCCATTCTCTTGTTTCTGCTGGTGATCACTTTTAAAATTAATAGTTAATAGTTAATAGTTAATACTTAAATAGATTTTTCAGGTATCTGACACCTGTGTTACGATAACTACCTACATTTAAACTCAAAATATCTGCAATTGCTACTCCTTAAATTGTATAAACAGGCTCATTACTTAGATTAGATTATAGATTATAGATTATTGTGGACCACGTGGTTGGTGTAGTGGTTAATACTCTTCTTTTTGCAGCTAGAAATCCCAGGTTCGCTGCCCAGGAGTTTGCATGTTCTCCCTGTGTGTGCTCGGGTTTTCTCCGGGTTCTCCGATTTCCTCCCCCAGTCCAAAAACATGCAGATTTGGGCACATGGATTGAGCAATTTGGACACTCCAAATTGACCATAGATGTGAGAGTGAGTGGTTGTTGGTCTCTATGGGTTTGCAGTTGTTTGCATATCGCTGTTACTGCCGTCTGTTTTGAGATAAAACCGATTCTAAACATTGCAACTTTTCACACTGGAGTTTTAATCTTTAACAACTGTTTTTATCCCAGTGTTGATAAAGAGAAATTCCCTCACCTGTTCTTGTTGTTCTGATGAATTAAACATGAATGTACATGCATTTTCGTCCACTGCTGTTAGGAGAATATTGGGTGGTAATTCACTGAGATGAGGATTTGATGGTGCAGCATTTTAAGTCTGGGAGAGATCTTGAGAGATCAAGACTTACAAGAACTAAAATGTGGTTAGAGGTTCTTCCATGTCTGCTCTTTCGCAGTTTGGTTGTCTATAATAAATTCAACTTAAGCTTTAATCCCTTAGTTTCTCACTCAACTTTTGTTTTGTGCTTCTTTATTTTAACCTCCTCTCTCTCTCTCTGTGTCTTCTTTTTCGCAGACTGTTGCGTTGCCATGACGAGCGAGGAGGAGGAGGGCCCCAGCGTTGCAACATCCACAGCGGCGACCCCGTCAACGGCAACAATCTCCAGGGTAACAGCAGCGACAACAGCCAGGGAGGATGGCGGTGACGCCATCACTTCCTCTTTCCCCCACATATGCTCCCCGTACCACCTCCCGTGTCCTGAGGAGAAAGAAGAGAAAGAGGAGGAAATAGAGGAGGAAGGGATTATTCAAGAGGAAAGGATCGAGAAAGTGGAGGAGGAGGAGGAATGTGAGAGGGAGGATGATGATGAAGATGACGCCAGCAGTGACACCAGTGTGTTAGTGGTGCCTTACCCCGAGCTCGTACCTGTGGTCTTCTTCTGCCTCAAGCAAACGACCTGCCCTCGCAGCCTGTGCATCCGCATGGTCACCAGCCCATATCCTTTTTCATACCACAATTGGAGATAAGTGTCAATTATACACATTCTACTCATCGTTATTTAATCTTGGAGACGTGTTTGCATTCCCAGGCCAAAGTAAAGTAAACACTGAGAAAGATCATTTCTGTCAAAGGTTCAGTTTCCCATTAGTTGGTGACGAATTGTGGCGAATATGTCTCATTTGGGTGAAGCTGCCTTGCTCTTATAGTTCTTGGTGTGTGTGTGGTAGATTCAGATAGTGGAAACCATATTGTTATGGCAATTTATGATGCAGGTTGTTGAAATTTTATGAACAAATAGGGAGCTCAAGAAAGATTTCCACGACCGATGTTCATCACCAGAATCCCAACTTCTTGCTGTGCTTTTTCGGCACTACGACTCCACGGGGCAACTGGTTTTAGAGCAAGATGATGTTTGTGCTTCATTTTTGTCCTGCATCTGTCACCAATGTGGGTACATCTGTGTTGTTTCTGCAGCATCCGTGGAGATAGATTGCTTTATAGTTCATAGAGTCTTCCAGCAATTGTCTGATTTGAGAAGAAAGTCAAATTTCCTATTCTTTTGTTGCACATACAGTGCAGCAGTTGAATTTACTGCCTTTTACGATACAGTCCTCAGCTCAGCTGCTCCCCCAGGTTTAGCATACTGCTCATCAAGCCCGTAAAGAGTGAGGTTGTTCTGTATCTGACTCACACGCGGACTCCTTAAACACAGGCTACAGTAGCTGTGCCGTTCTGTGTCTGAGAGGAAAGAATGAGGGTTTATTTAAGTGTTTGTCCATCAGCGAATATAAACTTTTTTTCTTTTTTTTTCTCACACAAAGTGCATGAATTACATTGATAGAAACACATTATGCCCAGCCATATTATTGTAGCCTCTGTTTTGTAAAGCAGTCATCACATCAACTTCTGTCTGGGCCTGATTTATAACCAACCCAGCAAGAGGAATAAAAACCATTCTGTTCAGACTTAAGTGAAATGGCTTTCTGAGAAAAATGTCTTAAATCAGAGAGGAAAAAACACTCCCAGATCCCAGATCTTTAATTAATGCCTATTTCTCCTGTATATTCCTTTAGGGCTTTGTTATATCCCTGCAGTGAATAGAATACATTTTAACCATAAACTGTAGAACATAAAGTCTTTTCACGTTACACGTTCCTTTGAATAAGCGCTTCTTGTCCAGATATTTCATGTTGTGTTAATGCTGCGTTGCCTTTGGCTGTTGAGCGGTAGATAGAAGGCAGTGTTTACTTGGAATTGTGAATATTTGATCAAATATTGAATTTCTGCTGTACTGCCTTAAGGAGAATCTGTGATGTCGATTTCCTGACTTCAGAATGTCCACTCTCTGTCTCTGTGGCACCAATGTTTTGTTTCACAGAGGATTGTTTGTGTTTGCTCGTGCAATTAACACAAGTGAACACAACCTGCGACGGCACAAAGTGTGGATTTATGACGTATTTCGTTACCAGCAACGGATTTTGCTGAGCATAGCTGCAGTTTCTATAAACCAGGCTAGGACCTCTCAGGTTCACCTAATTAGATCTATGTCAGCTTAAATCTTCTATGACATTTTAAAAACATTGTCTTATGGTTCAATAACATCACAAAAAAAGCAGCGTGTGTGTCGTGATTCATGATCGTCGATTTTCTCTATGGACTTTGGTGCAGGGAGTGATCACTTTACCAAAATAAGCTTTTATTAAGTTCAAATATTTGAATTTAAACAATTAAACTGTTTTGCTCTCAGGTGTTTTTTGAATGTCTCAAAACTCACTTTGCTCGTGAGGATAAACCTGTGGTTTCCACTTCACCGTGTTCTCTGTATTCGATCCAATCACTGTGACGGCATGAGAGGAAATATGAGTGAATGTGAGCACATGCATGTGTGCGCTGTGTGTTCATTTAAAAGGGGGAAAAAAAAAGAAAAAAGGCTCATATTGACCCCGGTCCACTTTGCCACATTGTGCGCACAGATTGTTCAGTGTGCGGTGAATTGATCCACATGTGAATTCTTCTTTGTGTGTATGAATGCAGTCAGGCCACTCTCGCTGCGTGAATATGTGGACGTGCTTCATTTCATTCAAGAGGGATATTGGCAGGTTTTTGGTGATGGTGGAAGAGAAAATAAAACGAGAGGGAATCCTGTAAAGTACCCTTCTGATAATGCAAAAAAAAGAATTTAATAATAATATGTGTATTAAGTAATGGGAAAGAAAGTTACATATATATAGTCTAAAACGATACAGATTGAGATATTTGTATGTTTATGATGTTATTTGTACTTAAATGTAACATCTGTTTATCAATTCTAATTAACTAATTAATTAAAAATATTTTTAACAAAATCATAAATAATTAGAGACCTTATGGCATTTTACATTCTCATGTATATATAAAATGCAGGAAAAAAATAATCCTATATGGAAATGAATGCAATTACAATCATGTTCATAACTACTAACATAAGATACCAGCAGTATAATAACAGTTTGCACGTTAATGCCACTTTGAAGCACATTTGAGTGTCTTTGGCACAAATAGTCAGTCACACTCACAGATGAGATTCAATGATGAACGTTACATTTTAACAGGGAAAAAAAAGGATTTCTTTACTTATTTTGCTGATGGAAAATCGTTTGTATTATATTTAGAATTTTGACAAATAGATAATGACACACAAATAAGTCCAGGTTAGTAATAAAAAGAATTAAGGCCGTATTATTAACATAATGGTCTAATATGGATATAAATATATTATATAAATTTGATATAAAGTGTTACAAGCCTGCAATAAAATATTCATGTTTATTCGGGTATACAAACTTGTTACCAAGTTTATATTAATTGCTTATACAGTTGCTAAAAAAAACGTTTTAATAGCACTTATGTCTTCCTGTTATTGGTAATAACATCTTACTACTGTTCACGACAGTTATATGAACTGAGCCTATTAATTGGATCAATAACTGAGGGTAATTAATAATTACTTAGTTTAGACTTATGTTGATACATATTTTATAATGTATTAATAGTTAATCACGTCGTATTGCAACACAGACCGTATAATGTTTTTTTTAATGTATATATCCACTTCAACAAACTCAAGAAGTGCAGGGTTTTATTTTCTCACATGAAAAGTGAAATGGAAAGGACAGAGCTCAAGTTACAGTGCTTAAGAGGCAGAAAAGTGCAAGTGGTGTTGTTTGGAAAAATGCTCTAAAGACAGAGGGATGCACTCTATAAGAGTTTTGAGGCTTTCATCTTTCCAGTTCTCTGGATTTAAGGAGTCGTGTCATAGCTGCTGGCTCAGCTCTCTCTCTGCTTCCCTCCCCGTCTCTGTCACTCTTCTTCATCCTTTCCCTCCCAGACAGTGAATCATGGTTAGTTTTCATTGCGTTAAACCATATTAAAGACAGATAAAGCAGAGAACCTTCAACAAAAGAATGCCTCTAGAAGTAATAAAGTGATCACTTTGCATTTACTCCAAGTGGCTGTCAGATGTTCTACTTTTTACGTTTACTGTACCTCCCACCTCACATTTGCACTTCACTTTTTAGTTGTTTCCCTTCACTCAGTTGTTCATTTAAAAAGTTTACAGCATTTAAGAAGCAAATCTACAGTTTCTACCAACTACAGTTTAAAAGGTGATTTTAAATGTAAGAAGTAACATAAACAAGAGAGGGGGATTTGTAAATAAGGGCAAAACACAAGATATAAACAAGATATGGTCATATTTAAGCAAGTCATTAACAGATGTTTACATAAAGTTGAGATTGAATTATCTTGCACGCTGTAAAATAAATAAAATGCATGAATAAGAATGGTATATATCCACATTTGTACAAGCAGAACGTCTGAGTTTAGTGAACATATGTGTATTGATTGATTATATCAGCAACATCAAATAGACTATTGGTGTACAAACTATTAATATTTGAAATTAATATAAGATTGAAGAGTAAATATGTACGAATGTTCAATCAATATCACTATAACAGTTTATAATATACAACAAAACATACTCTGTAAAGTTGTTTGCATTTGAAAAATTTTGAATTTTGAACTAGTACGTAGACTGCGTTGTTACCCAGGGCAAGGGTGATATAGAGAAATACTTTGGTTGGAGCTGGTTTTGGTTGCACAGTGAGATTTTCAAAAGGAGCTGCTGTTGTCTACGACACCTTTGAAATTTACATTCAGTTTTTTCCCTAAATTGTACATTTTCCCTGCTGAATCAACTGCAAAGTTTGATAAAAATGTTGCGGCAGGCAAACACACGTCGTGGTCTGCGGTGTTTCCCAACAAAGCTGTTTCCATCGGGGAGTACTGTCACTGTATCCACAGCTGTGTGAAGCCACTGATGCTGTGCTGAGAGTCCGTGTATAGAGCCAAGCTGTGAATATCACGATAACCAGGTCGCAGGCAGATACGAAGCTGAGTTCATTCACACAGAGAGGGGAGGATCAGAACCGCGTAGGAGGGGAGGGAATGGAAATTATTTCTAAGCAAAATGCTGCTCTCCACATCTAAACCTGTACCTGTGGATTGGGAAGAAGGAAGGATGGAAGGGGAGGTTTGTGGAGAGAGAGAGAGAGCGAGTGTAGTCAATTTATATTCTGCTTCAAACCAAATGTGAGAGCGGGGGAAGGTCAGATTAATAGCTTCCAATTCACTTCCAATCTCCTCTGGACCAACACATGTGCCACTGGCATTATCGCACTCTTGGTGTTTCTCAAAATCAATGATCCTTCATTGGTAGAGAGGGTCCTTCCAAGTCTGGTCCTACAGAGACCAGACAAGACTTTCTTTTTTGTTGTCATGATTATTTCTGTTCATTCAGACCAATAATACAGCTTCTCCTATAACTCGTTGTACTTGACACATTAGCAAACATGACTTATTGAACAGATTGGTTGAATAATTCATTGTAATTGGTCAACGGTGACATTCAGTTGTCTGTTATTTCTGTTTTCAAGTGTTGCTAGCGACTAAAACATAAGGTTTATGTTTATTTTAACGATGTTCAACTCGTCAGAAACATCTATGCCACAATGGCTGGAGTATTTTTCGAATATTAAATGAAATATATGGTGAGAAGGAGACAGCGAGACCTTTCATTCTTTTAGCTCAAAGACTGTTGTTGAGGATCACAGAAGAGACTTTTATCGCAACAGATGTTCGCAACATTTAGCTGGTATTTAAATCAACGTCAACAGCTTCACACTGAACAGATGCTGCTCTGCTAGCATGACTCAGCTTCAGCGTTAGCTTTTTGTACAAACACTGTCGTTCTCGTTGTTTACTTGCACTGACTTATTTATCCTACTACTACTACTATCCTAAACACTTTGAGGACATACACTGAACCTATAGAGGCTGAGTGTGTATGCTAACAATGCTAGCTTGTTTGCAGTTCAAACCACATGTAAGCTAACAGAAGCAAGCTAACTTTCGTTCTAAGCCATGTAATAAGTGGGATTATGTTTCTTCTTCTTCTTCATTCAGAAAGCAGTTAATAATCTACATTGTCAGTTATGTTGACTTATCATTGCAACACTGATTGTGAAGTTTCTGTCAGGCATGCATGTTCAAAGAAAAATTACTGCATATACCCAAAAAATGCATAGTTTTCTAAAAAAAATAGCATTGGAAGAATGAACCTAAATCCTGTAAAGACCTGTACATACTCCACAAGAACAAATACATTTGTTATTTGTCTTGAGGTGGCAAGGACAATAACAAACTTAGTTCTGGCCAGGACAATTCATACTTCACGAGAAGATCAAGTGCAACTCCTGGGAATGACAACAATTCTACATTACAATCAGAATCAGAAAAAGCTTTATTGCCAAGTACAATTTTACACATACAAGGAATTTGTTGTTTGCCCAGCTGATGTGTCAAGAACAAGCTGCAAGAACTCCCAAACGAGGGCTGCGAGAAAATAATGACGCCATTCTTTTCTCACAGCCCTGGGAGAGAGGGAACAAATCTCTCTGTTCTTGTGGAGTATGTACAGGCCTTAAATCTATGGGGCCATTTCAAACGACACATCATGTTAATAATGCCCTTTGAACATGAAAAGCTCAATGCTGAATTTATTGTTTAGATAATCATTTTGGATGGCAACCAGTCGGAATTCTCAAATATACTGTATGTCGTTACCACATAAGAAATATTCTGCTAATTTCTAAAGACTGTAATAAGTAAAGCATTCATGTTGAAAATGAGGGTTTTTGGATTATAACAGATTTTAAATTGGACCAATACCTATAACATAAAACACTATAAAACCTAAAACATTTGAAGGAAGAACTCAGTCATTGTGAAACATCCTGCACATTGGAACAGTCCTGTGGGGGACTCCCGATGATGTAATACGCCTGAAATTCAGCCAATTTTTCATCCTTCCTTGACTTTGAGAAACACCTACTGACACACTAACAGGCTGTAAGTTGAATTAAATAAATGGTTCAATGAATGAAAGAATCTGCGCAAAAAGAAAGAGCGAGAAAAAAGACCAATACAATGCTCATACACCGAAATCACTTTGTCGATTGTTTACCGTACACCCGTCTGTTTATCCTAGAGTGAAAGCTCTAATGAGTATTCCCTCGTCAAGCCCCTGGTCATGTGACACCATGTCTTGCTGCTGATTGGTTTGACGATTAGCCACGGTTTAATGCTCTCTGATGCCTGTAATAGGCTGTTTGGACAAGACTTTACCTCTAAAATTATATGGCCTTTGAGTGTAGCATCCACACGTTACATTAAGATCGCTACATTTTAATTAAACGGCTGTCATAAATCAGGTTGGATAATGCTTATCCTATCATGTCGGCTTCTCCAGTGGAGAAAACGAGATTTAGCTGCAGTTAATGCAAACGGACAGTTCTTGAATGATCACTGAACGCCAGAGAATTGGCTGTTGGGTATCGTTTCAGTGGGATTACGGCAGCTGACTGTTTTGTTTAAGAATTCTGTGCATCAAAAAAATCAATGGAACTGCTGAATTCATTCACCAGCAGTAAATGCAGGTGATGCCATTATTAATGTCTAAAAGTACTTTGCTCAACAGTGCTTGGCAGGCAGAGTCTTCACAGTTCACCGATCCCTAATAGGCTCCAATTATATCGTGTGTGGCTCAGTTATGGTTTTCTAAGTGCAGAGACAAGACCTTGGCTAAGATTTCATTACATTTTTTTTCATTTTTTTATATATTGCAGTTATATGATTTATGGATTTATCTGTTGATTATTTTCTTGAAATTTTGGTCCACAAACTACAGGTATTTTCTTCCAGAAAACATGCACATCCAACTCAAAAAACTCAATTGAGTCAATTGATTGACCAAATAATTGTTAAATAATCACTTGATTAGCTGTTGCAGCCCTTGGGATTTAGGCTTTAAGGAGACCTATCAGGCCCTTTTGAGACAGTAATTGCTGTCTGTATGTGTAAACTTGACTTGACGAGTTCTGGCAGGGCCCCAGAGGATGACATGTGCTTTGCTGCTGATCTTGGCGTGAGTTTGTTCTGCCTCCATCTGCTTCGCTTTGATTTTTTCTGTCTTGTTTTGTTTTTGGCAGTGTTGAATCAGAATTTATTTATTCATTCTTATATATCATAGACGTTTTTTTTTTTTTTTCTTTACAGATCTATATGTGTCTGACAGGACGTCCAACCCATGAGCTTTCTTACTTTTCTGCCAAATGTATTTTGGAGACAATATCATTTAACACATCACACCTTTCTCTTTATAGGCCCACAGAGATGTTGATGTGCGTCTTGGGAGAACAGTAATCTCCCTCTCCAACGAGGTTAAGTTGTATTGCTGTTTGCTTTGTCGCTCTGTGTTTGTCAGCAAGATTACCACTGAACCCATTTTGTCTCGTAAACAGAAGGCGCTGTGTAGTTTAAAGAAGAATCCATGGAATTTCTGAGCAGATTTGATTTAGGGGGTGTTAACAGGATGTGTCACAGCTCTGTTCAAACTAAAGCATGGGTCCGAGTCAGTGTAGTGTTCCAGGCATATGTACACCATGTACATATATCTATAAATCTATCTATAACTATAAATAGTTTTTTTAAATAGTTACCAATCTTTTTTTGAGATTGGTAACGACAAAATAAGTTAAATAATTTACACTTACGTTCAATTTCTCAACAAAAACTGGAATTGTGTCCTGATTGAAGAATCCAAACAACATTGTTTGACTTCATTGACTTGGCATCCATATTTGGACAATTAGTCTATATATTGGTCATTGTCAGTGTTTGCAAAGGATACAGGTCATTTAGTTGCTGTATGGCATAGAAATGACTGCTATTCTTCCTCCTTGGAACATTTCTGTCTTATAGCTAGACTTGCAGCATGGATGAAGACTAAGCATATTTATGAAGACATAGTGGAGTGGACAGTGCTGAAGCTGTCAGCAGCTGATTGAGACGTCATTCTGTCTTCATCCTTTTGTTTCCTCTCCACTGATTCTCCCGTTTCTTCTTCTAAATCATTTCTTTTCATTCTTTCTCTCGTCCCCTTACTGTGACATGTATGTCTTTGGCTCTTCCCAATGTTCTTGTGTTTATGCTAATGCTGGTATTAATTATTATGGTAATGTGACTGTTAATCACTATGCTAATGTCACTGTGCCCACCTGTCAAACTGGTCTGCAAGGACCTGTCATCTCGCCTTCTAGTTCATATTCAGCCACTCTTAGAAATTGTATTCAGTACCAGTCTTAAATTGTATTGAGCATTAAATAAGCTACAGCTTAATTTCCATCTTTATTTTCCCCCACTGGGCAGTTAAATGCCGCCGGTCTACTGTTTTAATCACTGTTGATTTAATTTTATCATGACTGAGCAGAAAACAATATCACTCATGAATCTCACAATTGATTAAATTGATTAAATTAAAAGCCTGATAATGACCCATTCATTTGAATCAGGTGTGTTGCAGCAGGGGAACATCTAAAACCTGCAGGTCAGGGGTACCCATGGACCAGGATCGGCTAACACTGCCTTAACCTAACCCTGACATAGAGGCCTTTGTATGCCAAAGTGTGCTAATTATTCACACATAATGAAATATTTTTCGAACATGTGACCAATCAACGCGGCATTCACTATTTTTTCCGATCGTGGTTGATTTGCCAGAGCGATTTTTCCAACAAATCCAAAGCTAACCAATCACAATGGGTGTCGTTGTTGATGTACAGTCCAAGCATTTACTCGGCATCAGATCGCTTGATTGTGTTTGTTTCCAAAAACCCTGTAAAATGATTACAAGACGTGTGGAGGGGGTTGTAATAGAAGTTCAGCTGCAGCTGAATGAATGAGTGAGTGAGTGTGTGTGTCCTGCTCTGGTCATAGACAGACCGTGATGTGATTTTTCCCCCCTCGTCACATGGGAGGATGAGTCCTAACACTAAAAAGGTGTAACAGAGAGGGAGGACTCACCAAAAATGTCCCACTTTTCAAACATGCTCTCACCTCCTATGCTTTATAAAGTTTTTTTGTTGGTCCTCACAAAGATATACATAAAAGTACACAAACACGGGCACATGCACACACTTCTCCTGCCTCCCTTCCCTTGGAAATATGTGCTGTCATATGTTGACAGAACAATGTGACGCACACAGGGAATAGACCCCCGTGAGGAAATCCCACTGACGGTGTGTGTGTGTGTGTGTGTGTGTGTGTTGAAACGTGAATCACATAATGTGCCAAAAGCTGTAGCTTTTTTTTATGCTTTTATTTTCACTTTGATGAGAGGGACAGAGAGAGAGTAGGATCACTCATGTCTGCCATGTGCATTCATGTGTGGTTTTTCTGGTGTGTATGTGTGTGTTTTCTTGTTTTTGTGGCTTTGTGCGGATCAAAAATTGCATAAACCATATGGAGTGAGGACATTTTGGCAAAGTGAGGACATTTTGTTTGGTCCTCACATCGATAAAGGGCTTTTTGGAGGGGTTAAGTCCTGCTTTTAGGGTTAGGGTAAAGTTAGGGTTAGGCACCAGTTGTGATGGGTAAAATGTGTGTGTGTGTGTGTGTGTGAAGTGATTGCTCGTGAGAGCAGTCATCAGAACCAGACAACATCACTTAATGAAAAATAAAAGAAAGAATGAAAGAATTACAAATAAGGTTCTGAAATCTGTATTTTACTTTGTGTTTATAAAGCCGGGCTAGACAAAGACTGAAATTGAAAATGTGCTGCTTATTATGCACTTCAGTAATTGAAGTGAAAAAAAGTGATTTTAGAAGTAATAAAAAACACATTTCCATGCAGTTTTGACACGGTTTCAATACTTAAATAAAACACAACAGGGGTGCAGTGCTAAGTGTTTCTCAAAATTAAAAATAATATCTTAAATGTTCAAAAATATATTCAGATGCCTATCACAGTGGAGCAAAGCATCCAGCAATGACTCACATGTCAGGGCTAAAATTGAAGATCTCATTTGGATTATTAAATTTACTTTAACCAAGTATGAATAATAACCATTGGAAGCTTAACATGTCCTCTTTTGTAAAGGACCTCCAAATACTTATGTATTGTAATTCAGTCATGCGGGACATGGCCAAGTGGAAATAGAACTTGGCTACAGGGTACTAGTGTACTCATTGTGTCGGTCCCAAGCCCGGATAAATGGGAGTGATGCATGAGGAAGGGGATCCGGCAAAAAAATCTCTTCCAAATCAAATGTGAGACTCATGTACTATGGCAACCCCGAGAGCTTAAGCAGCCAAGTCTATAAAAGTTACTATTATTTGGTCCAAAGCATTTTAAAGACCTCCAAAAATAATGATTTATATTATACTTTATAGTAATCAGGTTAATGCTTAATACATTTAATTCTGCAAAAACAGAGGCTTCGTCATTATCATTTATTTACTTTCAGAAACAAATTTAACTTACAAGCAGTGACTGAAGTCATGTGTTATTCTAAAATACATGCTCTCAAAGCAGTTGTGTTCAGACGAGGTATCGGAAAATAAAACTTGCTGAATTACAAGCGGCGATTCCCCTTCCAAAAGGGTGATAACTAGCGTTGTAATGAAAACCTTCAGACAATACATGTTGCAGGCTCTCTGCCATCTTTTATCCCGGCATTGGCACATCCTATTTCACTGAACAGACAATTTGTTCTTTGGCAGGAGCTGCAATTCATTTTAATAGTCCACCTTTCCCCCAGTTAACCGTTCTGTTTCATCCATAAGTTTCAATTCTTCCAGCAGTTAGAGCCAACATTAGTGATGGCATGGACAAATGGGATGGCTTAATGAAACGTTCGAAAGGCTGCAGAATAGAGCACAAGTATTTTTAGCTTAATTTGCTCACTCTTAGTGGTGTGATGGTGTGAGTGGAGGGTAACATCTGCTGGAGTGGGCACCAAAGAGACAGAGCTGGTGGAGATATCAAATTTATTTCAAAGCGATAGAGTATATTATTATCTCAAGCATATTTAAAAGTAATGGTGCTACCTTTAACCTTCCAGTTATTACATTCATTACGGCTTCAGCGCTTCTATGCTCTACGTTGCTTTTTTTGTGGTGCATGTCAGTGGGTCAGATATGAGACCTGTTACTGTTCTCGGACCATTAATAAATCTGAAATCATTTAGAAGCATGAAATGAGGTATCATTAAACGTGCATCAGTTATCGACAGTTTGGTGTAAGTTTAAGAAACAAAGGCCAGAAAATGAAGCTCTCTTTGGTCATCATTTCCATTGAGTTATACCTTTTAAACAGGATTTGTAAAAACGAGTGTAGCAGCCACTTTTAGCAGTGTATACCTGGCGTAGAACTTTATTCATGCACCATACACAAAAATAACTGTCTGTTAAATTTTTTATAAATATGAAAACTATTACTATTACTATTAAACTATTACTAAAACGACAATAACAGATGATAAAATCACTCCCTGCGTCAAATATCCACCAAGAATGTTTATGAGAGAGGGAGAGAAAGTGAGTTAATTAACCAGTCATCAGCTTCCTCTCCACTTTTATCAGTTGATATTTTAATGCTCTTTCACTGCAGAACTTTGTTTAAATGCTTTTGTAGTGATTTTATGTATTTTGCAAACATAAATAGGCTACATCGCTGAGAAAATAACACGCAATCGGCTGTTCTGTGTTTCTATATGCCTGCCCACCACTCCGTTGAGTCCCAGAGAAGCTGAGCTTCCCTGGAAGTAACATTTTTACCACATTTATCCGATCACCATTGAGCTCGCCACAGTGAAAAAACCTATTCTGTGTTGTGTCATAGAGATCAAGTGAAGCTGAGCTTGCACTTGTTTCAATGTGTCGTCGTGCTGCTGCTTCTGGAATGGATGACAAGAAAATTGTGACTGACGATCTCTGCTAAACAACTGATTCTGAACATGTCTTATAGTTGATCGAGTTCTAGAGAACTTTTAGTAATGAAATACAACAGTACATATTCAACCATTTATTTTTTTTAGGACATTTTAGAGGAAGCAGAGCTTCCCTTGCTGACATGGAGCAATCGCCTCCGGTAGCAAAGCTTTTTAGGTTTAAGTTTGTTCATCATTTCTAACCCATAGCAGCAGCCCATCGTGTTGCTGGCAACCTGGGGGTCAAAGTGCTACAAGCTTTGTTATTAGATTGGTTGTAGTGGGTGGCACACCAAAACACCAACAATAAAAAAACAAAAACTTAAACAAGTTTTGTAGCCCCCAAATGAAAATTCTAAACGATAATATGCTAATAATAAGCAAGTTTTTCAATTAAGCATGTTTCCTTTATCTCTGTTGAAGTATGATGGTCATTTTATGACCTAATATAATAAAACTCTTACACATACACCTGTTTTTGTCACAATCTGCATCATTATCTCAAGTCACTTCACTCCTTATTTGTCCTTCCACTACAGTACTGCCATATGGGGTCCAACCTGTTACACCCTTTATTATTATTATTATAATAATAAAAAATGTTGCCAGTCATGTGAAAAGAAATATAGCCTATTCGTCTGCAACCCAATGGGAAATTGTACATTTGTATGTACCCCTTTGCAAATCTGCAAATCAACATAAACACAAAACACTGTCATATGTCTACATGTAAATAAGTAATGTTGGTTCCAAAATTGGTCCCCAAACATATATGTATGTATTATTCAGAAAACATACAAAGGCAGCACGATCTTGGAAACTAGGTTGTAGTCAAACACTCACAAGAGATAGATAAGTAATAACCTCTGCTTGGCTTATTTAATACAGAAAACAATCAATTTCAAGTTTTTCCCCATACCACATGATGCGTAACTTTTGCCGGTCACATGACCCCTGAATGCCCTCTGTCACCTATGACCTATGATTTTATGGATCAATTTTATTCTATTATTTTAGTCTTGGCCTCTGGCAGCTTTGCAGTCGGCTTATTGGGCTGAATGTCATCTATAGTGAGGAAGTGATCAATTATTCAGTATTATTCCTTTGTGAAGGTGAATAGGTATTGATTGATGATAGATAGACTGAAACTATGTAGTGTACAACTGAGATCCGATCACATGCAGAAAGCACTAATTTCAACTCTTCACACTTGATATTAAAATGTGCCCTGAATGCATCTCCTATGACCACACGTGATTCTCTTCAATGGTCTTTTGATGTGGCTGTAAGTTATGATGTTGAGCTTTCTTTTCACTCCTAATGTGCTTATTAAAAAAAGGTTTTAAGTACCGTGTTACACAGTTCTTGCTTGGTATTAAACTGCATTAACTTTATTCGGACGAGATTCAAATTATTACCAAGTTAGTCCCGTTTGACTGTGCCATGTTAGTAGTTCCGGAAGAGGTCACTAAAGATTACGGCGACTTTTACCTGGGGTAAAATAATAACCTATTAGCCCTGTGCGAACAGACCAGCAGTAAATATTCAATCATCTCCTGTTCTGTGGATTTTCAAGCATGGGTTGAAGCCCTATGTTGTTGTGTGTCTTCAATTGTGATATCAAGAAGCAGGGTGTATTGTTTGCGTGTAGCTGGTGCTTGGTCGGGGATCACCACATTCGCCATGACCCTTGCCCTCCCACATTGGGGCCCTTGTCTGGCTAGGGTGACTGAACATGTGCCCCGTATGGGGGGGTCACCCCTCTGTGGGAGTGCATGGAACGGGTCGTAGCGGCTCCTAGGACAGATGGAGCGAGAATGACATTATTCCACCTCCTCATATAAAACTAATCCTGTACAAATAGGGCTCATGACACACACGATGATCACACACTTAAATCTGCTCCCTGCATGTCGTACCCTTTTTTGAAAACCCCCACCTCAACCCGCCCCTGCTGCTCCAGACAGCCCCACGCTGTTGATGTCATGTACTGCTGCTCTGCCATCATGCTGGTTGCTGCCAATACGTATTATTGTCAGTTTGACATCGCCTACTGGGCCTGCGGGTGCTGACATAACAGAATGGCTCCTGTAGAGTGATTGTTACAGGGTGTATGGGTGTGTGACGGGGGTCGGCCAAGGTGAGCAGCAGCCTTCAAACGTCCATAGACTCTGTGATTATTACCACAGCAGGATGGAGGTGTGTTTGACTGTGTACGGGACTCAATTGCCTCCAAACTTGACTGGTTGAAGTAGAGTTAAGCTGTTAAGCTTTTGACAAAACTGAGCAGAAACACTATATTAAACAAAAAAAATTAAACGCTCTTGTGGGAGTGTGCAGGGACCATTTGGATTTAAATTGCAGGCCCGCAGTAATGATTACAAAAATGATATGTTTTAGCCACTTAAACAAAGGCTCACTTAATAAAATCAAGGTTGGCTTAATTGCATAGTATCATAAGATTTTAGTCACTGTTTTACCTTGCTGTTAGGCAGCCTGTAACTGATGGTGTGAGACTTTTTAAACACCAGTCCATTGACAGAAACAGCAATTTTAGCTTGTAAGGCAGCATAATTCAACATTGTTTGGTAAGTCTGTGTCATATAGTATGTAAATAAAGGTTTTGAAATACTGAGGTCACAAAATAACACAAATGAAATTACTCAGTGGAAGCAGTGGACAGCACAAACTTAGGTTTACCGTCAAGTTCTTACCATATAAATTACAGATACAAATAATGTTAGTATGATTTTGGTTGATTATGGTTTTCTTTTTCATAAATGAACTACATTCTACTATATATATTATATGCTATATAGCTATATTTTATAGGACAATAAAATGAGCTAAACAAAGAGTGGAAAACTGAATAAGACTGGGATTAAGCCATTATCTCAAGTTTGGTAAATGACAGTCATTAGTCCGTCATTAACACTCGCCTCCAATGATTGCTGTCTGTGTTGTGCTATCTTGGGAACTGTTGACTGGCATGTGTTAATGTGTTGTCTGTGTGTGTGTGTGTGTGTGTGTGTGTTGAGTGTCTGTGTTTGTGTGTGTACAAGTGCATGTTTGTCTACACCTTTGTTTCCGAGAAGCAGGATTTGTGTCTCAATTTGAGAAGCCTCTCGTTCCCCGCTGAAACGAGTCTTGTCCCTGCAGATACCACACTTTGTTCCCCTTGTTAAGATCATGAATATTAATATGTCGCCTTGTTATGTCTCAGTCACATTACAGTGATAATTAAGGACCGAACGCTGTCAGACACTCTCTCTCCCAGGTTTGGACTAATTGACCTCCCTATACACAGAGATGATGAGGTGAGGAGAGATGCACAAAGGGAGACACAATGAGGTGAAGACAAAAACAGATCAGAAGGCCAACAATGACGTATCTGAGGGAGGAAGAGGGAAAATGAGACGAGGACAAGATATTGAGTGACAGAGTGAATTCAGAGGAAAACTGGAGACGTGGAGTGTTTCACAACTTGGATCTTATTTTTAGGACATCCAGCTCTGTTGGATACGGTGGCCGCTGAAACCTTTTGACAGGCAGATAAGATGAAACAGTGCTTCTACTGATTTCTACTGACTTTGTTTTTCCTTTTTGTCTGACTGCGTTGTTTGAAAACCTTTAAGAGCAGAGATGCTCTTAAGCAGATAATTAAGTAGTCAAGTTGCCTGATTTGTGAGCCTCAGCTTAACACAGCAACCCTGTATTCAAGACAGTTAGAGCAAACAATGCGATCGAAAATGTGAATTTGAGCATTTTCCCTCTGGACAGAGGTTTTGAGATGTAAGAAAAAAAGTGTGGCTTTTCTCCAGCATGTATTTAGTTTTTATCATTTTTATTCCTGACACATTCATTTATCTCTTCTAGTATTGGTCCAGTTGTTTTGTTATTTGTATTTTTGTATGTATATTACTTCATTAGAGAAGCCTGGAGCACTATCTTTTACCTCTTGCTTTTTTACTCATTTTTGTTTTTATTTCATGCTCTACAATGCACGTCATGTCTGTTCTGTCTCTAAGATGTTTTGTGGATGCTACGGTCTTCAAATTGCAAAAAAAAATATCTACCTATGGTTACAATTCAGTGACTTGACTCACCACTAATAGTTAAACGATGACACTATTGTTGTGGTGTTGATATAATTAATGCCCAATCTATATTCCGCAGACTCACTTCTCTTTGCTGGCAGTTGTCTCTCTGGTGAACAAAAATATAATATTTAATAAACAAAAGGAAGAAGTAGGGAAAAAAAATAAGATCTTAATGCAAAATATACAATAATGGGTGCAGAATAGTGCAAAGAAATTACAATTCGGTAGGGTGACGGCTGTGGGTGCTGGCCTGAATCAGTACAAGTCTTGGATCACGGGCAGGGGAGCTCCGATGATGCGCTCAGCAGTCCTCACTGGGCCCAGACAGAGGTAGAATATTTAGATTTTATAATATAGCATGTCTAATTTCAATACTTTACACTCAATTGGGAAATTATGCACCTGGATCAGCAAATACTGCATTCCTAGATACATAAACACTGGCACCTTGAAAAAATAGGCATTCAGTTACGCTTTAAAAGCAAATTGTTTACTAAAAAATACATGTCCTGGCTCCACCAGTCTACATGCTGAACTTAACCCCCAAGTTGCTCCCGATGGCTGTGCCGGCAGCATGTGGTAGATGTGTGATGGAACATAAATACACTGTATGAATGTGTGAGTGTGTATGGGTGAATTTTTACATTGGCCTGATTTATGACTCACTCTCTCATTTCACTTCCCTGACCTTCCCCCCCTTTAGTCTCACCCCCTTATCTCTTACTGTCTCTTTCTTCTTTGACTTTTTCCGGTTCAGGTCTCATCTCCGTCATTTGTTCTCATTATCTCCTATTATCTCCAGCAAGGGTCTTCTGAATACACTGAAGGAGCAGAAGTGACCTTCAAACTTCTTTCTCAAAGATGTTTAATGATATGTTGTTAATGATCAAACAAATATATATTTAAAAAAAAAAATAACTTCTAATCAAAAATGGCTTCTATTAGTGGCAAATATGAGGAGTTGTATTTAGCACTGTCAGTATTTGGTGGTCGGTCTGGCACTTATTTTTTATGTTCTTACTTACACAAGCCGGACAAACTGCAGAATGGAAATCGAGGCCATAGGCAGGAGAGGGAAGCTACACATTTCTCTGCATCTGCATTTATTACCACCAAACTACATGACATAAATAGAAAAACAAAGTGGGAGTCGGAAAGAAAAGGAAATCAACATCGAAACGCAGAAAACTCCAAGTAGATGTTTTAAGGGAGTTTAAGGGATTTTTTCTCTCTCAGAGGCAGGTCACTATCTGTTATTGCAGACTGTTTCTCTGCCACTACCATCCCCACTATATCGCTATAACTTAGTTGGCAGCTGTTAGCAAAACGAGTGGAGTTTTATCTCTTTCCGTTTTCCTGTTGCTTCAGTTTATCTGCCTGCAGTTCATTACCAGGAGGTGATGGACTGTTGAATTAACCCCTGTCGTACATCGATAATCCCAGCAAAGCCACGGGTCTGCCTTTTAACTGACTGTGTGCCCATGTGTGTGTGTATGTGTAAACACAGGTGTGGTACTTTTTAAATTATAACTTAAGACTTTCCAGTAGTCCTTATGTTCACCAAATCCTAGTCCTAATAAGGTAGAACCTTATTTCCGTGACTCCAGTTACTTCACTGATTTGCTTTTGGTGAAGTTTTATACGACATGAAGTTGTAAAGTTATTTAATAAAGGAGCTTTTTGGAGATACCTGCATGGCTCTCTCGATGTTAGAGATTAACTGGCTTCATGACCCCAGATTTATTAAACATGATTCTCACCATCTGCATGCACTTACCACTGGGGAAGAGGGATTTAGGATCTAAACACAGACTCAAATACACACACACACACACACACACACACACACACCTACAGGCAGGTAGCTGCAGTGAAGATATAAGGATATGGAGCAACAGAAGTGCTGGCAGGTAGATGCAGAACAAGATGCAAAGCACGTAATCCGGTTTTAACCTCAGGGAAGCTAAGGTACAAGGGAAGACACCGAGGAGCTGAACACAAACTGACAATAAGTGAAAAACACAACGTAGCTGCGGTATATTATACAGCTGAGACTTTCAGGCAGAGGCTTCGCACTTTTGCTTTTGCTGTGAAACAGGAACAGGGCCTGCTGTGTTTGTGACATGTGAGATGGATGTTGACGGTGAAACTGTGAAGAAAGATCATTTTCACTGTCGGTTTTTGCTGTGAGATGTTTGCAGTAGGCAAGTGGTCTATTCCCAAAAGGCATAGACTGTATAAAATGGTTTAACTTTCCGGGTTTTCTCCCTGAAGCCAACCTGTAAGTAACAATGGATTTCCTACTTTCCATTTAGAGGAAGAAATACTAAATATGTAGGCTGCAAACTTCTGTTTGCAAATATTCAACATGGCATTGGCTAAATCCTGATTCTACATCACATTTATAGGTGATGTCAATTGGTTTTTGCAGTAAAGTAAAAGTTTTGTTGGAGAACACAGACCATGCAGCAGACACAGGCACATTTGTGAGATATATTTGATAATATTAGAGATAACGTGTTGATGGTTCATGGTTTAAATGCTTAATATCAAACCTTTAAGGCATCAATGTTAAGGGAGCTGAGTGATGAGCTTTGAGAGATACATGAAACATGTAATATGTTATAATGTTACACTCCCCCTGACTGTAATTCATATAACCTTTATTATCCATATGTCTTAGTCTGTGTGTGTGTGTGTGTGTGTGTTTGCTCTCTTCTGACCTGACAGCTTAGGGAAAAGAGGAGCTGACATCAGATGCTGTGAAGCCTTACCGTGTGATATCCCATGACATTTACCGCTGTCCAGACCACACACACGCACACTTACAGACGTGTACGCACACAATAATACATGCACACACCATCAGCGCGGCACATAGACACCAGTCAGCTGTACAGAATCAAAGATGGAAAATTCCAGGAAAGGAAAAAAAAGGCCTGCCAGTCTTTTCTCTACATTGTACAGAGATGGAGGAGAGGATTGGTGAGAAATATAGATTAGGAGGAACTATATTGCAATCGAAACACAACCTAAACCGTGCCGTGCCAATGTGAGCGGAGCTTGGACCATAGGTGGAAAAGGGGTTTTAGTATGTTGTGCTTCTACACCAATGACAGTTTATCTTGCCATGGTGCTAATCCGACTTGTGTTTCCACCACAGGATTTGTGGGCCAAATGTTGTGAGTTGTGTCAGTTACCTAAATAGTGTGACGTCATGCTGGTGCAATACAGTGTCGCCTGCCAATTCATTCCACAAAGAGGAAGGACGGTGACATAGTAGACAGAGGGCAACAATGGAGGACATCCAGCTTTTGGTGTCCTTTCCTGTTGGCATGTGGCCGATCATCATAAGAAAAAGACAAGCTTTGTTTGAGAGTTGGGCTACGGCGTGTTTTGTCTTTTTAATGTTCAATTCAATTCAAATCAATTTTATTTGTATAGCACCAAATCATAACATACATTATCTCAAGGCACTGTACATAGACAGCATCAAGGAGAGCAGAGAAACCCAACAGTTCACACAATGAGCAAACACTAGGCATCAGTGGAGAGAAAAAACTCCCTCTTAACAGAGACAGAACCAGGCTCAGAGATGTGCAGCCATCTGCCTCGACCGGTTGGGGTGAAAGGAAAATGGGGGACAGAGGAGAGGTGGGGGAGAGAAAGGACAAGAGGGAGATGAGGTAGAGACAGCAGAGAGAGAGAGACCAGGAGCAGATTCACAACAACAGTATCAAGTTACAAGTTTATACAGTCAATGATGACATGTTTATAGCAATACAATGCAATTTACATAAGCAGCAGCAGAGAGTGTTGATAAAAATTATACCGATATCGACTTTTAATTATAGCATAATAATAATAATGGTGATGATATGTATGATAGCAATGTCGTCAAAAACTGGATCTGGATCCTGCAACCTGCAAGATGAGGATACAGAGAGAGAGAGAGATGAAAGGAAGGAAAGACACAAACTAGGGAGAGAAAGAGACAAGGTTAATGACATATAAAATGCAGTGTTGATCAGTCAGTAGACTGCAATGTGTCTTGTGCCACGTGCCAAAAACTGGGATGGTATGGATCATGTATTTTGGTTCCCCTTACAACATTTTAGAACGCACATGCAAACAATTGTAACCTGTACTACTTGGTGGCACCATGGCTCTTGACAGTGGCTATACTGCCTCTGCACTGCCCCTACTGTTCACCTGAAAATTACACCATGCTCATTTGTAAGGGTGTGGATACTCTGGCCTAATAGTAAGGATGATACATGGAAACCCTTTGACAAAAACACAAAGCACCTTAAGATATTGCATTGTTGTTTTCTAATAAAACCTAATTGAATTGTATTGCTGTAACAAACTAGTAATACGTTTTATTTGTCAGATTGTAGATGTATTTTTGTCAAGTCATGACATTTGGGTTCCTCTTATTGCACAGAAAAAATAATAGTTTATGCATGAAGTGATTATTAATCATCTCTCTGTACACTATGCATACTGTTTAATTCAGACCACTAAGATCCAGTTAAACATCTTCACAGTCTATACTATCTTGCTACACGTAGTTGTTTGTTGCTAAGGAGTTGTGTAAAAAGGTAAAAGGGCATTTATCACATTTCTGTTTGAGCTACTTTTACTTTGAAAACTATTTTGAAATCTCAACACCTCCTCCCAAATCACCATAATCTGAGACCCTCAAGTTTTGTTTATTCTCCAATTTGCTGAGCATCATCATTCCGAGTTGCTCGGTCTCTGAAACCCCAAAGAGCCTCTCCTGTGTCATTAACTTCATCAGTGACGCCACAAGACACAATGAGCTATTACTTAAGGACACCAAAGCCAGAAACTAGAAACTCCCCCCCATCTACACCTCTGTCTCTTTATCTTCTCCCTCTCTCTATCCTTTGTGACTATTCACTTCATTTGATACTCGATTGGTTGCCTTGGAAACCGGAGGTCATTTGCCTCCTGCAAGTCTCTTTGGAAACAATAAGAACACAAGAGGGAAGGAGAGGGAGAGAAAAAGGCAGAGAGACATCAAGAAAATCGGAGTGATGCCACGCAGTGAGGTATTAAGAATTTATTTAGCTCCTGCTGTCACACACTTTCAACCTCCTTGATCTTCACGGCTCTGTCACACTGATGCCTTTCGGCTCATCCAAATCTTCTGGGTAACGATCTCCGGTGACACTTTATTTCATCTGCCCATTTTAAGATCTCAGATAATATTTCCTTCAAGTAATGATGTAACCAATCTGCTGGTGGTACTTTGTTGTACCTTTACTCTGAAGATGTGGTTAATGGGTTATCAGGAAACACACTGTAGCAGATGTTTTACAATCCTGATATCTGATATAAGCAGATCAAATGACATTTGAGCAAATTATTAAAAAAGAAAACACGTTATCAGCAGCCTCACTTCAAAAAAGCCTTAACAAAACCCAGAAAAGATTACAATTGCAATTTAAAAACTTTGCAAAGCCTCATAATCTCTCACACTGAGAACAAAATGGGTTGCACAATTTCAATAATGGGACACATTAAAGCACAAGATAGTTACAAAAGAAGATGCAGTCAGCTCAGTGAACAAGCTTTCGAGGTAATATGATATCAAAATAAGAGTCTCATTTTTCTCATTTTGTTGTATCTTCAACCAAATGCTTCAAAGAAATCATTTGGACTTGAGAGGCAAGGTAACGTGACTTTGAGATAAAGATTAAATCCCACGTGAGTTGTTCCCAAGCCAGACTTATACCACAGTTTGAAGACACAGTGAGAAAGTAACAGCAAGGTATCTTTAACTTTATAACTTCTCACCATATCGTATTGGTTCAATTGTTACTTGCTCCCAGCTCTTAGCCTTACCCTGTCTTATCAAAATAAGGTAAAAAACAGAAAAAAGTGTCTCTTCTAATCTAATCTTTGGCACTCTGAGTTTTAAATCAGCTTGGACTTTCAAAGTTGTCATGGCAATTTGTACGCCTCCCCTAGCAAGTGACTGGAGAGTAGCGCAGAGCTGCACTGCCCCTCATCCACCCGCAACGATACATGTATATATATCAATCAGAATCAGAATCAGAATCAGAATCAGCTTTATTGGCCAAGTATGTAACACATACAAGGAATTCGACTCCGGTTTTTCAAACACACGCTGTACATGAAACATAGACATCAACATAACTTAACATACATTTGACAAGAGTGAATAAAAAAGGTGACCAGAGGTCCGGTTTATTTTTAAATATATATATATATATAAACGATAAAGTGCAGATAGTGAATAGATAAATAAACAAATAAACTGGTCAAGTGTTCAGTAATGTGACGGCCTGGGGGAAGAAACTGTTCTTGTGTCTAGCAGTTTTGGTGTACAGTGTTCTGTAACGCCTGCCAGAGGGAAGAAGATCAAACAGGTTATTTCCGGGATGTGATGGATCTGCAGAGATACTACCTGCCCGTTTCTTGACTCTGGATGTGTTCAAGTCCTGGATGGTGGGCAGTTTGACACCAATGATTCTCTCTGCAGTCCTGATGGTGCGATTCAGTCTGAATGTATAGATATACATAGATATAAATATGTGTGTAACTCACCCACTTTTATGGGGTATTAAAATGTGAAATATTCAGTGTTAGGAGCTGCCCTGCCTGATACACATATTGTAAAGCGCACACCCTGACAAGAGACCGAGTGGAACGGTACAGTTTGGTGAGGTATGGCATGTATTCTTTGTGTTTCCATTAGGAATTGTACCAAAATAACCAGTCCCAACCTTCCATTGGGGTCCCAGAGTAAAATGGTACAGTACAGACCCATTCTCGGATCATAACCCTTAGGGAATTTCTCCAAAATTTGGAGAAAACTCATTTAATTAGTTAGAAGCATTAATTTAGATTCAAACAAAGTAGACTAGAATTTAATGGTTGAAGTAATTGTGGCTTAACAAAAGGTGTTTTCTCGTGAGCTTGGAAGTTTTGGTAAATCATGGAAAAAATATTAACTTAGACTCCAAGGTGAATTGTTTGCTTGATGGTGTTTTATGGCAATTGACCTCCATAATGTGGTATTACTGCCTTCTCATGGACTGAATAGTCCATTAGTTCTTCTCCCCCCCCCCCTTAAAAGTGACTTCATACGTTTTTGGTGGTTGGTGGTGAAAGGTCTCGGTCACAGTGACCTCATGTTTCTCTGAACACAATATAAGAACAATACAGTGTTGATTTATGTTTTTGCTTCATGAACTTCATCACATCTGAAGAACACTGTGAAAGAATCCGTTCAAATTTGGTAGAAATGTTCTTGTTCTTGATCAACAGGATAGTTGTGTTTGAATTGTTGGACGAAAGCTGCATTGGTCAGCAGAGGCAAACTCATGGTGGCGCTTTTTTTTTTAACAACTCAGCTAAGTTAAAAACATAATTCATGTAAAAATTAATCATGAACAATGTCTCCATCCTGCAGCCCATTTTGTATTCATAGGAGAAAAAAGCTGAACCTGTTGCTTAGGATTATGTAACACGACACAAAGGGAAAGGACTTATTTAAGGCGCGCACACACACACACACTTAATCAAGGGTGAATACAATGGCTTTATTATTCAGGTCATAGATAACAATCTATCACAAAAAAGGCTTTTGGAAATTGGTTATACTGTATTTTCTTTTCCTCTCACGTCTTCAGCTGAAGTTTGAAACACGTCTTTCTTCCAAAACCAAAAACTCGAAATAGTGTTTTCTTATTCAACAGAAAGCAAATATCAGAATGCCCCGTGCATCCGTCAAACTCTCCCTTCAACTGTACACTCTGTAGCAGTGATTGACAGACAGTGGATGGCTGTTAAGTGCAAAAACAGCAGCCTAATTCATTTGTGATTGTACAATTGCACCAAAAAACATACAAAATATAACATGAAATAGATATTTTGTGCTTTAAATTTCACCTAATTTTTCATCCAGTTGCAGTGGTGATGTGTGTGTGTAAATGTCTGGGTATAGGAAAGAAAAAAAAAGGTATTATTATCAAAGGTGCCTTCACTAATTGACTTTTTTTGCACACTGTCAAGGCAGCACATGCAGTAACAGTATATGCTCAGGAACTAAACTTGAAAGCTGGGAATTGGATGGAAAAAAAAATGCATTTGGCAGTGGAAATAAACCACAAGATAATCCTTACAGCATAAGCAATAGGCCTGTCATCATTACTTAGAGCGAGGAAAGAAAAGAAAGCGCTGACCTGCAGTTTTATCCAGCCATGATATTGATATTAAAATGTGAATCTGTGCATTTTAGGTGGTGTGTTATGAAGCAGTGGCTGCAGGTTCTTACCACACGCTCTGTGACACCTGAGGATGATCGCTCTGTGCTCATTAGGGAGGACGTGGCTAACACGTGTGTGTGTGTGTGTGTGTGAGATTCCCTACTATTCCTACTAACCTATTATTTTAATTTGTGATCCAATCCAGAGTCAAAAAAAGTGTTATGACGGCACAACGCCTTTGCAATCATATGTTACATTTCAATTTCCAATACTTTTTATTTACCATATCATACCATATCTGTCATCTCATCAACCACATTTACATCCCTTTATTTTTGTATTTATTCTATTCAAATGCTTCCAAATCAAGCTCAGAACACAGAGTATACAGCATTGTCTCGTATTCACATACACATACATTCACCTGCCACTTCATCAGTTACATCCGTTCAACCACTAGTTAACACAAATATCATGTCGGCCACTAACGTGGTGGCAGCTCATTGCATGGTAACCTCCTGAAGTTTAAAACTTGCTCCAGAATGAGGAAGAAAGGTGATTTAAGTAAACGTGGCATGGTTGTTGGTGCGAGACGGGCTGCTCTGAGGGTTTTCTGTTGGGATTCTCCCCCACACACAACCATCTCTATGGTCCACAGAGAATAGTCTGGAAAAAAAGAAAAGAAAAGTCCAGAGAGCAGCAGTTCTCTGCATGGGTGAAAACGATGCCGGAGGGGAATACAGTCAGAGACAATTGTAATGCAACAGTAACTCAAGCAAAAAGGTTTTAGGTGTCATGTGTACCTAATAAAGTGACTTGTGAGTGAGAATATGGCTTGAATGTCCTGATTCCATCGCTAAAATGTGAGATGTATACACTGCCTGCAATACCTTTGTTTTTTGTTAACATGTCTTATATAAATAGTAAAATTAAGTAGATTTAGACAAATTTACAAAGTAAATACTGTATCTGACATTTAACACGTTTATAACCCCCCCCACCCCCCCCACACACACACACACACACTGTCAACAACTTACCAAGTAACGCTATAAAAAAAGTACAGCCCAATTAAAAACTGATGCCATGGCGGCGTATTAACTGCTGCGTTTGATGTCAGCTCGGCACTACAGTGTGTAAGGTTGTACACGAAACACACGTCTGATGACACACATCGTGTCTTTACCTTGTCTCACATGTCTGCAGATGTTGGGACATCTGTATTAAAGAAGCCTCGCTTGCAGAGCTGATTACGCATCACGATAAATCATTCTCCTCAGATTACACACATCGATTTAAGGATAGACTTAATGTGTGTGTGTGTGTGTGGGCGAGCGTTTGTGTTTTCTTGAACGTGTTGCTTCAGTCGCACGTACATATGTGCGTATGTGTGCTTTACTGCTCGCACTGCGCGATAATGAGTGGGTGTTTGCTTGCTTACTTGTGTGTGTGTGTGTGTGTGTGTGTGTTTATCTCTATACATGTGTTTTGCCCACTCACAGCCTATCTTTATCCATGCTGTGATATCTGCGGTTAGTCCGTGCCTTTGAGAGAAGGTTCAGGCATGGAAACATGTTGAGAATTAAAGACGTGGGAATTCTGCTTCTTCTAACATACAGCGCAGCTTCAGAAGAAAACAGGTCATCCATTTTATTTATTTATTTATTTGAATAGTCTTTGCTGAGGCTGCTCCCACCCCGCAGGGCCGTGTGCTGTATAGTCTGGGGCAGCAATTCAGCATCCTGAGCGGTGTAGCTCCAGGGAGCGATTGGACCTCCTGGGCTCTTACAGAACTCCATCCTCCTACAAGCACTGTATAATCACTCCCCGAACACACACTCACACATGCCTATGGAATCCCTCTGTCACACTCTGCTGCATTGTTCCTGTCATTTTTTGTTTCTTCCTCAGCTTGGCTCTGTTACCCTCTCTTCAAAACAAGTGTTGTACATGCCATGGCGCACATTTTTGCCTCGTCAGGAATATTGTCTCAAATTTGTTCTGAAGACTCTATTCATTCCTGCTCATTTGTCGTGGTAACATTTTATTTAGGCAGGTCACATACAGGTTTGGAACCATGAGATGGTTTGAGGATCCATGTGTCCACACTGAGGACTGATTACAGGTGAGACAGGATTATGTTATTCTAACTACATCTGCCTGCGGAAGACGCTACAATCTCTCGATGTCTATTAGACCTAGTGTCGATTAGAGCTAATTTATCTGTATATAATTCCAAATTTCTCCTGGGTGTATTTGTGAGTGTCGCTGGAACGATTCAATACAACTCAACTTAAATACCACATATCATAGTTTTCATTACTGCTGCTCGCATTACACCCTCTCGAGGCGCCGTGCACTTTAAAGTCAAAGCTTTACTCTTTAAAAACTGTGACATTCTGCCACTGAATTGGTTCACCTTTCCTTCCGTTCTAGTTTTGTTGGAATTGCTGCAGTTGTACAATAACACTTTAGTTGAAAGGTCTGTCGTAACATGTTTGAAAGCACATTGGTGTACATTGTGACAGTCCCGGAGAAGAGACCTGTGATGGCAGATATTGATCCGTGACTCACCTTTAGGCAACATCCAAGGCTTTACACGCAAAACATCGCGTTTATTGTACTGTATAACATAACAGTCAGAGAGGAAAGCAGCAAAAGGGAAAGGGAATGCCTCCAAGACGGTGGTGAGACCTGCTATGATGTATGGATTGGAGACAGTGTCTAATAGATGCATGGCAGAGCTGAAGATGCTAAGATTTTTGTTGGGAGTGACCAGGATGGACATGATTGCAAATGAGCATATCCAAGGGACTGCTCAGGTTGAGCAATTTGGAGATAAAGTAAGAGAGACAAGGTTGAGATGGTTTGGTCACGTGCAGAGGAGGGATAGTGACTATGTTGGACAAAGGGTTTTTGAAGATTGAGCTGCCCCGATAGAGGAAAAAAGAGTCCACAGAGAAGGTGTATGGACATGAGGACAGTTAGTGTAACAGAAGAGGACACCAAGTTATAGGAGGTGGGGATGTAGGACCGAGGTGGATGATCTGCTATAGTCACAATGATGCATTTAACAGCTAATTGCTTGAGTACATACCCTTTTTGTGATTTTTCTTTTTGGCAAATGTTATTATTCTGCTTCAGAATACGATATAGTGTATAATATGCTGCATTACTCATCTGAAAACAGGCTCTATGGCCTGGTCTTGTGTGTAAACTGCACCAGTGCAGGCTCGGGAGGGAGTGAGTGAGAAGCATTGATCCTGTCAATCTGCTGAATGACTGAGTTTTTTTTACACATTCATAAATGAACGGGCTAATTAGCAAAATTGCCATCCTCTCAGAATGAAACGTTTTTGAACACGAGAAGGTTGTTTTCAAAAATGAATTAAACATGATGTTATTCAGTCAGACTCTCAGTCAGACTTTCCTCTGATCAAACAGATTAGAACTGCTTGATGCTTGAGAGCCTGAGCTTAATTTCTTTTACAAAAAAAACCAAAACAATGTTATGAGTGTATGTATTTCAGATCAAACTGGGTTTCACTGTTTGAGTGTTTTAATAATTGCCATTTTGTTTTTTAAGAAGTAGTAACCTTAAGAAAAATATCCCTCAACATCATGTTTTGTTGTCGATTGTAATTGAATTGTGGCACGTGAGCACAGATTGCTGTCAAGTTATTTGTTTGTGTCTGTCACTATGTATGAGCTGATTTCCCTTAACCTGCTGTGTTTGTACGTGGTTCGAACGCGTCAGCATGATGGTGATCCTGCTGAACTGTGTGACCCTGGGAATGTACCAGCCCTGTGAGAACATCGACTGCTCCTCTGACCAATGCCAAGTTCTATCGGTACGTGCACACACGCATTCACACGCACGCAACAACCAGAAACACCAGGACACACCTCTGACGCCGATCTGTGTCTTTCTTTGAACTCTTTGAACTGCGTTTTTTAAATATTCTTTCTCAATGTGTTTTTGTGGTTTGCAGAGTTTTGCACCGATAACCTTGCCATGGATGTCCTATCATGGTTAACTGTTGATCAGCATAGTTTTACCCCAGAATAATTAATTTTATTTACAAAAAATTCAGTCTCAGTTCAGGATTATGACGTTTCAAAGTTTGATCGCATGTTACTGCATAACACCGTCAAAAATGACATAGAATTTAGTGGCATCTAGGGGTTTAAGTTGCATATTGCTGCAAACTAAATCAAGAGGAACAAAGAGGTAACAAAAACAACAGTTCTTAATTATCAGGCGATAATATTTGAATGAAAACACAATTTTGAATGTGTTCAATTTCTGTTCATAGATCCTCAATCAATTTGTTCCACTAGGCCTCTCATGTATGCATGGTATATTCTAAGGCAAGGTTGAAGTTATGAACTGTGTACTGAAATTGTCCACACTGCAACTGCCAAATCAGATTGGTAAGCACATCCCTGATCAGATCCCGATCTCCGTGTGTCCATATTGGCATTGTCTAGTCTAGTCTCCCACATGGATTTCTGTAGACACAGGCCACGCCCCAGAATGGATGACAGATAAATGATAGAAGACAAATTAAATGGATGACAGAAATCTGTGACGGTTTCGGTCATATTTCATGGAAGTGACAGAAACGCAGGAGACCGCTGAGTTGTCCTTTATGCTGCCATCACCGCTGGAATGGCAGTGGAGCAGGACGTGTGTTGCAGACAGACCCCTGATGCCTGGTAGAATAACCCCAACCCACAGTCTGTTGTGTGTTATCGTCCATGCTTCTATACCTTTTTTTAAACTATTTTAGTATTTTAAACTATTTTAGTTAAAAAAACAATTTTCTTTTGTGTCGATCAATCGACGCTCTAAAATTCTATCTGAGCGACCAAGGCGTTCAGACTGAATCGGATCTGTAAAAATCCAAATTGCATTCGAAACCACCTCTGCATGTGGTTTGAATCAGCTGATTATGCTGATCGGCTCCATCCATGTTCCTTACAATAGCAGTATTTTGTTTTTGTGTGTGTGTGTGTTTTACATCCTGGCTGATGGATGGAATGCAGATCGACCACTTGTCTTTCTTCCCAGTGAACTTTACCGCTTGGCAGCGCAGAGCTTTGCGTGGCTGACGACTTCACTGTGTCTCATCTCTGAGGGATTTCCGGACTATTTTTAAAAGTGCACTATATATCCCTCATGCGATCATGTTTATTTTATCAGACACTCTACACACATACTGTACTGTACGTGTGCTCTGTGTGAGAAAACTCACAAACAAACAAGCAGTAACAAATCTGCTCTTTCTTGCTCTCCGAGTCATGCATATTTTATATGAAATCTGACATTTTGAACTTACATATCGCTTTCCTTGATGCAGAGTGTGCACACGTATCCATTAAATCCCACATACAGTATTCCTGTTGACACGTAAAGAACCCACTAATTCACACACTAACACACACTGCCTCCCTCTCCCTCGGCCTCTCTGTCTTCCTTCCTCTCACTCTGTCTTTCTCCCATGCTGTGGCCTGTAGCTCCTCGCTGTGACTCACAGCTAGCATGTGGTCTTTATGAGCGGCGAGCAGGACTTTCTCACATAACACGGCACCTAAACAGCTTTGCCCGTCATCTGGCAGGACGCACGGAGCTGCAGAATCCTGTTTTGCTTATGTCAAAGGTGCCGTGAGTGGGTGTAACACATGTGCGCGTATGTCTTCACCATTTTGGTGTTGAATTGCCCCAGAGTCCTGTTTTTGCACATTCTCACATGGACACAAACGGCACCTCGCTCATCATATAACAGCCAACACACACAACTGATTGATTCTTCTCCCTGGGGGAGGTGGCTGGTGAGTTGGACCTAATAGAATTTCTCCTCCAAGTATCTATAGACCCTATTCAATATCAGCATGGATTTAGCGGGCTGCGGCGCCACAGTCAATATCACTCCTCTCAGAAAATCCGTTCTTCAATACCGTGATTTCACTGCTGCCTCACCAGCACAATTTACAGCTTAAGCTACAACAAAGGGGCCTTGGGAAGTCAGCTAGTTATTTAGTCAGTGAGTGTATGATGATGGATGAGTGGTTAAACCCCAGGAAATGTAGTTTTTAAAGCGCCAGCAATTTGTTCTGTTTGTCAGAGGCAACTAAGACTGTGGTGAAGATGCTTCATAAGTGGAGTCTGAATTATGAAGACGTCTTGGGCACTTGTTGAAACATTTTCAAGCCCAAACAGAAACATCTTCTGCATCGGACTGTCTTCTATCTATTTAATGAGCTGGGTTTGTGAGAATATGAGGTACTTTAAGGCCCCTGGTATACATCCACACACACATGCGTATCGTGGACCCTGGTATACTCGCACGCCAGGGTCCTGTAGTATCTGACTTCACTGTTGGGTGGAGGTACAAGTCTGGACACAGGGAATAGGACGCATTCCTACCAAAGAAGAAGAGGACGATGCTACCGCTCCCTCGGACACGTCTGGCAGGAGAGTCGGGGTGTCGGCCGGTTCAAGGGTTGCTAGGTCGAGGCATGGATGACTATCCTCTGTGAATATTTCTTCTATTTTCGAAATGTTCTTTCTAAATGGTGAGTGGGGATTAATACTCCACCTACTGGTGGGGAGGAGATTCAGTTTGCGCACCCAATGCGCCCTTTGCGCACGTTCCAAAATCTGGGCTGCACACGCAGATTGCGGGTTGCGCATTGATGGCGCATCTCGTGCCATGCACACTATGTGCATTGGGTCCACGTTGGGTCGGAAGTATACCAGGGCCTTCCAGTTGCTGTGCGAGGACCACAGTGTTTTTTTTATCTCACCAAGTAGCTCAATTTATTCTCCACTTGAAGTTTGACATATTTTATGTCCCTCCATGTCATGCATCTGTCGTGCATCACACTTTGGGATTGACGACAGACAAAAATATTTTGTCTGTTGCTCTCATTTATCAGTTCAGTGGGCGCACTTACTGACTGCTTTTTGTTTTTACTTTCTCATTCTCCCTATTGTTCTCTCAGTAGAAGTAAAGTCTCATTATCTTTAATTACCTCACTAATGTCACCAAATCCATCTTTTTTTTATGAATGAATAAAGATTAGCACAAATATGACAGAAGGACATACCCATCCGGATGATGTAATGCAAGTAAACAAATATTAAAAGTGTTGAGTCATGGAGTATAAATCAGTTTTTGGAGAATCAATAACAAACCCCTCAGAGAGAGATAAAGATGTTGTCAATGTGCAAATATGTGCAATATGTGATGTTTCATTAAGATTAAAATAAAAAGAAAATCCATATTGTACTATTAAAGTTAATTTCATAAGGTGCATTTGCACTGAAACAAGTGTTACACCCATAGTTTGGTCACTTCAAATAAAAAAGAAAAAGCTTTTCTATTTCTGCTGCATCAACGTTGGAGAGTCTCATTTCGAGACCCGTTTACATTTCCGCATAAAAGTACAACAGTAAGAATACCAACTTTCTCTTGTTGTCCCATTTTAATTTAACCTTTATTTACAAAGGTGACCACATTCAATGTTATGGTCCGTGTGTGTAAGAATTAATGACATCCAAAGGTGAGACTGCAGATTGTAACAGATGCAGGACTCCTCCACTCACACCCTCATCTCCCAGGCATCTGATTGAACTACAGTCGCCTCTACAATCAGGAAGGATAATGTTCTTCTTTATTTGCATATTCGGCCTTTGCTTCAAAGCATCAAACACATGCTCTGGCAGCACAAAACAGCTACCTCTGGAAAGCAAGGCCGTTGCTTAAAGCACATATTTCTAATTCTGTAAGAAGATTTAAAAATATATATATATATTAAAGTTATACACTTATATACTTGTGTGGAGATGGGATCAGGACAACTGAAAGTCACAATTGAACAGGGTATTTCCATACATAGCCAGGAGGAAATGATAAATTATAGATTTTAAAAATGTCAAATTCCAATTGACTCTCTTTCCATATTACATACAAGTGAAGCAAATTCTTACAGGGGAGTTGAGCTAGAATGATTCAGGGGAAGTGTATGATTCTGACACCTAATTTTGTGCAGACTGAGGAGATCTCTGTGAGTGAAGGTTACAGTTTATTTGCACTGCTGTGTAAGTATGTAGCCCTCCAAGGGAAGCTTTGCAAATGGAGCAGTTGTGCAAAGGTTGGGTAAGTTTGGGGAAGGGACAAGGACGGCCAGCACAGAATGTGGGAGATTTTCAAGTAGTTTAATATAAGAATTTAGGAATTTGGATCGAAAGGGTTTGAACAGGCAGGCTTTCATCCACTGTGTGTGGATGGAAGAATTTGGACACAGTTTCCCTGACAGATTCTCATGTAGTATTGATGCAAGGAACAACAGCTGTTTTGTCAGAGAAGTACACCCTTGGTTGGGAAACGGCATGAGAAGCAGCTGTGGATCAGTAAGTGGAGCATTTATTAACTGGAAGGTCGGTGCTTCAGTCCCCAGCTTCAAGCCTGCATGCTGAAGTATCCTTGCAGGCAAAGCTTGACACAAATAGATGTCTGACCGTTAAGATTTAGAAAAGAACCGTGAAAATATTCTAGTTGTCATACATGTGATTTGGATTTAGAAAAGTTCAGAATGTTGAGTCGCTGTCTTCATATTTTACAAAGAGGAGAGTTTTTATGTTAATGTGGCCGAGTACACCTAAAGAAAGGCTGGATTAAGCCTCTTCATTCCCCGATCATGACACCAAATAGGCTAATAGAGTTTCACAACTGGTTTGCTCATGTTCGTCAACACAATTTCACAGGATAACTTCAAAAACTTTTGAAATATCAATGAAATGTCTGTAGCAAAATTCAACCCATTATCAAATCAGAGGTGTTCACATTCAGCATCGTCTGGGTGCACAAATACAGTTTCAGCAGGAGTGATGTAACATGTTTTCTGGGCACATTCATGTCACATCAAGATGAAAATCTTTCAACTTTTAGGAATACAGTGAGCACTTTCAGCACCTCTTTATACTTGGCCCAAAGAAGTTGGTCAAACGTGTCTTTGTTCACTCTGAAATCAGCTTAAATCTCCATTATTCAGACAAAGTCCCTCAATCTGGATATAGTAGCAAAATAATGTCACCTTACAGTTCAGGTGTCATTTTGGGCCTGTAAGAGCTTTTTCCAAGGAGATTAACCCACACAGTGAGCTTACTGTTTTTCTTACTTTTTCAGTCATTCATTAAATGAAGCAGTAACAACTTCAGTCATCTCAGTCAGCTCCCATGTTTTGGTTGATTAGTATTTTTTCTCTATTTTTATTTAACCAGGAACATCCCATTGAGATTAAGAACCTCTTTTTCAAGGGAGTCCTGGCCAAGATAGGCAGCAGCAAAGAGACAAAGAAGATGGGTAGAAAAGAAAAAGCAAAACATGGTGAGATCCGTTAAAGAGAGCTACTGTATGTACGTAAATGTCAGTAGAGGTTTTTTTTTATTTTTTATGTATTTGTCCTGGCTGTTGGGGTCTCAGTCTTCATCTCCCTTGGGCGTCTAAACTCTGCAAAATCCTTCTTTCTGGTTTGACAAAGGTCAAGGTTGCAAACTACGACCGTTCTCCCTCATTAGTAAGCCAAGTCTGGCTTCTCTGCACACCTTCAGGAATCAGGACTGCTGAATACAAGTTTTCTTTTACCCGGCAGTGACAAAACCGAGATCCACATCAATGGTTCTGATTCCGATAGTGTTGCCTGAAGTGCTTTCTTCTGAAAATCAAATTAAAGGCATTGCCAAGCATGTCGGTTCATCTCTAATCCCCGCTGTATACACAAACACGAGCGTCAGCTAATCTAGGCTTTTTACTCACAACAGCAATAACATGCATTAGCAAGCGGAGTTCTTTGATTTATTTGCTTTTTATTCTCACTCCTTTTAATTAGATGCTTGATTAAAGGTGGGAGTGAGGCGGGGAGTGTCGATGCAGGGCTTATCTCTGATTACTGCTCAAACAAATTATTTTCCATTACCCCCACTGTTTAGGGCAAACTGCTCAAGTGGGGGAAAGGGAGAGGGAGGTGGATGGGAGGAGGAGAGGAACAGAGGTTTAAAAGAGAGAAGGTATAGGAGTGAGAGGTCGATGTGTGAATTTGTTATGGGAATGCAAAAGATGACTTGGTTGTAGGCAGAGAATCTGAAGTAAGCAGGAGATAAGCAAGGAGGAGGCCAACTTTTAAGAGAAGTCTAAGGAAGTGAGGGAAGAGCTTCTGAAATCTTTCATGGCTCAATATCCATTTTATGATCACCCATGTCCTTCATTTACCTCCACTTAAAACCATGTGTTTCGTTGGAAACACCCGAGGCTGTTTGGATTAAAACCTGGGATTAAAATCACGACCTTCCTTATGCATGTTGTGACCATTTATCTCACGTGGAGCTTCTGTGAAATGTCATCGAAATAACTTTGGACCGTCCATTCATTCGACCATGAAAGGACGGTGCATGGTGACACACATTCATAGTAAAGGGAGGTGTTTTTCTACTTCCTGCTGAAGCATGGTTGTTAATTTATTCACGAAAAAACTCATCCATTGTCATGAAATAAAGGAATTGTTACATAATAATACATGACGTTCAAAGTCTTAATCGCTGATTGTAATTCTCTAACAAATCTCCCCCCTCTTTCAGGAACATCCCAGTCGACCTGCAGTTGAACCTTTGATCAGTCAAATAAATATGTTTCACTCTCGCCTCCGCCTGTATCCACCCAACATCTGACTCCAGCCGTAATAGAGATAAATGGATGTCAGCGTTTGGTGCTCACAGCAGTGAGGAATAGTAGTCTCTGCCTGTTCAATTACTGACATGTTGCCTCTGTCTCTCCTCTGTCTTCCTGTTAGGCCTTTGATGCTTTTATCTACATCTTCTTTGCTATGGAGATGGTTATAAAGATGGTCGCACTGGGAATCTTTGGTCACCGCTGTTACCTCGGGGACACGTGGAACCGTCTGGATTTCTTTATCGTCATGGCGGGGTAAGGACCTGTCTGTTCCCTCCACTGTTATCTTTTGTTGTTTCATGTGTATGAACAGTGAATGGTTCTCGGTTCCCAGCAGGTTTTGCAGAAATAAAATGAAAACTGCGCACAGGACAAATTAAAGTATGATGTGTAAGCACTATATTTGCAAATTAAAAGCACTAGTGGGAGCAATGGATACACAGCAATGCTAACTTTTCTATATCAGAATATTGTTTGTCATAAGCTAATTCCTGCACTGTTAGTACTTGTATACACACAGTCACACAACATTTACACACTAATTTATCATATTTATTATGTCCATGCCAAGACTTTTCCATTTATTGGTAATAGTTTAACAACCAGAGGATTTCAGATGCACTTTAACCACGGGTCATCTGAAGACTAAACCAAACCTGAGCAACTAGTGATGGGAAGCCCAGCTCTTTTCAAAGTTCTGGTTCTTTTGGCTCGACTTCCTTAGCCTAATTTAGTAATTATGAATGGTTGGTGTGTTGGTAAGCAGTTGTTTAATCAGTGTTTTCATAAAAGCCTTATTTTTATGCATTTTATCACTTACTTACTTACTTACTTATTTACCAAAATATACAGTTACTATTTTTTAACATTTTAATGAAGTCTTTAAATGAACAACTAAACACAGAACCTAACAAACCAATCTAACCCTGGACTCTAACCCAATATCTTTGAAATGCAGCCAGATACTGCTTCTTTTTCGGTTTTCATTAATTTCCTCAAGTTTACTTGGCCTGTACCACTACACTGGCTGTCTCTGGAATGTCTGCCCCTTCCTTTTTTTTACATAATGGTATGATCTTAGTCTGTCCTCGCATGTCATTGGCCACATGGTTTGTACATCAAAATAAAGCAGAAGATTTGGCTCTCCCCAACGTGAATCCGCTCTTCGCATATGCTTCTTAGAGCCGGCTCATTGATGAATGACACATCACTATAAGCAACCTACGTATGCATCTCACCTGTGTATTCACTGTATCATTGTCTACCACTTTATCCACCACAAGACATAGGGCAAAAAGGGCCACGACACAGAGACAAACATCCATTCACTCTCAAATTCACACCTTTGGACATTATAGTGTCCGGGAGACAGAACATGCAAACTCTACCCAGATTCTTCTCTACCTGAATTTGACCTTCTGGCCCACCTGTGTATTATTTTAAATCAAAAACAAAAAAAAAAACTTGGAACAACTTGTCAAACATAGAAACCTAGACTCTTCATTTACTGACATGTATTGACAGTGTTTCAGCAAAGTTTTTATGACCCACTTGTTAATGTCAGCAAACCAATTCCAAACTGAGTCATGTGACGCCTGGAGCGCTATAGATTGTTAGATACCACTTTCGCTCTGCAAATATGCAGCAGGTATATTGTGCTCAACAGGCAGGCAGACTTTGTCTTCCATTCAGTGAGCGCTAAACATTTATCCACTGGAAATACAATCCCAGGTGACATTCACACCAAGTTCGGTAAAAAATCCATCCTTGATTTGTTGAGTTCTTTTGTACTCACACATAGAGAGGCAGATTTATCACAAAAATGTGTTTCCTAAGATATTACAGAGTTTAATCCTGTACGCGAGAGCCACAGCACATCGGACGTTTTTGAAAGAGAAGATGTTTAACTACGATTCGTCATGGGAACAGTTAAAGGTCACACTTTGAATCCCCTTTTCCGGCGCAACCTTCTTTGTCTTTCCTGACACTTCATGATCCACTGAGCTACCGTGCATGACCAGATATGTTAAATAAGTAACATGGATCATTAACGCACCGATCATCACTGGGTTTCACCTGGGACACATCTGACAGGAGCACAATAATGTAATTCAGCTCAGCTAATCAATTTACTAATTTAATGAATCAGCTTAATTACGCTGCCATAAAATTAGCACAAGGTCATACTGTTACTGATAATGAATATGCGCCAACAATTAGCCGGTGTGATGAATTCATAAAACTGACAAGATTAATTCTTTATATAAATGTTTACAACACAGAAAGAAAGCATCCATGCTAGGATAGAAATAAATATATAGTTATCTTTGGAACCAGTGAAAATAAAAAATGGCTTAGTGTGCGGTAAAAACAGGCGAGAGGAAAATAACCGTGCAGCTCACACACGTGAAACATGTGTGCCAAAACAATACAGAGAGACAGATGTGCTGCACTCGCATCCAGTGTGAAACAGTTCACAGTTTCGTCGTCCATGCTTGAAGCAGCAAGAGTGACGGCTTTCATATTACACAATTAGATCAAATGAGATAACATGTGAGAGTGCTCTGTGTCTCCAGTGATATTATCTTTGGGCTGACTTACGGCAATGTTTGACTCACTTCTTCTCCGTTGCTGCCTCCCTCCTTCCCTACATGAACACATAGTGAATAGTGGCATATGCTGTGTTTCCATCATGGTATGGTTCAGTTTGGTTAAGTACAGTACAGTACTTGGATCGGGCTTGTGTTTCAACTGAGAACAGTACCTTTACGTTTGCAGCACACAACAAACAACAATGGCTGCTGTTTAGTGGCATCTTCTTCTTTTTCTTTGTTTTGTCTTCTCCTTCGTCTTTGTAGTACATATAACTGTGGGTGGGTGGGACTTTGTGGTAGTGTGCTGAATTGGTTCAAATCTGACTTGAAGGATCTGTATTACTTTGTTTCATTTAGTAAATATATTACTGAGCAAAAAAAGATCATATGTGGGGTTCCTCAAGGCTCCATTCTTGGGCCACTTTTGTTCAATATTAACAGTGCCATTTAAAATTGACTTGCGGTGTAAATTTGCGACTGGTGTAAATACCATGGGGTATTTACACCGGTCGCAAATGTTTTTCTGCTCTGAGTGTTGTGGGTGGAGCCGGTCTAGGGTTAGGGTTTTCTAGTACCCGAAGGACAGAATGTTACAGGGAAATGCAAAGAAATATATATATATCATACTGTACCAAACACGGCTTTAGTGCGCAGAGAGGACCGCATATTTGTGGCGTTCTGACTCCTGATTTCATTTTAAATTTTTACACTTTGATGCACCCCCCACCCCCACTCTCTTGACCTAAAACATATGCTGCACTTGTTTATATCTACACACGGTGTGGGTCAGACAGTATTGATGGTCATCCACTAATTGGAAAGTCGGGGATTTGTGGCTCCTTTAGTCCTCATGTCAAGGTGGAAACCTTCAATCTGTAGGCACATTTTTTTGGCATCAACAAAACTGAATGGAAACAGAAATTTAAAAAAAAACAACATTCCTTGAGTTAGAGTAAGAACCAAATGTTACTACTACAACAGGGTAGCTACAAAAAAATAAATAAACATACGTTTTCTTTTCCCAGGTTTTTGAACATGTGGTTAAAATTTGCATTTAAATGGAAGCCTAAGGGTAGAAGCATTGAAGAATGCAACCTGTAGTGGAAAGCACTTTGAGTGATAATTAAGAATAGGGAAACACAGTCCATTTAGCATAATTAATTTTTATTGCACCCAGACATCAAAGCAGCTGTCAACACTGTCTGTCGAAAGGAAAGCATTTGTTCATTACCTATAGTGATGAAAAGCATGTCATCCTTTTATTTTACACCCCTTGGCGGCTTTTAGGAATGAATACATACTGTACAAGAGCTCTCCATTATCTAAAAATTCTAAAAATGAATAGAACTTAGGTTTGGTGAGGGAATAATCAGCACAACAGAAAAACCTAGCTTATTCCATGCTCTACGTTATCTCCAGGCACACAAGAATTAAAGTAATTAACATGATTTGATGACTCAAAACAATTAAGTTTCCTCCTCCTGTTTTTGTGTTCCCAAGAGATCATTAGCATGTAGAATAGTAACCGCCCCCCACACACACCATCAGTAAACAGATCCCCTTTAAAGAGGAATGACGCCACCTGGGGATGCTGCATTAGTTTGTGTCTGCTGTTGCCTGATGGCTTTGCAAACATCTCAGCTGTACCTGACAAAGACGAACAACAGTGATAAAATTGGCCGAGTAAGCGCTTAGGTTCATCATCCAGAAACTCATCATTTGAATGAAACAAATGAGCTTTACACTGTATTAATTGCTTCACTTCCATTATAGCTACATCATATATGAAGTGATGGAAAATCTGCTGAATGTGTAGGCTGTGTGAATTTATCGAATGATTTATTGTGTAATTCATTCATCCATCCATCCAACCATGCATACAGTATATCCCAGTGGCGGTTGCTGGTCTTTGAAACAGACAAAGCTAATTTCAAGCCCAGTTATTTGTACATAAATTATGCTACATAAACACACAGTTGGTTAGGATGCTGTCGATCGCACAGCGGTAGAAGTTCACCAGGATGGGAGAGGATAGGTTCTTCTTCAGTGTCCTCAGGAAGAAGAGTCTCTTTAAGGCCTTGGAATAAGGCATATTCAATCAGCCCCCTAATATAAGCACACTGCAAAATTGATGAAAACTGATGAACACATGAGAGCAGCAACTTCATTTTTGATTGAAATTATTGTTTCTTTTTTTTTGTATTGTATGGCATGTTTGTACTTTAAGTGCATATATTCTATGTTAGATGGATTCCTGCATTTTTCCATTTTACATTTCCAATCATTCCATCCCCAATTGACATTTTACCCTGAAGGGAAAATCTTTCATTCACGTTTTTTGGCCTTGGTTTCCTCAACTTTTCCATAAATTTCATCACACACCAGTGCAGCAGTTCAACTTCTGCGCTACAAAAGACACCACTGCCATCATTCTGCTTTCTCATAATGTTTGATTTGACCCTATTTTCCACTCTGATCCTGCATTTTCAGCTCATATGTCTTCCTTTACCCTCTCTTCATGCGTCCCTTCAGTTGTCATCCTTTCAAGAAGCAGCCACGGAAATTTGTCGGCTCCATGCGCCAAAAACTCAATGCTCAGGGCACGAGCTTCTGAGACATACTGCCACCAACACCACCAATTAATCCCCAGTCTTACATCTACCTCATGCAGCGTGTGTAGCGGTGGGAAGGGGGGCGGTAGGTGCCTGATAAAATGTTGCTCCCCTGGGAACTAGTGTGCTGCAAAAACAAACAGTAGGCGAGCCACAGGAAAGGGATTAGGAGCAACATGAATTCCACACCAGGCTCTGCTCAGTTTTTCCTGTAGAGCTGAACCAAACCACTGCTCACTCTTAGATTCTATAGAACAATGTGAGTGGTATCTGAGTGTACGGGGACTGGTGTGGTGTGGACTAGGCAGGTGTCCAGCACAGAAACCAAATGTTCTCTCCTAGGCACGGCCCCCCCACTGAATACCTGTTTGTCATTTGTAATTCTGATAAACAAACTCCAGCTGGCAGCCTTGCATATTTTGCTCTTGTGTATTATGACATTTGCATTTCACTGTTGTTGTTTTTTTGAGGTAGCATGATAGTTGCTACATTCACAAATCAAGAAAATAATGTTTTATTATTTTCCTGGAAGTTGAAGTTGGTAGGCATTGGTTGTGAATGTACCTACCTTTACTCTACTCTACCTACCGGAGGAACCACAGGGGTCTGCAACGTGGATTGGGTGTGCAGTTGAAGGTGGGTGCCTAGACGGTCTGATCCCTGGCTATGGAAACGTTTTATGGAACGTGGAGCATTACCTGGCTGGGAAGGAGCCAGAGCTGCTGTGGGATGTTGAGCAATTAAGATCAGATATAGTCAGCCTCACCTCAATGCACAGCGTGGGCTCTGGAATCAAGCTCCTCGAGAGGGGTTGGACACTGTTCTTTGCTCGAGGTGCTGTGGTTGATAGGAGAGGTGTAGGATAGCTTATATCCCCCCCAACTCTTGGCCGACGCATTGGGATTTACTCCAGAGGATGAAAAGATAGCTTAAGCTACGGAATGGGTACTGACTGTTGTTTGCGGTTATGCACCAAACAGCAGCTCAGATTACCCATCCTTTTTGGAGTGCCTAGGATGGGTGCTGGAAAGCATCCTCCTGGGGGACTTCAACACTCACGTGGGCAATGACAGTGCCTGACTTATTCCGAGAGAAGGGATGGAGTCTGTGATGTCTTTTAAGCTGCAGTCTCACCATTAGATGCCAATAGGGCTATGTCAGCGGAGATTGTGTACCGTACACCCTGTAGCCAGTCCATCACAGGGCCACATAGAGACACCTATGGTCTGTCCAATTTACCTAATCCCCAAATTGCATATTTTTGGACTATGGGAGGAAGCCGGAGAACCTGCAGAAAACCCACAGACACATGGGGAGAACATTCAAATTCCATGCAGAAAGGCCCTTGTTCTGACCGGGTCACCAACCCGGGTCTTCTTCCTGCAAAAGCAAGAGTGCTAACCACTACACCAACCCACTGTGGCCCACTGTGTAAACAACTCAATTCAGCTCAATAAGGAAATAAGTCAAGAGTCTAAATCATGCTAGTGTGTTAACGTGTTGATATGTCGCAAGGCAAGGAACTGATAATGTTGCTTTTTTTTTTGCATAAATACTGCAATGAATGCATTTCCATACTCTTCCATTCCCGCAGTCTTTCCCCTGAGGGCTCCGACTACTTGCATAGACATGGCAACTGTGTTATGCACAATAAATCCAGGCCCATAGCGTGTCTGTCTATCCAAATTAAGGCTGTTTTTGTATAGTGATTAGAGAGTATATACAGCTGCATGTTGTGCTGGGCTGTAGTAATGACATTACTTCCAATGACTGACACTGATCCTAATTTGTTGGAGCACTGTGTCGCTGTATTTGCCTGCAGTGGTGTGGACAGACAGAGGAAGGAGAGAAAGACGGAGGGATACAAAATGAGTATGAAGAGAAAGAAGGCACTCCAGTGATAGGAGTTGTGCTTTATCTGCCTCACTCTTTTAGTGTTGGCACTTGCTATTACTCAGCATTAAGAGTTGTGCTGTGTCTGCATGGTTTTGTTGTACAAACATTGTTTGGATTTGAAAGTGCTACTGGAAGCAGGAACAATCTTGGCTGGTTTCAACCTCTGTGGTAACAGTGAAAGAACAAGTTATGACATTGGTCAAGATGCTGCCGTTTGTTGACTGTGTCTTTGGTGTATGTTGCTCAGGTCCCTTTTACAAAGTTAGCTGTGAGTGGAGCTCACTCAGCTCTGGATCCTTTACGTGATCTGAAGGCAGACTCTTCTGTCACTGCCTTTGATGGGATGAGGATGACAACAGGCTGCTTTAAGCAGGCCTGCTCTGAGGTCAGCAGAGGGGGTTCTCTGGCTGCTGTGATGTTGTATCCCTCTGTACTGAAGAAGCCTCAGGAGAGCTGACCAGACAAGTCTGTGTCCTGCTCTTCAAGGGAGAGGACTGTGTGCTTTGGGCATTGTGTGCAAGGAGGAGAAGGGAAAGTGTCCTACCTCCACACAGGGGGACAGGGGGGAAAGAGACAGAGGAGGAGGGGAACCTAGCACTTGTGTTGTTGATGTTATGTCACACAGTGACCACTTGAGGATCCTGGGACATTTGGGGAGTTTTATGGCCCTCTTTGTCTTAAGACAAACGGGCATGAACTCTGCATTCACAAAGCATGTCGACTCCATATATGAGCGGATGCTGCTGACTGAGTCCCAGTCGTAACTTGAGCTTGGATGAGCAAACAATGGCTTGCCATAGATATGTCTGAATGTCCAAGAGTGACGTCACTCCCAGTTCCAACTTCCAGTGTTAAATGTAAATGGAACACGGTATGAGGTCCAACAGTTCAGTTCAGAATAAATCCCTTCAGGTGATCTCAATTTTCTAATCCTCCTCAGCAAAAACTACAGTTCTCCACAATTTTACATCTTTAAAACAGTTGTTTAGGACTATTTGTGTGACTGAAAATGGAATCTGCCCACACAATGCTGATAATCCTTTAAATATGGTAAATGTGTGTATCCCTTTGTTAGCGCCCGTCATCAGTGGGAGGGTTTGCGCGGCTATCTGCACCTGCAGGCCCGCTCAAGCACACCTCCTTTCCCCAGAATCCATTCATCCTCCATTCTCCCTTCACACGCTCTGTCTGTCCCCAGACATCAGCAGAGGGAGCAGGAGAGGAGGTGAAGACATGCTGTGTTGTGTGAGAGCATGCATGAAAAATGACTCGCAGTACGGCATACGGAAGGAAGGGACATCAAAGTATATTAGACAAGGAATGTCGGGGCTTTCATGTTTACACATATTTCCTATTCTGGATTGTCAGAGCTATTCTCTGAATGATGACTGAGAATCAAGTATGCTCTCTCTCTTGCTTCAACTGTTGCTTTTTGAATTACCTTTCCCTGGGCAATCACATATAACTAATGGCTTGCTCCTGCCTCTGTTCACATACGGTAGATGCTTTCCATGGTGACACTGCCTCTTCACAATGTCTTAAATGACTCTTACGTCCAGTCATTTCTTCGCACTATCCACGCAGTGCTTCCAAATCTTCAAATCAGGGTTAAGTTTTCAAGTTTACCTAGATGTTGTCTTGCAGACTTAATTGCCTTTAGTGATGATGTTCGAGGTGAGGTGTTGTCTTCCTTTGCTCATATACAGGATAATGTCTACGTTTGTGCATCAGCACTTCCTAAAGTTCAAGCTTATGGATTACTTTAGCGTTACTTTACCTTACTGCCCAGCCGATGTGTGGCTTCCTTTGCTTTGCCACGTCTTGTCTTCATATCCACAGTTCTGCGCTGTGCTGCCATTTTTCTCAATGGCATTTGTAAATGTCAAGGTGGAAGTATTTTTTATAGCCTCCTCGGCTTTGTGGGCATCAAGCAGCTTCATTTTTGAAACTAAAAATCAGTTGTGCCGAGGAGAATGTTACCATAGGGTTTGACGAGTCAGTTAATTCAGTTCTTAACTTGCCTTGTAAGTCCTAACAATTTATTTAAGAGTTGAAATAGTTACGGATGACTCCCTCATACACTATGGAGACAGCATCTAAAATGCTGCTTGGTTGATTTTAAATGGGACAGTGTCAGGATTTGCCAAACTGCATTGTGGAGCCCATTGTTTCACTTGGGCAGCACATTGAGAAATGTTGAACTTTCCAAGCGGCAAATCGTGTTATGCAAATATCCCAGCGCAGGCGTTAGCCAATCAATGTCTGCTTATATATTTATATGTTCAGCTCAAACAGTACATCATCCAAACTGAACCGCCAGACAAGGCTAGTCTTCATATTCCTGGCGTATAATTCAGTCTCAAAGCACCTAACAACAGCAGACGCCAATTCGCCATCACTTAAGCAACATAAACAGCTCTAACAGACACTGTTCTGGTGACTTGTGAAAGCAGCCTCCGGCACCAGCCATCTGGCTCAGCCGCCGTCACATGTACGTATGTGTATATCCAGCAAAAGTATCATTTTATCTCCATTTTTAGTTGAGTGTTAAAAGCAGTATGTAACGTGTCCACGTTTTTGCATACACCACCATTATTTATGTATTTGTTTATGTTCATGCCTGTTACAGGGCAGATCGTTTACCACTAGCTTCAGCATCACATCTGTGGGTATTTAAATGTAAAAAAGAAGCTAAAACGAAGTAACAGATTATTGGATTAGTGGGAAATATTAATATTGTGTAAGTATCATTATTATTATTAATAGTATTATAATTATTATTAGTAGTAGTATTAATAATAATAATTATTGTGTAATGTAATATTGTGTGTATGAAAAAAAAAAGTTTTTTAAATAGGTTACAGATTTCACTGGATGCCATCTGTCTGTCTGCTCTGTTTTCCCGTACTGTTTATGTATGTGTGCATGCGTGCTTATGTGTGTATATACTTCATATACTTCATGTATATATATATATATATATATATGTATATATATATATATATATATATATATATATATATATATATATATATATATATATATATATACATAATAGTGGGTCCTCCCCCTTATGTTGTTATGTTAAGCTGCCAAACTGCATGGAAAAGGAGAGCAGATGGGGGACCATAATTGATCTCAATCATTTGGTGGAAGGACTATATTTAAATTCTTGTTCCTGTCCTTATAAGAAATATGTGCACTTAGATAAACACAGTCATTTTCATGAAAAATAATTGTTTCTTGTGTGCGCTTTCTGTATGATTATCTGTGCGTGTTGCAATTTATGTGTAAGTTTCATCTCTAAACTGTGTGACTGAGTCCTCGACTAGCATTATTAAACAAACCAACACATTTAAAACACAATTTTTTAGCTTAAATTAGCTTCAATTCTTGTTAAACATTGGTATAAATATGGTTATACGAGTAAAATACAGTGCACAGTAGAAGATGATGATTACATGTTCACTTGCAACTTGAACAAAAAGGCAGTTAGTAGTGGATTCCTTGTAAACCGGGAGTGAGCTAATTCATTTTTAAAAGTGTGGCAAACATCAGTACAACAACTCATTCTCATGTAAATATTCTCTGTCTTTGTTCATGTGGAGACGCTTTTGAGTTGAAGATAATTAGTTTCTTTGTATCGGTTCAAGCTGTTTAACCAAAACAGCGAAGCAAGTGTTTCTCTGAGAATTGTTGGATTGCTTTTGTCAGAAGAGATGAGAGATATTGGGTATTTTTGTTTGCAGTGGGACTGTCAGTGACATTCACTCTGCTTGTTGTATAGAGTTGTGTATCACTTTGTTTGTTTGTCGACCTTCACTGGCTGTTTTTTTTTTTTACGTCGCTGTGTCATTTCTAATTTAATATCACTAACATTTTCCATTATCAAAATCAATAGGGTTTCCATTTATGGCACAATGGGTGAATAAGAGTATAATACAGGTGAATTATCACGGTAGATAAAAGGCATTTTCATCCGACTCTTCACTCCTCACCTCAGGCTGAGCAAAGCATTTACAAAAAAAAACAAAAACACTGCACCAGCTTTGATTCGCATCGTATGATGCTGCCACCTCCTTGTTTTAAAGGAGTCCAAACCATTCTGTCAGCTCCGAGGAGAACGAGTGCTGCTGTAGTGCTGAATCAGGCACTACATCATTTAGTCATTACTCAGTAAAACAGACAGTTCTGCAGCCTCACTGAGAGTCGAGGAAGAACCAGCTCGGTTATTTTTTCCCTCAACAATGGAGGAGTCAACTGTGTTTTATATAATCGCTGATCCCCTTTTTTGTTTACTTTTCTTTTAATCATCTAAGTAGTTTCTATATTTTTTAATTTTAGATACTTTATTAATCCCCTTAGGGAAATTATTCTCTACATTTTGACCCATCCTAGAATTAGGAGCAGTGGGCGGGGAGCAATGGGGGTTGGGTACCTCGATCGATAGATAGATAGATAGATACTTCATTCATCTCACAGAGAAATTCACGCCCTTTCGACCTGGTGGGGACTTGAACCGGCGACCTTTCGGTTACAAGCCAAGTTCCCTTTCCACTTGGCCACAGGCTGCGAAGGTCCTCCATCATCATCATTACAAGCTATAGCAGTAATTGCACATTAAGTGTGACCGTGTTCAGATTAACTACACATGTTATCAATGCAATGACGCGCACAATTACACATTAAGACACGTTGAATAAACAGCAAGTATGAGATAGCGTCGGTCGACATTCAATCGAGCGACGAGCAGTTTCCAGTGTTGTAAGAACTGCATCGTTGTTCTGACGCAGCGCGTGACAAAATACACACAGTGACAGAAGAGGGAGGAGGAAACATAGCGGCCTCAAGACGACAGAGGATGACTCTGTTTTTAAACACAACACAGTGTCATATGTCCATAGAGCAGGTTGCAGCAATATGGCTTGTGTGCCTTCAAGTCCTGCCAAGTGTTACTTTAACAACGGCATCAGCTGTGTAGCTGTGTGTGTGCGCGTGTGTGTACACCGACAGCGTAGTATAGAGATGCTGATTCATTTGATGATTAACATGGATGAAGATGTGTTGTTTCTCTCTGATATTGCAGTTTGCTTTTTTTTCAGGACACTCAGAGACACCAAGAGTTAAACAAACATCTCACCGGAAACACCTTTAAACAGTGTGTTGGTCCTCAGTGTGTGGCATCTTCCCTTGCTGTTGTTTTCAGAGCGAAACACATTCTTACTCCGTCCAAAGTAGGAACTCACTTAGTAAAGAGACACTTGGCTACACCGTGCTCAAATATGACAACAGTGAAAGATGGCAGAGAACGAGGGAGAAGAGAAATGGATATCGTGACCACACCAGAGTCGGTTGTGTCTTTGACAAAGACGTGCACATCACACACACACACACACACACATGCCCACATGCAAACGTGGTGACATGTGTATGAGCATCTGTACCCAGCTGGTGGTGAAACAGTATAGCTCATTAGAGCTCTGACGCCACACACACACACACCACACTGCAGGAACGTGAGAAGGGGGAAAATGACACACGCAGAGAGAACAAACGCATGTTTGCGCAGCTATTTTTTTGAAGGACGTTGCATTGATTTGCATTCATTTGGATAGCCTGAACAAAGCACTATTCCTCATTTTAGATATAACCATTTAATGCCTTAACCTTAACCTATACCCAAAGTGTGGCATGACACCTCTTATAAGCAATTAGGATTTTCCACCTGCCCTTATTACATACATTTTTGATCTTTGATACAGCAAGGGTGTGTGTGTGTGATATGAGATCTGTTTCGGGATGGCACAATAATGACTTTCCAGCAACTGCAGTCACAATTGGATAAAGAATATAGGAAGGAAGCTTTTACACACAGTATAAGATACTACACTACTGGTAACCCCTTATATCCTGATAAGATGAACCGTCCAACAAGTCCTCCAACTGAAACTGAATAAATATTGGTCGTTCTGTTAAATAAATATGACCAATATGTAAGTTTTTAAAATTGACGTCCCCTAACGGTCGTATAAATAACAGCAATCTGTTAGTGTTAGGGCATTAAAAGACTAGGTAGAGAGAAAGGTAAGGTAGTGAATTAAAAATTACAATTAGTAAGAATTAGCGTGTGTAAAAGTCAAACCTGTGTCGACCACACCAAAGTACAAAGCGTTAACCACTCAGCGAACCGCCGCTAGAAACCTCAGTGAAGCTACTGAATGACCAGATTAATGTCATATATACCAACAAATATAGGTCGTAATTCCTGCATAAGATGTGCTTATCATTGGAGGACGGTCTCAACAGTCAGACTTTGCCTCGGTGTAACAAGTATCATGGGGAGTGTTGGCACTTTTGCCCACTTTCTTTGGAAATGGAAATGTATTAAAAGATTATGGGGCATTTTCGTTCTTAATCTCCCCCCAAAAACAGATAGATCTTACTTATTTACAAACTATACAAACTATGTGACAAATTATTAGCTATTAGCCAGAAAATGTATTTTGATAAACTGGGTTAAAGATAAACCACAGACTGCAGCTTTGTGGTACAGGGAGATGTTTACTGTAGGGTCCTACCCCAGGAGAGACTTAGTGCTGTTATTAAGGGCAATGAGAGGGGTTTTTACTCAAGTGTGGTCTCCTCCACTTGACTATTTGCCTGGGGAACAGAGTCAGTTAGTGCTGGAGGGTCAGTACTCCCTGCAGGGGCCACACACACTCATCCAAAATAAACCCATAACTGGCTCTCAGCCAGAATGGATGGATGGTGTTTTTTTTTTTGTTTTTTTTTTAAATGTTACCCTTTTATTTCACCTAAATTTATTTGTGTATGTTATGCCCTATCTAGGGGAGGCCGAGGAATAACCACAGGGTGTAACAGCCAGATTATTGCTCCAATGCTAGTTTACGCCATGCAGTAGAGTGTACACGCCTTCCCAGTGTTTTTCCCAGCAGTACGTAGAGTGTTGCGAGACCTGACTTTGTATATGGCCGGATTTATATTCCGTTAAATTAAAGTACAGCGTGTAATCCCTCCACTCTGTCGTCTGTGCTGGAGTTCTGCTAACGGCTGCTACGGCTGAGCCCCACCGTGCGTTTTATTTACAAGTAATAACTTCAGCTTCATACAGACATACAGTACGTGGAAGGAAAAGAGCTGTAGAATGGAAGCGAGAGAGATAAATCATACTGAAGAGACTGAAGAAAGAGTGTGAGGTGTGGAAAAGTTAGTAGAAAGGATGAACGAGTAATACAGGAGGGAAAGAGTGAATCAGAGCGGAGGTAAATGAAAGTGTGTGTGTGTGTGTGTGTGTGTGTTGTGCTCACGTGTCTGTGCACATGCGTGTGCACCTCGATCTTCTCTGACTTGCAAACCACTTCTGGGACAGAGGATCTACTGCATCCATTAATCTCATTTAATAATTGATGCCATCTTCTCCAGAAGGACTCTCGCCTGAACTGGTGGCATAAAATGAGACGTTTAATTCTCTCTCTCTCTCTCTCTTTCATAATTACTTTTTTTCTCTTGCATTTACAGCCTAAATCGTCTAATATCTATTTAGCTGCATTTATTGTGCTTTGGCAATGAATCACTTGTTTCACCCCCAGCTTTTTGCCAGTGTGCTGTAGGTTATACCTAATGTCATGAGAATGTTATAAGTGGCTTCTCGTTCAAGCCATTGCAGCAGATAAATGACCCTTATGCTTCTGAACTTGTACATTTGAAGAGCTGCTACGTGTCTCACCCCATATTTTTCTCATGTTTGGATGTTAAGGATATTAGTGCCATAACTAGGTCGAAGCACTGTAACATTAAACACTACAGCAAGTTTGAGCGTGGGATCTTCAGTGCTTAACAACGTTTCTGTACACTCATTAACTCAGGCGTGTCCAAAATCCGGCCCACGGCCAATCGCGGCCCTCGGCCAGATTTAGTACGGCCCACAGCTTCCGTTTTATAAAGTATTGTTTATGTACTGGGAGGGACTCGGACAGAGACTTGACCCAGGGCCATTACAACCCTAACCCTGAGAGAGAGAGGGAGGAGCTGCTTGGTGTCACAAGTGGTGTATACACGTAAAAAAAAAAAGCATTTGGGATATAATGTGACTTTGGGGAAAAGACTATGGATCAATGACTTAGTGAGGAAGTGAAATAAACAGAGAGAGAGAGACGGTGATGAAGACTATAAGAAGAAAGAAGCAGACCTGTTATATATCCGCAGCTGCTCCTCTGACTCGACCTGAGAAGACAAAACAGTGCATCTTTTTGAAATATTCATTTAGCTGCCGTACGCTTGACTGTGACGGCCAGCTTATGTCACGATGCTCTTCAGGAGTGTGTGTGTGTTTGTTGTTGCCTCTGTCGTCTGATATAAAGAGTTTGTGTGTATGTGTGAGCGAGGTATAGAGGTATTGTGTTAAGGTGTATGGTATATCTGCTCACTGTGTAAAGTGTATCAGGGGGCAATGGGATTCAGTGAGGATGCATCATTGCACTTTTCTGTGATCAGTGTGTCCGTGTGTGTGTGTGTAATCTTGTGTAACTGACCAAAATGAGCCATCTTATCTAAAATTGGTGCAAAAAATTGCCCGAAATGACAGATCCCCATTACAGATATAAAAATGGCTGCATTTCAGAGTGGTTGGTGTTTTCGGTTTTGAAGTTGGAACTTTACAAGTTAGAGTCTACATACATGGCCTTAAAGAATAAATACATTTATACAATATATTTATACAATATATATATATATATATTTACATATATGTATATATATATATATATATATATATATATATATATATATATATATATATATATATATATACACATATGTACATTAGTATAGAGAAAAAAGTCAGAATTCTGACTTTTTTTACATGTGCCCCTAACACTCCTCCGTAATACGGTATGTATGTATCTATGTGTGTGTGTATATATATATATATATATATATACATACATATATATGTATACATGCCCATTTAGCATTATTTTAAAGCAAAAATTTTACTTTAAATGACCATCTTTAAAATCATTTGTGTGGGTTACTGCCTTGATAATTGGGAGAATGGAACCTCTTTTTTCAGGACTCCCGCTGTCTTTGCTCCGAGTAGCTTTGGTGAGTCGTTGGGAAAACTGTGGTGAGAAGTGTGTTAACTTAACGACAGTCAGGGACTGACCCTGGATTTCCACTGGACGCGGAACGGCCGCGGAACGGCCGCGGCGCGGTTCTGCTTCGTCCTCTCCCAAACGTCAATCCCCACCGGGCGCGTTACGGCAGCGGCGCGGAGCCTTGGGAGCCAGCGGTATTCACGGAAGATCGCGCGATAATCTCGAACGGACGCGAGATCCCGCGATAGACTGTGTGTATAAAGTAAACAACAACAACACAGCTTCTTTCATTTCTCCACTTCCATAATCAGTCTCTCGTCGTCCATTGTCTCCGAGACCCTCGGATCAAATGACTGTTGACCTGGGAGCACCGGTTATGACGTAACGTTGAGGTGAAGTTGTGACCTGCGCATTGTGTTTTATTTTGAAAGGGGGGCGGAAGTGTTTTACTTTGATACTGTGTCGGACTTCCTGTCTTGTGCGATCTGCTTCGTTGAAATTTACGAGGTTCAGCAGCGGCAACGGAAAAAATAGAACTGATTCCTATCGATAGCGCTGCGGCGCGGCGAGCCGCTTCTGGGCCGCTGCTGATCCGCGCCGCAGCGCGGCCGGTGGGAATGCTCACATTGATTAGAATGGAAGCGATTTGCAACGGCTGCCGTTCCGCGGCCGTTCCGCGGCCGTTCCGCGTCCAGTGGAAATCCAGGGTCAGACTGTCAGAATCAGGGCCCGGGAAGTTCAAAAGAAATGCTCAAAAGAAACACAAGTAATCAAAGTCATCAAACATTTGCTTTCATCATGGAGTGTTTGCAAGTGTCTACATGTCCAGGACGTGAGTGAGGACTGCAAAAGTCTTGAAGTAATATGTTTTTTTTAAATGCTTTGTTACACCTAGGTGGTAAATGTATCTTCAAAACGTGTTATTAACAGCTAGGGTGTGTTTTTTTTTTCTCTCTATGTAGTCATGTTCTTCACTTTTGAAGACTTCGAGGTTTTGTCTTCCTCGCTTCCTCCGGCAACAGTTTTCTCAGATTCTTCTTCTCTGCCATGACGAACTTATAAAATAACACTATCGCTGCCTTGATCTTATAACTCTTTAAAAGTTGAAGGTAAATGTTCCTTCCCTCTGGCTTCCTTTTTTAGAATGTGTATAAGAAAAAAAACTTAACTTTCTTGTATGTTTTTAGATTGTAAAGTTCAGCACACAGCATTCAATATGTACCTTTTTGAGCGGGCAGAAGCGGCACTTTTAGCGATTTAGTCACATTTCTACCTTCTGTTTCTCATCCAGAGTCAGCACTGCACACACTGGTGCTTGTCGTAAGTTACAGACAGACAGATATTTCTTGCATATACGCGTAGATCATGATTGCATGATTTATTTATCAGTTATTCTTAATCTACTGTTACCTTTAACCCCTAAATTTCATGTAAACACTTAATTAAGCACAGTGTTTATAGATATGTATGTAACTTCTTGTTTTAGGAAGACAAAATAGAATAGATGAATGTACTTTTGTAAAAATGACTGTATCGCACAGATACTGGTATCTGTATCGGATCTCATATTACATATGTTAGTCTTCCCCCAGCTTTCTTTATCAGGCATAATCTCCAGCGACTCTCTCTCTCCTCCTCTCTGCATCCAGCCTGTCAAATGAAATCAGGGCCAAACACTGAGGAACCAACCTCTGTGGTCACTCGCAGATGAGGTTATATCTCGCTCCCTCCGCGAACTCCAACCTCACTCTTCACGCTCCGTGTGTTTTTATCGGCCAGATTTTACCTGATCTGCTCGGGAGCCGTAGCAGAATCAGGCCTCTGTCTGCTCCTGTCATCGTCCAAGGTTACAATGATACAGTGGCACCGGGGAGAAATTCATATTTCATGGCTCACTAAGTTACCATCCCAACCTTATGGATGATTTAAAACACGTGTGGCAGTTTGGCCACCGGACTAATGGCCGTTTGCCTGACTGCAGAGAAAAGAGAAGAAACCTTTCTGCTCAGATGTTTCACCTTTTGACTGAATGTAAATGCAGGTTTCAAATCTAAAATGCTGTTTAATTACATTTATTAAACCCGGGAAGCAATTTTCAACTTTATTCACAGCTGTCTTTGACCTGCATTAAAAAGGAATGAATACATTTGACCCTCCTGACGTGAATAAAACCCATTCCAGCATCAAAATGTTGTTTCACGTTGCTATTAGAGCTGCAACTATTGATCTGTTCATTATAATTTGAATTTCAGCTCCTTAAATGTGAATAAGTTGTGGCTCCTGATGGTAAACCGAACATGTTTGACGTTTGGATGTGAGGTTTGGGAAACACAGGTTTATATGTTTTTGTACAACAACGGACATTTAGAGATTTACAGATTAATCAAGACGGGCCACATGTGGCTAGCAGTGTTGCCTCACAGCAAAAAGGTTGCCCAGCCAGGTCTTTCTGTGTGTGCGTGGGTTTTCTCTGGCTTCTCTGTTTTCCTCTCGCAAGTCCAAATACAATACAAGTCCAAACTGACCATAAGTGTGATTGTGAATGGTTGTCTCTGTGTGTGTCCAGGGCTGGTCCTGCTCGAGCGGAGCATAAAAAGCAAGAAATAAGAGAGAAACAAATATTCATTGAGAAAACACTGGACTCACTATTCAGTTGTAGTTAAAACGTGATTGAAATGTTGAGAAATCGCTCTTTGTGAAGCAAAGTGTTTCAAAATAGGAGGGAAAAGTTATCTGTGAACAGTGAATATGTGTCAATCTCCGTTTTCTCCGTCTTCTTGCCCTCAAGGACAGATTGACACACATATGCTCACACAAACACACACGGTCTTGCTTTAGAGACAGATTAGATCAGATGGTGAGATAGTTGCTTCTCCTCATGATCCATATCACTGTCTGCATTTCTCTGTACTTCACACTACATTATTTTGCTTATAGTTTTGGAGTCTGTAATTTGCCTGACAAAAAAAAATATCTCTCAGCTCCGACCTCAGCTATGCTCCTCTCACATTTTAGAAAAAAGCAATTAATGTTTTTCCCGTAGTAATTATATACATACACTTCATCGACTGCCAACTCCTATCCACTTATAATCAAAGTGTTTATTTCCATAACCTGAAAAGCTAACTCGGCAGCGATAACTATATACAGTATTTCAGTTGCAATCCTACTTTTTATTTTTAAAATTGTAATTATTAGGTTAAAACTGAGGCTAACACTGTAATCACTATAGTTTAAATAATAAAATAACTCCACCCTTGCTCGCTTGAATACATTTGCCAGTTTAGGCTTTGTGCTTTAAATGCCTCCTTTGCTTAGCAGTATTTTGAAATTGTGGTTCAAAGTTCTCCCCAAAGTCATAATTATGGGACGGTTTGTCGGAAAAATCGGAAAAATTGCATGTCAAAGCCAGCATGTGGTTATTACGGTAATTTCTCTCACGCTGTTGCAGGAAGAGAGTCTGAATAAAGCCTGTTTTTACCCTGTTGTTGCTCATTGAGACAAAGACTCAGACAAGTGTTATTTTAAATGTTTTATACTGTTCTATTTCAAATTTAACACACAATCTGGTGTTCATGTTTTTCCCTCAATAAAAACGTTTTTATTCATTTTAAATTGTTAATACACTATTTTAAAATGAAGTAAATTATAAATAATATGCCAGATATTGGAAGTTATTCTGGAAAATAAATAGTCCAGATGGACGTTTATAGGTGTTAAAGGGTTAATGGGAGGTTTAAGTTTTCCAAATTAAAAAAGAAAACCTTCACAGAATTCCTCTTCAAATTGTGGGAGTGTATGGATTTTTTGATGTTTCTGTCTTTTTCAGACTCCATTTTTACATGTAGGTCAAAAGGTTGCATGTGAATAATTGGCTGGGCTTCTTTTTTACGACACCTGGTTTGGCTCTTCAACCTTTTCCCTGAGATATATAGCTTATTATTATGGAGTGGTATAGGAGAAATAAAGAAGCTGCTGAAACTTGCTTGACTTTCTTGTACTTTTCTTTCCCCACGTCTTGACAACTCTTTAACCACCATCCCTCTCCCCTCAGCTCAGTCTGAGAGCAGCTTTCTCCTGTTCATGCAGGTGCTGAGCTTCTGTTCCTAACACTGGAGTTGTAAAAGTAAAATATTTACCTGTAGATTCACAGATAAATTGCTGCCTACTCGCTGCATTGTGTGTGTTTACAGTGAATAAATGTGTCCGTCTAATTTTCTATTGACAATTACCATAAATTAACAGCTGTCACCTCGCAGTTATATCACATATTGCTGTGATGTAGTTGTATTTGTGTTATTGAAAGTCAGATTTAGCAAAAAACGCTGTGATTTGGGAGTTCCCGTATGTTACTGTAACTTACAAGTAATTGTGTGAGTATGTTATAGTATATTACAGTGATCTTGCATTAATTCCCCTGTGTAAAAACAGCTTTTTTCATGTAATTGAACAGTCTTAACATCAATTACTGTGATTTAGCAGTATGTTCTGTATTAATACTGTATTTGAATGTAACCTCACAGCAAGCCACTGTAGTACTGTGGCTTAGGAATAGTTTCCCTTTATAAATACATATATATAATGCTGTCTGTATGGTATTTAAGTGTAATGATTGTGTAAAACTTAGGTACTTAATTCCATCCTATTGCCTTTGTATTTTACACTTGATCATCTCTATGTGCTTTACTTTCTCATTCATTTTCCTCAACTTTATTCCTCCCTTCTTCTCACTTTCACTCTCTTTTTCTCTTTTTTATGCATGCCAAGTCTCTTTTTCCTTTTATATAAAATAAGTCAAATAGCAGAAATGCTCTCTTGCTCTTTCGAGACTTGCTTTTTTGTGCATGCCCTTAAACTGACAGGATGCACTTTAAAGTTTTCACTGCTAAAAGGTATATCCAGTTTTTCAAGGATCCAGGGTGCCGACTGTGCTTACTCACTTGTATATTGATGTCTTACCCTATTTGTTGTTGTTGTTATTTATTCATTCTTTTCCAAGTTATTCATGTATATTTATAACGCAACTATAACTGCAGCATAGTTGTGGCTGTGTTAACTGATATGCCTCAGCACCTAAAAATCCATTTATGAATGAACCACTGGTTATGTTGTCCCGCTGTATGTGAACAGACATGGTGAAGCTAACGGTACACGGTCTTACTTTGACCCGTGTTCCTTTAAATGTCTTGCTCAATTAGAGAAACAAATCCTGGCTCGTTAATTCACATCAGGCCAAACACTGCAGGACACCAACTGTGTGAAGGTGTGTGTGTGTGTGTGTGTGTGTGTGCGCGTGCTTTTTAATTAGGGCCAGACGTGGAGGGAGGACTACATTAAATCAGCACGACTTGGAAGTTACCATGATTACCAAGATGTGATGATCACATGCGTTGTAGTTTTTAGTCTCAGTGTTTGTTTGAAGCCTCTCATAGACAGACTGTAGACTACTGTATTCTTGTTGTTAATACATTTTTTCTGTATGTTTTTGTGTATTTTATTCCAGGATGATTGAATACTCTCTGGACCTGCAGAACATCAACTTCACAGCCATCAGAACAGTGAGAGTACTCCGGCCGCTGAAAGCAATTAACAGGGTGCCAAGTAAGTCACAATCCCATTTTAGACTGCATACACCTGTACTAGACATAAATGTGGGAGTGAACCCGGGAACTTGACATGAGTTATTTCTCTGCACTTACATTTTCGGTAAAGCAGAAAAAAAGTTTTAAAACTGGTAGATGGACAGACGTGGCCATTCATGCAATGGGGTCTGTGACTCTCATTCAGCACCATGGACAGCTTCCTGTCTGTCCTGTTCGCTGTCGAACAAGAACCATACCATGCTGTACTACACTATACTGTACCATACCATACTATGCCATGCCATGCTACACCATACCGTACCGTACCATACTGTACCATACCATACCATGCTGTACTACACTATACTGTACCATACCATACTATGCCATGCCATACCATACCGTACCGTACCGTACCATACTGTACCATACCATGCTGTACTACACTATACTGTACCATACCATACTATGCCATGCCATACCATACCGTACCGTACCATACTGTACCATACCATGCTGTACTACACTATACTGTACCATACCATACTATGCCATGCCATGCTACACCATACCGTACCGTACCATACTGTACCATACCATACCATGCTGTACTACACTATACTGTACCATACCATACTGTACCATGCTGTACTATAATATACTGTATGGTACCATACCATACCATGCCATGCCATGCTGTACTATACAGTACCGTATCATACCATACCGTACCATACTGTACTATACAGTACCGTACCATGCTATACCATACCATACCATACCAAGCTGTACTATAGCATACCATACCGTACCGTGCTGCACTATACCAAACTATACTATACTATACTATACATACTATGCACAAACTTTTAGTAACAGATAATATAATACACGGAATAAAAAGACCAGAAGCAGTAATTTGATTGCCAAAAAAAAGATATGATTAACATAAAAGTAAAAGTTAATTTAAAGAAATGGCTCAAATGCTGACAATAAAGTCTAGACTCTTGCCAGCGATGTACTGACAAAAATGGAGAAGTGGTCCTAAGTTTGATTTAATAAAACCCTGTGGTAATGACAGTCGTGCTTCCTGGGAGTTTGCTCCAGATTTGTGGTGCATGAAACCTGCATGTCACTGTCCCCTTATTTAATTTTGCCTCCAGGGACAGTAAGCAAAGCACGAGGCAGTCCATAAATTTACCAAGGATGAGGAACAACAAATCACACGCATCCCGGGAACTGAGTGTATCTGTCACAGTCCATGGAAGTTGCATTACTTGCTCAGACTGCTCTCCATGTCGACTGAATCACATTTAACACGATAAAAGAACATGATTTGTTTTGTCTGTACTTGAGGGATCTCTGCTTACAAGCTCACTGCACTCCACATTACACAGTCAGCTGTAGTAAAAAAAAAAAAAAAAGGAAGTTGACAGAGCTGTTGTTAGTGTTAGATCAATACAGTCACTGAGCAGCTGAATCAGAGGAAGGTCTCTTGGCACAAATACTCGATATGCAGTTCATAAGCAGACTGTCTCGTACTAGACTGCTAAAACACAACAAACATTTGAAGTTAGCTGAAAACTGCAGTGTCTCATATTAGAGCTACATGGCATTCCACCCTCGATATCAAGGTTATCTTTTGAAAATGCTCCTATTAAATTATATCTTTCTTTTTCTTTTTTCCTCTTTGGAATTGAAATGTGTCCAAACACACAATTGTCCCGTATTCTTTTTATTTATTTATCTATTTATTTATTTATTTATTTCAGTAGTTGTCACTTTGCACATTAATCTACAGTATATGTACAGTACAGTATATGTAGATGTGTATATATATATATATATATATATATATTTATCAGATTGACTATAGGTTTTGCTGAACAAAAAGGATAGGAATACTCACTATATTGCACATTCTTGTACCAGCTGTATATATGGTACGTTTAAACATAGTAATGGAAAAAAAACAGCCTAAATGCTCTGTGTTCTAAGGGTTAATGAACATCAATGTGTGCATTATGCCAGATTACAGCCACTGGCTAATTTACATTTGCTGTCTATATAGGCAGGCTGATGGAATAATACATATAATGATAAAGATGTTCAAGGCCTTGAAAACAAGAAAATATACAAATATTGGGCAAAGCATGGGCTGTGTTCCAGTTAACCAAGACAGACTGGGAACCAGGAAATAAGGCTTATACAACTAAAATGTAAACGTGACTGGGTTAGCAAGAAATGAGTAATTTGCACATTGCTTTCTTGTTAAAAAATTGAAAATTCACAACATACAGACTGTCTGTCTTGAGCAAGTATTGCACTATTATTCCTTCCTAAGCAGCAGTGAGCAGTGTCATTGTCACTAAAAGCTTGAAGCCAAAAGCCTCTTTTTCTCGGGATGTAATTGTGGGATTTTGACTGCGTACCTGTTGTTTTTCTAAACTGCCCCAGTGGTGACAAACAGGTGCAACTCTGCATGCGATACTGTTACAATCCTATGTGAGGAAACATATCCATGGCAACTCAGAGTGCACAGGGGCCTTTTTTTAAACACCATAAAAGTAATGTCATCCACAGTGAAGCTGCTCTAATCCTGACTAAATCCCCCTCAGCAACTAAACCCTTCGCCCGAGCAACAATCAGCCGCAGTGTTTTGAGTGCCCCAAGCCATCACTTCAACTCACAGAGTACTGCTTCGTCTCTGTCCTTTTTTTGATGATAACAATCAGAGCCCGCCGCTCGGAGCCTTTCTGATTTCTGTGTGTCTTAATTGTGCTTTGCAGGCAATCATTTTAAGAAGCTACAAGTACTGTCTAAGTTGGCTATGGTGGTGCTTGAAGTTAATGTTGTTTTGCATCCTTTAAAAAGTATAATTGCTGAGCCTCCCACTGCTCATGAATCTGCAACGTAACCTATTGCACCAATTTGTTTTTTGTGTGTTTGCTGTGGAAGCAGGAGTAGCCAGTTTTGTTCAGATCTTTTACTCATAAAGCTTGTTATACTCGACAGAAACACAATGAAGAGCAGTGTAGGGCTTTTATGTTCTCACTTTGACGTCAACTTTTTGTCAATTTTATTCTTTTTTTTTCAATGCCACCTTCCTCTGTTGTTGTGGACATGAGACATGTTTCTCAGATCCACTGTCTGATGATCAAATAACACATTTATCTCTGGAAATTAGTAAAAAAAATTTAATTTAAATTCCTGTAAACACACAGTTATTTCTGACACTACCTCAGTCAAAACAGCAACAGAAGACCTAGTTTGATGATTGAGTTGTTGTGATGCATCAGTAACAAATACACACAGTAACATATACATTCTCCATATTTCACACAGAGACGGTTAAAGGATAACAAGGCGACAAAATGGAACCTTGAGTGTTGGAAACAATTTGGCCACTTTAAATACACTACTCCATCTAGTCAATTAGTCTGTTTTTTAGATATGATAAAGCATAAATGTTACGTAATTATATGATAACTCTAACTTGTAGTGATTTACATGATGTCAAGACAGATGGCGGCAGCAGCAACATTGTGCTAGTAAAGTGAGCTGGCTGCAAACGGGCCAGAGTTTGAGTGAAAACACAAACAGTTTCTACAGCTTAGAAAATAGGATAAGCGTGAACCTTAACCCTTTTTGTATGATAACAAAATTCACCAAAATGGATGTACTGCTGCGTTGATTCAACATGTTCATGTAATGAGTCTGAGGGGGGAAAAAAACCTGTGAACCTTCTACAGAAAACTGACATGGAACCGTAGTTGAAAGCTCCGAAAAGCACAATTGAAATTTTTCAATGGAAAGTGTGATCTGTTACAGTTTCACTGATGATGCATTTCTGTTAGATCGGAACATGCTACAGTATCTTGTTTCTGAACATAAATCCTGATATCTGTTTGGTTGCCTTATCTGTACCGTAATCCCATATAATATATCTGAATATCTAAAATATATAAATTCAAAATATCTGAATTTAAACATAAACATAAAATTATCTCAATTACAATTATTTGGTCTTCAGAAATTACATGGCTACCAATGTTTTTGTGCATGGTCCTTCCCTTGGTTGTTTACAGTTCCCCGTTGGGAGCGAACACATACCTTATTTAAATATAAACCTTGTTAAGTACTCTCGTCTGTTATTTTTATATTCCCAAAATACTTTGTTCCCTATCTTGCAAAGGCTCGAAGAGAAATGTTTTGCTGAGAAAGAAGCAAAAAAAAAAAAAGGAGATCGTTGAGAAAGTCATCCAACGCTTTGTTCAGTCTAACAGAAAAACAGATTGTTGCACCAGATTGATGCTTTCTTTGTGGTTCATTCAGCAACATTTGGGTTAAGGAAGGATTAACGGGGGGGACAAAATATAGCAGGTGAGAAAGCAGAATAAAAAGACAAATTACAAAGGGAAGAGGGGATTATCCAGCTCCGCGAAGGATAGCCGAAGATGGATGAGAGGGATGATGAGAGGAGATATGTGGGGGGACTCAGACGAGGAGGCTATTAGGGGGATAGATTGAGGCAAGAAGACAAGTGCAAGTTATAGAGGGACTCATTGAATGAATAGGGATAAAATGAGTGAGGGACGGAGAGGATACTGGAGAGTGGAAGATAACACAGGAAAAATGATGTGATTAGATCCTAGAGGACAGTAGAGGCGCAAGCACTATCTTCATTTTGTCACAACACTAATTTATATACACATTTAAGGAGGCACTTTCCTTTAATAAATATCGTGCCACCATAATGAAGCGCTGTTGGTCGAGGCGCACTATAATTACCAGTACTAAATTCATGTACCTGTACTGGACATAAATGTGGGAGTGAACCCGAGAACTTGACATGAGTTATTTCTCTGCACTTACATTTTCGGTAAAGCAGAAAAAAAGTTTTAAAACTGGTAGATAGACAGACGTGGCCATTCATGCAATGGGGTCTGTGACTCTCATTCAGCACCATGGACAGCGTCCTGTCTGTCCTGTGGCTTGTTCGCTGTCGAACAAGAAACCATACCATGCTGTACTATACTATACTGTACCATACCATACTATGCCATGCCATGTCATACCATACCATACCATACTGTTCATTACTGTACCATACCATGCTGTACTATACTATACTGTATTGTACCATACCATGTCATGCCCAGCCATGCCATGCCATGTCATACCATACTGTTCCTTACTGTACCATACCATGCTGTACTATACTATACTGTATTGTACCGTACCATGCCATGCCATGCCATACCATGCCATGCCATGCCATACCGTACTGTACCGTACCGTACCGTACCGTACCGTACCGTACCGTACCATGCTGTACAACACTATACTGTACCATACCATGCCATGCCATACTGTACTACACTATACTGAAACAAACCACTCCATGCCATGCTATACCATACCATACCATACCATAATGTACCATACCATGCTGTACTATACTATACTGTATCCTACCATACCATATCATGCTATGCTGTACTATACCGTACCGTACCGTACCATACCATACCATGCAGTACTATACTGTACTGTACCGTACCATACCATACAATGCTGTACTATAGCATACCATACCGTTAGGGATGATGAGAGGAGATATGTGGGGGGACTCAGATGAGGGGGCTATTAGGGGGATAGATTGAGGCAAGAAGTGCAAGTTATAGAGGGACTCATTGAATGAATAGGACAGTAGAGGAGCAAGCACTATCTTCATTTTGTCACAACACTAATTTATATACACATTTATGGAGGCACTTTCCTTTAATAAATATCGTGCCACCATAATGAAGCGCTGTTGGTCGAGGCGCACTATAATTACCACTACTAAATTCATAAGACCATTCAACACTGAGTCTGCCATTGTTTCCCCATAGAGATCATGTGGGAACTGAACCTGGCGATTTAATCATTCAAAAATATTGTATTTTATTGTTTGAAACACTTGTTCTTTGCACTCCCTCATTCGTTCTTTGCGCCGTGTTTTTTTGTTTGTGATACTGACCATTGGCGGGGCCTTAGGAAGCTGCCTGCTGATTGGCTACTGGGTTTTGGAGCGACAGCTCGGGCTTGCAGTCACTGTCCGTCTGGAACAAAATAATTGCAAGTATCTAATGTTTATAATCTGACGAATGTTAGATACTTACAAATTTATTTTAATGATTAAATTGAAATTTTATTTGCTTTTTAAAAGCAAATATTGAGACAAATTGTAGATATTTCACCAGAAAAACCCCATTGCTTTCCAACATATAGTACAGTTTCCTACTTTTTTATTTTTCACAGGCACACTCCACCCCCCCGCCTGCCTTTTTCCAATGACAATTTTTGTATTGCCCACACCTGCTGCAAGTGTGTCTGTGTGATTGTGTCGCTTGTGTTGAGTGACATCGCACAATTGCACGATGTCTTGATAGCATGTTAGACCTTGACCTTGTTGAAAAACAAGCTGACACTGCAATGTGACTTTCTGTGATAAAGTTGTGGTACAGAACAAAAACATACTTGTTCTGGAAAGATTGTATTGATCGTGAAAGGTGGTGTGTTCTGCAAAGAAGAGAATACATTTGAAGATAAAAAAGAAGCTGAAAAACAAGTGTGAATCGTCCTTTTTAACTTTGAGGGGGCGGCACACAAAGCATTAAACTAAATTATTTTATTAACATCTAGGGATGAGTGACATTATTAGGTATTTAAAATTTTTTAAACAACGTATATTCTTCCTTTTCTTAATTTTTCTCCTATTTATTCCCTTACTACAAATGTTGGTTATCTGGTAGTGTTGTTGGGAGCGGCTCTTATTCTGAAAGTGAAACTGATCCAGAACAAATGTGATTGACATTTTGGTGAATAGCAGACTTTTATATATAAGTCATCAAAGGAAGAACTGCACAATTTGTGTAAGAATGAAGCAGCAACAAAAAGTAGTATGATGTGTTTGTCTAATTAACCTTTGTTAGGTAAATATGCAACAATTCTCTATCTAAATATTTTGCACCTACAGATTGATTTAGCACCATTTTTATGAGAATACTGAGCATTTTTATTCATTTGCAATGGAACCTATAAACCTGCTTTATAACCTATTCAGGGAAATGTCACTTATAATATGGGACTTTTAAGTTCATACTTCAAGGCCAGTTCCTTACACAATTGTGCACATGCAGGAGCCAGAATCAGCCGCCAAAACCCAGTTCTTTCCCTTGTCTTCCTTTAGTCGGATAAATAAAAAGCAATTCTCTTCTTTATTAAAGACAATTTACCTCAGAGCTCCATCTCACGGTAAATTCAATCTCCATGCAGCGGGTGACACACAAATGCAGAGTCTCAGAGGCTTCAGTCGGGCGCTTTACGCAAGCACAGCATCGGCAATACAACCACAGCGACGCCACAAACTCACATCGGCACTCAGTGGAGGGTGAGTGTGTGAAGTGATCAGAGGAGCCACTTAATAAGACGTTAATGGAAATGATCCAGGTCTATCCAGGTCCCACTGGCCACAGCTTAAACGACTCAGCCCGTTTATTGCATTAACCGCAATCCTCCCGTGGGAGATGCCGAACCTTTAGCAGCCAAAGTAATGGTCGTCAGCAGATTCTCACTTTTCCTCTTCTTTTCCTTTCATATTCTGTTTATTCATCAAGTTTGCACTTTGATCATTTCCCTTTTTCCTTTTCCCTCCCAACATTTCTGCAGCTGCTCCCATGGTCTGCACTTGATTAGTACAATGATTATGTTGTTGTTTTTTCTTTCTTCTTCTTTTTTTTTTAATAAAACAAAGATTTGCTGCTCCATTTAGTCAGCATGTGGTGATACGACATTGGTAAATAACCATGTTGTTTTGTTTTAATAAATAGGCTCTAATTTGACTTCCTGCGGGGAACAATTAGGAATCGTTTCATCTTGTAATCATGTCTGACTCGGGCTGACTTTCATGTCATTTTTAATTTTATGCATTTTAAATTGTTTATTTATGACAATAAAATAGCTTTGCAACTTAATGCTTAAGAACATATAATTATGTGTATTTAAAGAGCACTGTTTCATCAGCTGCTTTTGACTTTGAACGGATTAAATCGTTGAGAAGATCGGATTCCATGATGTGTAATATCTGACACCAATCAGGGTTAGACTTTGTTTGGAGTTGAACACACATATTAGCATCAATTTGTTTGCTGTTTCATGTGCAGTCAAAGCCCTATAATCAAACAAATTAAAAAGAAAAGTGTGTGTTAAAGTTTTATTAAAGGGAAATTGTTTTGGGGTTTAGGAATGCTTATCAGGCTGTTGCCCTTTATGTTAGCAGTGGGAGGTAAACGTTTGAATTTTTAAAGACTCCAGTATCCACAAATCATTAAATATTAACGTTGGGGAAAAAAGACCCAGAATTACTCTTCACCCAAGGTCATGTATTGTGGATTTATGAATAGGAGAGGAGATATCTGATATTACACCCCGACCCATCAGATAGTTTTACCTACCAATATTAGAAATGTATGCTTAACATGTTTGGTTGTGTTATGTTTGGCCTGCACCGATTTTTCCTTTGAAATATTTCCTGAAGAATTCTGATTTCCAAGCCCGAGGGGTTTTAGGCAATTCTCCTTTACGCTTTCTTGGAAATTAAATTGTGTTTTTATACAATTAATACAGAAATAAAACACAACAAAAAAAAAATGTGAAAAAATACAGCATTTCGCTTGTTTTGAAATATTTTATCCTCACACTCCTCCCCCCCAGCTCACCCAAAATATTACATTAAGGTGTTATGAGAGTATATACTAATAACTATAATAACAATTATTATTATTAACTAGGACTGCATGCAGTCCCTCGCGTCCCACGCAAGTCAAGGAGTACAGCAGTTCCCTGACCTGGGTCTTGAATCTGCAAAATCTTTCGACAACTTTTTCGCCTCAAGTTTTGTGAAAATCGCACTCCATCAGTCCATCACAGGGTCACAGAGAGACAAACAAGCATTCAATCTTTCACTCACTTTAGAGTGTCCAATATTTGTTAAAAATTAGATTATAAGAGTGTCCAATATGCCTAATCCCCATATTGCATGTGTTTGGACAGAGAACATGGATAGAACATGTAGCATGGTCCTTGTTCCAATTGGATTTGTGCCTAATAATACATGAAAGACAGCGGCAAAATGGACAATTATATAAAATCTGATGGATGTCGGTAAGTTATCATGGAAAGCTCCTCTAAATCGAATCCTAGTTCATTTGCTTGGAAATCCGGTTCGTTTGAGGAGGTGTGAATCCGAAACCGAACTCAGATGCACACCAAAGAACCGAACTCTGGTCCGCCTAAAAACGTAGGTCCCGGTTCGCTTTCCAATGAACCAAATGCAAGATGTGGACTACAACGCAGGGAATTGTGGGTCAAACATACGCGTGTGTAGAGCGATAGCCGGGATAAATATCTGAGCCCATCGTTGCAGCGTTTATGTGTCGTATGTTCACATAAAACGATAGGATTTGATGCAGTTAACCTGTCCTGCGTTAACCAACACACTCGGACCGGCTGAAAGTTGTGACCCCCAATTGAACCGAGTCCCCGATCGTACCGAGTCTAGTGGAGACTATTAGGTGTGAAAATGACTAAGGGTCCATGTCATTGTGTTTTAAATGGAATGCAACTTTGCTCAAGAAACCGACAAATTGGAGTCAGATTTCCATGTCATTGCAATACACCTTTTTTGAAATGTCCACCATGTTACACAAGTCTTGCCAAAAGGTTTTAAGGTTTGGAACATCAGGTTTACATTTCTGCGGTTGCTCTCAAGTTATAATACTGTTGGTCTAAATAAATACTAATACTTTCTTTTAGTGGCGACTTCACAAGAGAAGATAGAAGTATCACTATAAATCCATAGTTCTCTGTTAAATCTTATCTCCATTTCATTAATTACAGACTGAAAGATGTGCTTCATTTATAGAAAAAAAATATAAAAAGATTGTTAATTAATCTTGGTTACACAAGTAAGCAAAGTAAGATGAGTCATAACTGTCCAGTATTACAAAAACAAGTGTGCAGTGAGTAACTACAGTCTTTATTCTCCCTCTGCTGGAGTCATTTCAAATCATTACAAACCACTGCCCACTTAACCCGTGATTAGTGCAGCTAAATCTTGTATCAACTCTCAAATCCTCTTAACAGATAGAATTTAACCCCTGCTCTCGTTTTCTTATGGAGATCAGTAATCAAGTAATGAGCCATGGGATCACAATTAGTCCCAAGATTAAGGATTGATTAACTAATTAATACAACGGCTCGTATGCAAATGAGACAATAATGTGATAAATAGCTGCATGACAAGGAAATTTGCTGGGGTGAAAGAGAAAGATGTGGATTTTAATCTTGTCATTTTGTTTGTACAAATTATATCCTTCAATCTGTCTCCATGAAGACAAAATAAGCTGTGGTGTTTGTCTGCATTTGTCTGAGATTTTCATAAAGAATTTCCAGAGTGCGGCTGAAACAATGACTCAATTAATTTATTTTTTAATTGACTACTAAACTATTTTTATGATGAAAACAAACAATCACTCAATTAATTGAGAGAACAATCGACAGATGAATCGATGATGAAAATAGTCGTTAGTTGCAGCCCTCGACTCTGTCTCGACTCTACTCGACTCGCCTCTACTCGGTGTGGTATGAGGCTAAGAACATGACTTATATATGTGTTATATGACACACACACACAGAAACTAATCAATAGAGTTAATTAAAAAGATTTGTTCACAGAATCATGCAGTACTTCCTGCACGACTCAGTCTGACGCAGTCACTGAACTAAAATACAACTGAACAGGCTGGATTCTGCTCACGATCACCGGCTTTTGGCAGTGCTGTTGCTAAATACACCAGACTCGTCTGTTAAATGTTGAGATTTTAGAAATGTCCTTGCTAAATGTCGGAGGTTAGCACATGTTTCGGGATTTTTACCGTTTTAAACAGATCTACAGTTCGGCATTATTCGGTTTGATTCTCGCGTCAGACGTCGTGCTCATGACTCTTACAGTGACGACACGCTCAGTGACCAATCAGTGGCCGAGTCGAGCTGATGTATGTACTGTATAATGGAAAAGCGCTGTCGGGACACTGGTCCCGACAAGGTCTGTGCTGATGCCAGAAAAGGACCCCAAAAAGGCCAAAGTTATGATCGATATAATCGTCCATAGACTTTGGAGCTGCATGGTTCAGTGAACAGCAGCAGCAGCTGTGTTGTGTTTGGCACATGCAGCAGCAATCTGCCTTATCTGCTCAGACGTGATGTCAAATGTGTCACCGTGTGCAGTGCGGTAATGTTGCTGTTACAGAGAGAGAGAGAGAGAGAGAGAGTCACACAGGGAGCTGATAGGATTAATCATAGCTGTGTGAACTCATTTGACAAAGGTTTGAATATAACATTTGTTGCTTCAAAGCAGCAGTGGACAAGGGAGCAGAAGATAGTCATCACTCCACCCTCCAGTGACTTCATACGAAACAACTTTTTTTCTCGTCTCCAAACCACGACTGGCCAAGAAAACACTTCTTCTTCTTTGTGGCTTATGCAAGGTAATAATGTAATGTGTTTGTGTCTCTTCAGGCATGCGTATCCTGGTGAACCTGCTGCTCGACACTCTCCCCATGCTGGGCAACGTCCTCCTCCTCTGCTTCTTTGTCTTTTTCATCTTTGGCATCATCGGGGTGCAGCTGTGGGCGGGGCTGCTGAGGAACAGATGCTACCTGCAGGAGAACTTCACACTGTGAGTCTTCATTTGCTGTCTTTGTTTGTCTGTGGGGACAATGGACGCATTCACAAACAGTGTATGCACTAATGTGCACTTTGTATAAACATCTGATCTACAAATCTGGGATGCATGTTCTGCATTTGTTCATACTTTGAGAACTACTCTAGAACTTCCTTAGACCTTATGTGAGCACATCTGATGAAAGCCTGACACTGTTTATTTATTTGAAAAGGGCTTAAATGTATTAATTTACAGTTATTTCACTTTGTACTCTTGTGAAAGTATCTACTATCTACCTTTAAGGTCCATCTTTTGGACTCAGCTTCTTGCTACTTGAATTTTCAGCACACTGCTCCCTTCATGGTACATCAAAAGATTGTTTTTTGAGAGTGAGAACATTTCTGTGCACATGTTAAATAATAATAAGGTCCAATGTAGAGTCTTGTCAAGATCTTAGGTTGAAAAGTTTGTGCCAAAAACTTGAAAAAGACCCAGAAATGAATCCAACCTGTACCTGTCTATCATTTGAAAGCTCGAGACCTTGACCCAAGCAGTGCTAGGAAACGCTGGACCAGATCCCAGCCAAAAAATGCAGAACTTTCACATCTGAGTGCTTTAACAAGTTCTCACAAGGTGCCAAAACCAATGTAACATCGTCAGCCTAACTCTTCGTCTTCCTCGTGCAACACGTGATGCAAGAAACAAGACAACAAAGAAACAAGACAACAAATGTGACCCATTTGGAATTGGCTTTGTATTTATTCATTTATGTTTACAGTGTAATAAATGAAAATTGGAACCTTTTTATAATTAACACCAATTTCCATGTTGCTACTGTTGCTACCAAGCTATCATTAGCTCCTGTGATCTGGGTCTAGTCTCCTTGCATCCATTTGATTATTATACATACTGTTAATCACACTTGGATCCTTTTTTGAGCCACAAGTTCTGCTCCTACACACAAAAAAACCTAGATTCTTGAATAACCTTCAGTCGGGATATATAATGTTTTAGTTTTGACATGTCACAGTAGTGATGGGCATGATGCCTTTGTACTCACCTCACATCACCCTCACTGGTGTTATCCCCTACATGGGTATTATAAGCCATTTGATATTTGACATCAGACATTTTCTGGGCAAAGGAATATTTCAAGCAGAAGTATTCTTATTTCTCTTGATCTAATGTCTCGCATGGTCTGTCTAAAGCTCTAAAGCTTCAAGTCTGAGTGAAATGTCTTCCTCTGAAGGTGGAAGAGTCAGTGGTAGCCCTGTCACCTCCTTCATTGGTCAACTCTGTAGTGAGGGCATTAACTGCAATGTGTTTTATTCACTTTGAATGGAGCAGCATCAAACACCGCTGAACTGCATTGTGGTGCATCTCACTTTGCTGGTATTGCATGTTGAGAAATGCACTTCTGCACGTGATGAGAACAAGGTTTCTCTCTCCTCGTTGGTGGGGTTTTTCTGTCAGATGAAAGTGCACCCAACAGTGACGGACGTGTTGACTGGGACAATACCAATACTTGAGCAACATTAGCAACTTTTGCAACTCAGTCAGCCACGGCAGACTCTGCTCTGCTGACCTCCGAACGGCAAGCGTTGAAGCAATGAAACAAGTTCAACGAGAGGGGAGAGAAGAAAGGTCTCCTTTCCCTCTCTCTCGCTCTCCCTCTCTGACAGTGCTGATATAATGATGCTTATTATCTCCAGAAAAGTTGAGTTTAATTTGTATTTTGTTTTATTTACTTTTATCAGGTCAGCTATCAGAACTTTTTTTATTTTATTTTGTATTGCTGTTACTTTTCTTCCACATGACCGTCTCTCTCTGTGGGGCCAGGACGCCAAGCTGTGCCGCGGTGAGAAGACAGTCAGTGCTGCACCTTCTGACCTTTTCTTTTGCTTTGTTGTTCCAATGAGAGGAAAGTAAATCTTTCATTGCTGTCCTTAATTGGCTCATACCTATTACTTTCTATAATTCCCTCATCGCCTCACACGCACATTAACAATGTAATTGTGCACATTGCGAGTCGTTCCCTGCCGTGATCACAGGCAGTGGCACATATCCCCCCGACTGATGCACACATTGAAGATGCCCTGCAGGGAATCCGGGGTTTTAGAAAACCTGTGTGCTGAATGCAAATAATGCAGATTTACTGGTCCTCTGTATCACTGCTACTATTAACCTTTACAGTTTGACGACTGCAACATGAACTTTGATTTCTCTATATATCCTCTCACATTTTCACAGTCCCTCCCCCCCCCCTCCTCCCCCCTTTGGGATAGAATCACATTTCCTTGCCTGTGTGTGTGTGAGAGCATTTTTGTTGTGACAGCAACCGTGCGACGCTTCCACGACTAACGCTTTGTCTCATAGTGGCTGTGGGCCGTTTGTTTTGGAGGAAGTGTCAGTAATTCAATTACTCGTCTGTCATGTGGTTTCAGAATCAGAGCAGTGTTGATTCGGGCCCCTCAGACGCTTTGCTGTGTGTGTTTACGCGCGCGAAACCGCAAATTATGTTTATGTATACTAGAAGAAGAGCAGCTGTCACTCAGTTGTCAGCATCCTTCAGCTTCTCTTCGTAAAATGCCACATTTCAAAAGACTCTATTTGACAGTAGCTGCAACTGAGATAACAACTGATTAATTTATAATGACTGACTTTCAGGAAATATCTCTGATATTAGGAATGCCAGTCATCTTGCAGTGGTCATCATTTGGAGGAAGAGGCCAAATCCCAGACTGCCCCTTATTCCCTCTTTTATCCAATCACACTCGATCTGCAAGGTCCTTATTAAGTGCCATATCTAGTGCCATCCCAGATCAATTAATGCAGTGCGTGAGTCTCTGCATCAGTGCAGGCTTACAATGATCTTAGCAGGAAGTGCACCAGGATGATGAAGGACATTCAACACTGTGCAAACCAGTGGCGATTGCACTAAGACTGCAAGGAAAACTCAGCTTCCTCTAAAATATCACTAATGTGATGGTCTAAAATGTCACAAATGTCATAATTTTTTTCCATATTCCCGTAGCAGCCTCCGCATTAAAACCACTTGAAGCTCAGCTTCATTCAAGGTTAACAGAAAGCATCTTGATTGGCAGTTGCCCAAATTCAAGAAAGTGTGTTTTTTACTCAATTTGACCACATTTTGAAAAAATGGAAGAGGGAACTGACCGATTTGATGAGATATGGCCTTCTGTATGTGATGACACAGAACAGGTTGGAGTGAGCTGGTAAAATAAAATAAATAAAATATTTATAAGTAAATAAACGTCACTTCCAGGGAAGCTGAGCTTCTCTGGGAGGCAATGGAGCAGATGGTGGGGAGGGAAACTGTCATTTTTTTTGATTGACAGTATTGCAGAAAGCTACACGTCAGCGGAGCCTTTCCTGCCTCTGTTCTGTTTGGATTTTGCGAGGAAAGTTTGAGACCAATAGCTCGTCGTTGTGTGTTATTTGTAAATAAAAACACGATTATAGCATTTCAATTTTACATGTATTGTTTCCTTGTTTAGTTGTGTGTTTGCAGAATGAATGTATAAATAACTGGGGCCTGAAAGATATGCTCCCCCTGTTTCAAAGACAAGCAACCGCCCCTGGCGTAAACACAACAGTTAAACCTGATCAAACATTCGCACAGAAGTTCTGGAGATAAAAGACATGCAGCCATGTGTCTATGTACTTAAATAAACAAATTAAAAACCTGTGAAACTTCCATATATTTTCACGGGGAGAATGACAGAAAAAGGGGAATGCTGCAAAACAAGCACGTCAGCTTCGACGATGACACACCGAGCTCTAGATCAGCTGCTTTCATCTTCTTCTATATGAGTGGTGATGGCGACCCATTATTTGGCTTCTTATATAAACCCTCTCCTTCATCAGGAATGTTCTCCGTAGCTTCGGGATGTAATTTCATTTGGAGTGACACTCTGTCGTGAAGTGGCAATGGATAGCAGGAGTGGTTTAGGACTTGGCCAGAGTCAGTCCAGTATCTCCCCTTAGAATGAATCCAGTCTCTGGCAGTAGCTGCCGTGCACCTGCACACATGGGTTTGCACACAGCTGGGTTTGGAAACTGGGGTCTGACTGTGTGTCTGTGTGTGGACGTAATAACTTTCTAAGTGATGGCATAAGTCAACACAAGGCTCTTAGCAACACACACGCAGCTCTGCATTGCAGCGCTTGAGCAAATCCGACAGTTAGAGCCGTCGGATTTGCTCAGTTATCTGTTGAGATTATAATTAGTGTAAAATAGATACTACTCTGATGAAGGATGGTATGGACCTAGCCGTCGAGATAATTAATGGGAATCACTGTCGTCTCCGCTGTCAATCATCTGTCTTTCTTATTTGTTCACTTCTTTGAGGTGTCATGTCCATGTCAGTGTTTATGTCTTTGCCTGCATGGAAATTATGGATAGTATATTCACCTATACCTTTAAGAGACACAGTATGTTTCTTACATGTAGTAGAAATATTCAAAAATGCTTTATTTATATATGAAGGGGTAATACTTTGTTTCCTGAGAGGTATTTTTTATAAATATAATTTAAAAGCAATAGTCATTTCTAAGGATTGTCCTATGGGGAGTGCACACTCTATCAGATAAATACTATGTTTGTTTAAAGATAAATGTAACTTGTTTTTGAATGTTTTGCCTACCTGCTGTGCTCCGGCGGGAAAGACTGTGGGACACGTGCACAAACCCGGCAATTAACATCAAATTCATTTCTTGGGAAGTATAGTGTCGTAATGGAACACTCGCTTTCACCCGTAATTAGCGCTCAGCGAGAAGCATTTCTCCAAATTTACAGCCGCTTATCGGGTTGATTATCACAACAATTTCTCACGTCATTTTCACTCACTTCAACTCGGAAGACAAGTGATGAGATAGCATCCATTAAAGCAAGACAAGGAAAAGTATTATGCGATGTTAAAAATAAAAGTTGAGTGTCACGTCATTCAAACACTAAGTAATTCACACACGCAATATATAAATATAGTATATATACTTATTTTATTTAAGCAATAATGCACTTGAGGGAGTTGTCCTGAATATCAGCATGATATGATTATGTTGTGTTTTTTATTGTTTGAATTTAATCAATCATTATATATAGTTACACAAAGTGGACTTGACTGTTACCTAGCAACACAGACAATGAGCACAGTCTTGCATACTAGTTACACTTTACATCAAGTCATGTCCACTGTTTAGGACAGGGGTGGGCAATTATTTTCCCCAAGGGGCCACATGAGAAACAAAAAATATTGTTGAGGGGCCAAATTTGAATTAACTTTTTTTTAATTGTATCTCTTTTATCTAAAAAAAAAAAAGCAGTAAATTGTATTGTTTTGGTGTAAATTTGGCAGCATACAAACACACAATAAACACAATTATAATGAATACTATTATACTATACTACTGTGGTGTGTATTATTTGTCAATAATGACAAACATTAAGTTTAACTTTGTCACACGTGTACCTGCCTGGAAGCCATAATGTCACTGATAACACGACTGCCCTCAGGGACTGAAGGAAAACAAAATCTTCAGCATTTGTTGTCATTTTCTCCCTTTTTTTAGAGGTTTTTAGCTCGCACGAACACACAAGATGTTGGTCTGCTGCTGCCGTGTTTGGCACGTTTATGTGACGTAACTCGTAAATCAGAATGAATGATTTCAAACACTAAATTCACAAAATAAAACATCTGAACTTCTGCTGTGGATTAACAGTTTACGGTTAGAAAAGGCTGCCTTAAAAAAACAGCAAACATATTTTTTAAGCTACCGTATACAGGCATAGATTTATGAGGTGAGTTCTGTATTCTGTTTTGACAGTCACATTAATTGGCATATATTCCACTACAGGTTTAATCCAATCCAATCCAATCCAATCCAACTTTATCTGTAAAGCACTTTGGAACAGCCACAGTGGACGGACCAAGAAGCCGTGCAGAAGAATAAATGAAGGGCACAATCAATAAAAGACATAAAATAAATGAAAAGACATAAAACGTGGATAAGAAATGACAGCCAGACAATAAAAAACAATAGAAATGAATATAACGTCAACAACTTAAAGAGTGCCAGAGGCCAACTCAACTCAGATTTTCTTTATAGAGCACATAAAACAATGCCAGTGCATAATAGCAGCAAACAGTAGGAATTGTACCCGCACCTAAATTAAAGGCCAAGGAAAAGAAACATGTTTTAGGGAGAGACATTTGTAAAGTGTGGAGGCCGATCGTTCTACAGTTTAGTAGCTACAACGGCAAAAACACCGTCCCCTCTGAGTTTATCTTTGGCACACTCCAGAGCAGCTGATCACTAAATCACTAAATACTTGACACTTTTACCTGTAGAAGCTGTTTTTTTTGTTTGTTTTGTTTTTTTTTAAATAAAGTCTAGGCTGTGTGCTGAATGCAAATGATATGATCCAGGAGTACGTACCTCTATATATCACTGCTACCTCTAACCTTTACAGTGTGACAACTGCAGCACACTTTGCTCTACATCCTCTCACTGTTCACTTCCCTCTCTCTCTCTCTGTCTTCGGGATGAAATCAGATTTCCTTGCACGTGTGTGCGAAGAGCATTTTTTGTTGTGACAGCGCTGCGTGATGTTTCCACGATGCTTCAATGCTTCGTCTCACGGTGTCTGTGGGCTGATTGTTTCGGAGGAAGCGTCGGTAATTCAATTACGCGTCTGTCATGTAGCCTCAAAATCAGGAGAGTGCAAATGCTGCTGTTGATTCAGACCCCGGGCGCGCGCTGCACTCTCTGCCTGTGCTCTTCAACACCACACAGGAGATTTACACTGTGTGTGTCTGTGTGTGTGAGAGGAGAACAGCTGTCACTCGGAGATCAGCATCCTTCGACTTCTCCTCATGCTATGCAACATTTCAGGTGCAATTTATATGATTGTAATCAGAAGGTTGACTCATGAAAATATCTCTGACTGATTTGGACTGCCGTCTTGCAGTGGTCACATCATTTGGAGCAAGAGGCCAAATAATACATATATAATAGAATGGCGGTCTGAGACCTTTGCACGGTACTGGCAGCTCGTTGTAACTGTATAATGGGTATTGCGTTTATTTCAATTTTCCATGTTTTTTAGATGATTCCTATCTTCTTCTTCTTCATGTGAGACACCCTAGCGCCCCCTATGGACGGGCCACCACTGTATGCAACATCAGGACATAAGAAGTGGAGGGTGAAACAAACAAACAGTAAATTGTGTTCTTGGTTTTAACCACCACTGATCACTAATGACTCGCAAATCATGTATGTAATAATCTCCCCTGGAATCAGCTGAAGAAAACAGCAGTCGCGGGAAGCTTAACAATTGCTGTTTGTTCCCAAACATCTCTATGATTAAGAGTACAGCTAATACCAGCGTGGAGGCACACACGGCTCACTCACACAATAACTGGGATTATGCCCGTGGTGAGCGAGATCCCGGGAGAGGAGGAATCCAGAGACTAATGTTTGATTAGGTCGATTTGGCTGCACGGAGGAGTGAGCTGGATGCTGAGCACAGCCCACAGAGAAAATAATGATTTAACGAGAAGCTTGTTTGGGTGGGGGGAGGCCATCGCCATGGTGATTCAAAGACGAAGAAGAAGGCATGTACAAAATGGGATGTCCTGACCCACCTGAATTTGAATTTGTGGCTTACAGTGGTGGTAAAACGACGACGCAAACATTCCTTCTGGAAATAAATGGAGTGTTTCCATGGATAAGAAGATAAGAAGAGTTGGAATATATATATATATATATATATATATATATATATATATATATATATATAACACACAACTTCAGCTGAAGCCTCTGCTGTCAGGAGCCCAGCTTCTCTTCATGTGTGAAATTCCCGCTATCTGTGTCTATACAGACCCACACAGCCAAAAATCGGATAACAAGCCCGGCTGTGATATTTGCTGTCGCTGCAGTGGGTGTTTGTTCACAGCTTTATCTGATGTTAACTTTGCCGTCCTCTCGTTTGCATCGAGACGTACAGTAAATAAAAATGGCAGATGCTACTGCAACGGGAAAACATATTTTGGATTGGTCTCCAATTAAAAGTGTAGTATGGAACTTTAAAAAAACAAAAGAAAAGAAATTAAGTCTATCAGCTGCATGCAACTCTACATAAACTTCTCTGTTTAGCAGTGTTTAAATCACATGTTGCCAGGCAACATTCCCATGCTGCACACAGGGAATTATTTGTTTCAGGTAAGTGACGGCTACAGATAGGGATGGGATTCGATATCGGTCGTTTGGGCTTTTTTTGGGAGAGCAATATTTGAAAAAGAAACACAACAGCAAATAGGAAATCAACATACAGTATAAATAGATGAATGGACGTAAAAAGACAGAGGCTGCTGAGCTTGATGTAATCTTCTCTCAGAGGCAGGAAGAGCATGACATACATCGTACAGACGTAAGGCTGAGAGACAGCGGTCATGCTCACACTGCGGCTCGTCTCTTACCTTCTCAAATACCAGGTCAAAAGTAATTGCAGACCAACGTCTGCATTCATCCGTGTCTCTTTCTCCGCTCTGCCCTTTAAATAGAAGCCCATACTCTTAGATTACACTGCGATCACAGGGAGCTTTGCTGTTCCCTCTCTTTTAGCCTCTTCCTTTGCTCTTTTTGTAATTGCAAGGCAAACGCCCATAGTCCTTTTTCTTCTTCACACTATTATTCTCCTCTAGTACACCTAGTTTTGCTTTCTTATATCTTCTCTCACTGTTTCTTTGGCGGAATTTCATCCTTTCTTTGGTATTTTTCATTATGTAGCATTTAATTTATTTATTACCATACATTCCCTTCTGTTTTCTTAATTTCTCCCTGTCATGTTTTCATTGGCTTGCCCTGGTCTACACGTTTTTCGCTATTGTGTATCCTTCACTCTTTCCCTCTTTTCTGCTTGTATTGTGCTGTTTTAAGCTGCGTTCACAGTACACCACCACCTCCATAACTTACTGTCTTTTGTAAAGTTCGGGAATAACAAGAGTCGTCTCAAGAAGTTATTTAGAGTTGTCAATGAAATGGGAAGCGACACACAAGCCTCCTTTAATCACGTCTTTGAAAAGTTCACAAGGAGCAACTTGCAACTTCTGATTGACTGTAGATTCAAGCCTGAGTGGAAAACTGGGCTGAAACTCATCTCGCCTTTAATGCAACAGTTTAACCCCCAACTGGAACTCACTTTACAAAGACACAGTGGTGCGTTTTCAAGACTTGGTGCATTCATGGCATATATCCTGGATCCTGACTGGATCACTGACTCATACCACATAATAATACAATAATGAATAATGAAAATAACAATTGATTAAGGTGATTAGAATCCATTAGAATCTGAACTCCCCCTTTAAAGTCTTGAGATTCTCTACTGCCATGTTGAGGTTTTGCAGACGGAAGTTCACAGACATCACCTGCAACCAGGCTTCTATTGGGGCGATACCAGCTATCAGTCACACTGGTGTCCACTCATCCATCCATCCATCCATTTTCTATCCCTTTATCCTCCACAGGAGGGTCAGGGGGTGCCGTGCCTATCTCAGCTGACACACCCCGGACAGTTCGCCAGTCCATCGCAGGGCCACCTTACCAGTCAAGAAAAAAAGCCCAACTTTTTTGGGAAAATCAACAGTTGCGGTGGACGTTATGAGCTCAAAATTACGTATGAATATGCCGCATTAATTCCTTTTGCCTCGTGTGAGCTTTCCTGTCTTTTACTTCTTCTGTCTTTTATCCATTATTCTGTACAGCACTGTGTTTGTTTTAAAGTGCTTTACAAATAATGTTGGATTGGTTTGGATCATTTCAAAATATAAGTGGTTGTTTTAATATGCAACAATAAAAAATATTATATATATATATATATATATATATATATATAAAAAATATATATTTATGATGCAAAATTAATTTAAAAATAAAAACATATAGAAATGACTTACAACTTGATATTGTTTGGAGGGCCACATGTGGCCCCCGGGCCGCAACTTTGAGACCCCTGATTTAGAGTCCAATTTCCCTAATTCCCATATTGCACGTTTTTACTGTGGGAAGAAACCGGAGAGCCTGGAGAAAACCCACAAACACACGGAGAAAACATGCAAACTCCATGCACAAAGGCCCATGTTCCAACCGGGGATCGAACTTGGGTCTTCTTGCTGCAAAGGCAACAGGTGTCCACTCTCTGTTGTTGTCTGGAATGAGCCTCTGGCATCTATTCATTTTATTCTTACTTCCAGGTTGGGTTTAGGGAGGAAACTCTGTCCATGTTAATGTACAGTCTATGGTCCACATCTCTGTTCAGTTACCGTCAGTAAACGTGAATACCCTTTATTTGCAATTCAGAGAATATCACAGACAGACATAGAGACCAATACAATTTCATGACATCCAGTGTGGGTTTTTTTTCAGTCTGTGGTTTGTTTGACTGTCGACATTTTTTGAGTCTATTATTCGTTGGTGAAGAAAAAGAAGAACAAAAGGTCAGGAGCAAAAAGCTGAGAGTGGGGTCATATTTAATGGACGGACACGGAGGTTCAACAGCCAGTGACACCTCAAACATAATCATCCCTCTCTCCTCTCTCTCAGTTCAGCTCACTTCAATTTAGAGTTTTTTTTATTGGCCTGAACGTCTCACGAAGGAATGTTGCCGCAGCATGAAAATACAAAAACAATGAAAAATCATTATTTGTGTGTATGTGTGTGTGTGTGTGTGTGTATGTGAGAAATCGAGACTCACACACATCAATTGAGTATTTTTTTTATCCTTGTTCGATCGACAGTTTGCAGTCACTGAGCGGATGACTTTGGTCCGGCTCCGCTTCTGTTTTTATCTCTGACATTAAAACACGTTTTATCCAGTTTGTTTAAAGACAGGATTACATTCTAATCCGGGGGCGAGATGATTAGATGATATCGGCTATACATTGGTATCTAAGGAAATTACACACCCATTGATTGATGGACCGATCAATGTACACAATACAGCATCAGACAATACAGAAATGGATATTATCCAGGCAATGTATTCCAGTCATTTAAAAAGGAAGTTGGATATAAGATAAAAGTCTCTGTCATTACTTGTGATGGGAGGTAGAAATAAAGGTTTTTATTTAACTTTGTATGGATGTGTGATATTCAAAGATAGTGTGTATACTATAAAATAGTGTGGGACATAAGGAGATACACTTGTTTTGTTTCACAAACATTTTTATGTGAAGGTATTATGGTAGCCTATAGTGATTGTAATTAACCAGGATATCACCTTGGGAATAACATAGTATTGCTGTAAAAGGATCTTCTTATTACCAAACCTTTATCATTGTTATTACCAAATTAGAAAGTGCATCACAAATAAAATGGTATTACCATAATAGAATCCCTATTGCAACAATTTTTTCAATATTACCATGCTACTGTGATGTGAGTGTTACCATGTAAAGCTCCCTGAGCAATTCTTGCTTTTACTTCTAGCATATACTCACCAACTCCTACCTTTTCACTTCTAGCACCACCGGCATCAGTCTGCCTCGGCCGTACTACATGGCCGACGAGGATGACGAGCGGCCCTTCATCTGCTCCCTGCCAGTCGACAACGGCATCATGTCCTGCTCTGACGTCCCTGCGCGCCGCGAGGGAGGGAAGTCCTGCTGCCTGGACAAAGACGACGTGCTGTACCGCCAGTCGCTGGGCCTGAGTCCCGAACCTCTGGTCAATGGCAGCGTCAGTGTAGCCGGACTCTGTGTCAACTGGAACCAGTACTACACCAGGTGTCACACTGGATACAGAAACCCCCACAAAGGAGCCATCAACTTTGACAACATCGCCTATGCCTGGATCGTCATTTTCCAGGTAGCATGACCAGACAGCAGCTACTGGAACAGCCGATCACACTCTCTGCTCCCTGTTCCGTTATTGTCCTTTTTTTCTTGTAGTGCTACAAACAAATCTTGCAGTAAATTCATCAGACATCAGCCTTCACCCACGCTTTGCTGCTCAATGAGAGAAAAAAATCTTGCATTTACCAGATCGAGAGTTTCATCTGTACGATGGAATTTCCAAAGCTTATTTCAGAGTGGACAAAGACCCATTTCTTTGGTCCGAGAACCAGAAGATTCATGGAAGGCACCCACTTTTTAAAAAAAGATAATTTCATCTTGGTGCCCGCCCAGAAAATGGTGGTGCTTTTATCTGAGGCACAGTTCCATTTAACAGTAAAATGCTATAAGTGAATTACCTCTACAGGCCTCTACTAATTCCACCCAGGACATTTATTACATGCTGAATTGTCTTTTATGGTATTAACTTGTGAAGTTATGAAGAAAAAGTTATGGAATATCTATTTAATAGGTTAAAATCAGATTCTTATCACTTCACACAGAGTGGACTAGCTGTCTCCAGCCTTTGTGCTCTAAATCTAAATCACCTGGTTCAAACCTTGACCTGCATTGACTGAAAGATAGTTTACACTCTCACCTTTTCCTCCGTCTGTAGGTGATCACACTGGAGGGCTGGGTGGAGATCATGTACTATGTGATGGACGCACACTCGTTCTACAACTTCATCTACTTCATCTTACTCATCATCGTAAGTCACACAATAATTTCACTTCAGTCGAATGTTGTCTAATGGATGATTAATGCAATCATGTGTGCTCAGGATATCTTATAGGTGAAACTTTAGGCTTCAAGTAAAAGGTGTTAAAATTGAATAATTTACTTTTTATTCTATTGTCAAATGTTGAGAAGGTTCCCAACATAACTGATCTGTACTTTTTCAGTTTTTGGCACCATTATGGGTCGAGCTTGACACAGAGAATCATCACTTTTGTACAACAGTATAGGAAACATTACAGAACGTGGCATCTTTAATGACTATTATTGTCTTTTGTCAGCGGCCTAGTATGATGTCATTCTATTACTGTTACTGATGCAGCTGTCGCCATCTGGCTTCATTATCCACTGTGGAAACATATGCCAGATCACGGTTTACCATTCCAAAACCACAACAACTGCATTGTACATCTTGATGGAGAAGAGGCTTAATTTATTCTCTTTGCCACCTGGACCGTGTTTTTTCTTTGGTGGAGAAATGTCAACATGAAAAAGTATCCAAAGCAATGAAGAGAGTTCTGTTTTGTTTCGTGCTTCTTATGACACAACACTGACTATTATGAAAAGTCGGTGGTTTCTTGCACGTTTAAGATTAAGGTGACCAAACAGTAACAGACATGAAAAGTTGTCTGTTGCCACTTTCTCATTAATATAATATTGTGTCACTCACTTGCCAGTGAAGCCAGTTATATTTCTCGAACTTAATCACACAGGAACAGGCACTGTAAGCAGAACAGAGTCAGCAGGGACACAAGGTAAAACAGAAGCCTCACCTAATAAAAAAAATCTAATTCTAGTCTATGATATGTTCCATAGGTATATATTTGCCACATTCTCTTGCACTTATACACACGTTTTCAGCTAGAAACTGAAGTTTGTGGGTCACTCACTTTTCCACGCAAAAGCCCATAGAGAAAATCAGCAGTTTTAACGTCTGGGTAAGTTTGTGCCAACAACACCAAAGTCAAAACATAAACATGTTTGAAGTTACTGATGAAGGCAGCAGAACATCAATAACTCCCTTGGGTTCCATGATGTAGAAACCTTGATTTTTTTTTTTTTTATGGGCTTCGGGAACAGTTGTGCGAGTATTTCATGAACTTCGGTTTCAAGCGGCAAACATGTTCTTAAGACATTGCTGACATCAGAAGACACAGGTCGTTTTAGGTAAGCATGTTGTGAATAAAATCAGCTGATGCTTTTGTCCCTGTTCAACGCAGGTTTATGGAAACTACATGTCTATCTCAGCCTGTCTGGAAGGTTTGCGATGTGTGTATGTGTTGAAAATGATCATCATAACGCCGTGTGACTGCTATTCTCTGCTTTCTGGTTTTTATTACACTTTTAATTGCCTGCCTTCAGATCCACGTGTAAGCCCCTTTCCTCTTGTCTCTTCAAAGCTGCCTTCGTTCCCTCCTTCCTTCCAGCATCCCTCCCTTTCCTTCTATCCCTTATAAATCCATCCATCACTGTACTTGTCTTACCTTTTTTTTTCTGCCCTCTAACACCAACCCCTCATTTTTGCCTCACCCATACTCTAAGTGGATCAGTCTCTTTCTCAGACTCTCCCTTCCCCTTTATCTCCTCTGCCTCCTCTCATCCACTTCCCTCCTAGACTTCATTCCAGCTGCCTTTTTCTTGCTGAGCAGTATCCTGAGCATCTTTCATTTATCTGTCGCTCGACTCATTATTCTCAGTCACGCGGAAACACACACACACACACACAAGGACACACGTCATTTATTTACACGCAGAAAAGGACACATTCCCACACTTTATCCTGTGGGACGTTATCTTCTACACCGAGGACGGGTGGAGGGAAGGCGTTAGAGTTGGCTGAATGTAAGGAAGAGAGAAATATGATGAAATGGGGGAGAACACAGAGAAAATGGGGGTTTAGACTGTGGAGGGAAGTGTGGAGATAACCCAGAGATGGGGAGATAAAAAGGGGGCTGGATGTTTGGGTGGTGATTGATTAAGAGATGAAATGAACAGGTGGTCATGTTGAACTGGCGTGTCGGCGTCAAATTAGAGCATGGATTGGAGGGACTGGAGAGAGGAAGCGGTGGCACGTTGGTGTCTCTTTGATCTTGAGTGAAATGTGAATAATTAGAGTGAATCTGTCAGCGTTTCCTCCGGGTTCACAGAAACACAGCAGAGCGTTGGTTTCAACTGCAGGTCATATAATATGCTGCCCGGTCCTCTGGAGAGATGAAAAGCTTGAATGCAGGGGAACACATTTTAGAAATGGAGGCCACTGGTTACATGGTGCATTAAAACACACCAGTGCAGTACCTGTATCTTGAGGGGGCAAAAAAAACGTTAATTTCTACCAATTTCTCTTGCATTTTCTTATCCAAACACCACCCGCCGTCCTCTGTCAAGTTTGAAACCTGTCTAGTGACCCATTGGACAGATTTGCGACTAACATACAGGCAGTTTCTTGCATTCATAAAAAGAAAACACATTATCCATGATTCCAAGACACTGAAGATAATTGCAATATGATATTACAAACATGTCTACAGAATTAGGGAGACTGATAACACAACCAGTACAACGGGATAGATAATTGAAACAGAAAATGATCTGGACTCCAAGTGTTAGTGCTGGATAATGATTGTAACAAGAGGCAGGAGGATTGTGTTGGCGTTATTGAGCAATCTTTCAATTCCGTTATCAATACTATTGAACACAATATGATTAATTGATCTGAGAGGGGAGGGGAGAAAAAAAAACACTACTGCACCGCCGTTGTCGCATGTGGAATGTCTTCATCTGTCCACACTGATCTAATGAGACCTCAGGGCAAAGAGTTGTAATCCCAAATGTCAGGATTCCTAACAACCTGTGAATAAAACTCCAGTGATCCTAATGCTAAATCGGGAATGTGAGCAGTTTAGGGGCGTCACGATTCTCCAAATCCTTGATTCTTGACCTTTTTAGATTTATTTAGTTTAGTCTAGGATCATTGGTCTTATGTCATGAGAACCCATTTTTAATTCCAATTTTAATTGTCTCCATCATTTGTTTGCAATGTACAGTAGCTACCACACACAGGCCTTATGGTCAAATTTCAGAATCAGAATCAGAATACTTTTATTATCCCAAAGGAAATTGGGAAAAATTGGGAAAAATTGTAATCATTTATGAACAATATGAATGTGAAAATAACCAGTAAATGCTTCAATCCAGGGTTTTCCACCACTGAATAAGGCGCATGTCTGATGATACAGACGTGTCTATAGTGCTAGTTGGAATTTTGAGGAAGTTTCCCTCCAAACGAGGAGAGAAGATTTGCCTTTTGTTTTCATAGTGACGTCTACGCCAGTGCCTAAATTTGGCTTGTTTTTCTATCCTTCTTTGCTTCCACTGAAGCTAGCATGCTAACTAGCATAAAATAACTTGAGTGACTGTGGCAGTAGCATGAGCGAATGACACCACTTTGAGGATTGTGCTCAGAATTCTTGTCTTAACACAACAATCGCTGAAGCTCTCGGGATGCAAAGCATCACCACTCCTACTTTGCTCCTGGCAAGAAACCGTGTCAGGTCACAGAGTCCTTTAAAGCACTGCTGTGTTTTCTGCTGAATTGTAACCTGATGGTCCGTAAGGATTACTGCACCAAGGTCTTAGAAAGCAAAGCAGTGAAATTATATTTCCTCAGTAACTTTTGTACTTGTGTCATACCAGGTATGTGTAAAGACTTTGATCATTTAAAACATTCAACTTGATCCATCCTTCACCGTCAATATCAAAGCCAATTTAACTACTAGAGTAAAAAAAATTTCACTTATATTTCTCCTCTGAGTAAGGCAGTCTCCTCTCAATAATGTATTTAAAATGTGCTGAAATTCATCATGATTTGAACAAAGTCAGATTTTTGACTATTGTCAGCTTTATAACACCACATTTCCAGGCTGCTCTCATACAAAATACATAGAGAAGGGTAGTGATTTATGGAATAATGTTCCCATGTTTCTTTGACAGTCAGTCAGTCAGCAGTTTCTTGTGTGTTGGTGCAGCGCTGTGCTGGAGCCCTGAGCTGGTTGTATTAGAATGCTGCATAATCGTTTGAACATCATGTAGATATGCAAACCCCCTCCCTATAACCCCATTCAGACCTGCTATTAACATCCATCCTGACTCTTCAAAGGCAGATCACACTAAGATCAGGTCACATGTTTTTGCGTAATATCACTGCATCTACTTTAAATCCGTATTTTACTGACAGTTAGTTATGTCTAGCCTTTGATTTACTTGCCTTGTTGTGTTAGTGATGCATATAAAGTGGGAAGTGGCTGCTGCACCGCTTGCAATTTCCCTTTTGGATTAATAAAGTGCTCCCTCTACCATCTACCTACTTGTGGAGAGATGAAAAAGAGTGAGACAGCAACTAAGAGACACACACGGCAATAGAGAGACAGAGAGAGAGAGAGAGACAGGGTGGGGACCAGGTTGTATCAAGATGCTTTGACAGTGTCACTCATGTAACATTCATGCAGATTAAGTGTGTGAAATTGAATTTGTAGTGTGGGATGACGAGGGAGTGTTTTGAGAAAGACGGAGAAGGAGGCGAGATGAAAACAGAGGACGAGTGACAGATGGAGAGACAGATGAAAAAAAAAAAGTGTGAATAAGATGGAGAGAGTTAAAGCTGATTATCATCATGTGGAGCAGTTTAGACGAAGGAGCTCAGTGGAATTAAAGGCATGGGAAATAGCTCGGTCCCGTGGAATAATAAGATTCTACATAGAAGCTACACCCTGATCTCCTACAGAAGGTGGTTTGAGCCCCCTGTCCCTTTGCCCTCACGTATACAGTGTGATGTCCATTTTGTAAAATGAGTTTCCACTTCCACATTAGTCACCTTTCACCTTCGCGACTACAAATGTGACTTCATCTGGTTTCAAAACCCAACATTGCCAAAATACCAACCTGGTAACACACAAACCAGTGGGTGACATCACAGTGGGTTGCCATGTGATCACCACAGATCCTGTAATGTCACATTAGATTCTCTAAATGGGGGCGGGCCGAGTACTTCGGAGGACACGATCTCATTGTCATATTTAGGAAACAATTTTGAGATCATTTGTGCTCTGTGTGCTCATGGTGTGTCGTCCTGCTGGAAGAAGCAATCAGAAGACAGCGAGTGTACCGTCTTCTTATGGCTTCTTTCAGCAGGATAACAATGTTTGAGGTCATTTGTGCTCCGTGACATGGTTTGTTATGGTGCTGGAAGAAGCCATCAGAAGACAGCACACTCATGAAGGAAAGGATATCGTCAGCAACGACACCTCTGCGGGCTGCAGCGTTTGAATGAGGCTCATTTGGTCCCAAAGTGTGCCGAGAAAATATCAGCACATCGTTACCCCATGCACCAGCCTGAGCTGTTGATACAAGAGAGGATGGATAGTTAACACAGATGTCTGAACGTCTGAGTGTCGCAGAAAGAAAAGGCATTTCCAAGATTAACCCACATTTTTAGGATCGTAAAGACTTTTTAAACTGGTCTACAGTTCGGCATTGGTCGGCTTGATTCTTGTGTCTGACGGCACTCTGACCAATCAGTGGCCGGCAGTCTGGCAATATGAGAGCATTAGTAAACAACTCGCGCTACCTCCTTAGCCACTGAGTCCTTGTTAAAAAATAATAATACTGAATAGTAGATATGTGGTATTGAGGATTCATATTAATGTTTAAAACCTGGGAGCTTCTTCTTCTCTTCCTTTACCACACGTTCATATTGGCTTTCGTCTCACTACACAGACACACTCTCACACACTTTCTCTTATCTAATTGTATTTCAGTGGCTCTCGCAGAGTGTGAGTATAAATATTTGATGGAAACAGTGAGGGTGCTGAATGGGTGCTGGGTCTCATCGCTTTTCTTTTACTCTGTGAATCCACAGAGCTCGCACCGAACCAGCCTGTCTGACCCAAGATCTCTGCTCTGGATCAATGGAGAGCAGCCTCTCACACACACACACACACACACACACACTGTTATTTCACTTGCGCACACATTTGATCCAGCTCTTCCATAGTCTTTGTCACCAAGGTTCACATGGAGAGCAGCAGGGGGTTATCAGGCTTCACAATCACTATTGATCACAGCCTAGAGAGCGTTAGACTTCATCCCCCCCTCTGCCTTTTCACTCTCCCTCGCCTCTTTTTTTCACACACCAGCATTGCTCCTCTGTGTGACCTTGCCTTTTTTTCCCTCCCTTTACTTCCACCCTCTCTTTCTTATATCTGTTTCTAAGCCAAAAAACATTAAGTGAGGACACGGGTGTACCTCTCCGTTTTCTGACACACTTCTGAAGAAATAATTGCTCGGAAAAGATTAAACAATTGCTGCAACAGACATTCAGTCAAAATCCCAGGAGACATATGGATGAGAGAAAGGGCTACTCTTGTTACCTCTTCTGACTTTTCTGTTCCCAATGTTGCTTTTGTATACTAAAGTCTAACAAGATAGCTTTTTTTTTTTTTTTTCCTAACAGCTATTTTGTTATTAATCAAGGACAACTGGTCTCAAGGCCAGGTTTCATTTGCCCATGTTGCTCTTAATCTTTTCCAAATACAAGGTTTTGATGTTATCATGAGTATCTACACAAGGGTATAAAAGATTCTTAGATATGTTTGACCATGTAGACATTTAAATTAGCTGCATTGAAGTATCAAAGTGTTCTGAATGAAAAAGGGATATAATGAGTGAGATTTGTTAACAAATAAAGAGCACAGCCACATTGAGTCACATGTCACATCCTTGCCTTATACTTTAAACTTAGTTTCCTTCTTTCCATGGAGATATTTATGTCACACTATTGCATTATTGACACAATAAAACAATTAATTTATTCTTTTAATACATTACCTACTGTAGATTAGCGGGTTTTTATACCCAAATAAAAAATGTTTTAAAATATTTCGCATTGTTCAAACATAAAAAAATATTTGAACAATGCAAAATATGTCTGATATGTTCGACTTCCATTCTTAAGAAATCACATTTTTCTGTTTGGTAATTCCATAATACCCATGAGTCTTGGCTGCCATTACATAAAGGAGATGCCAGTAAAACGGCCCACAGCAGTTCTCAGCAAAACACAGTATCATACAACATAAACACATTCAAACTTTATTCTAAGTACAGAAAAGTTAAAACTTGGAAATTGCATTTTGGCAGCAGTACACATACTGTAGCTGCTCGTCTCCCTGAATGCATTCATATTCACTCAAACATCATCGTACAAAAAAAAAAATTGTTTATCAGTTTTCACTGGTTGCAACAATATTTGGGATTGTCCAGTTGGGTGGACTTCCACGATATAGCTATAGCTGAACAGCCAAACTACATTGGTGCAAAGCCTAAACGATCACGTTATCGGTCCAACAGTGTTTTGCATCATTGGTTGTGATTGCTTTATGTTCAAATCACAATCTTTGTCCTTATAGCACCTCCTCAAAACAGAAATACACAGGTGCTTTTAACTGCAGCAGAAGTCAGATGATAAAGAAGCAAAATTAGGCTGTGAACTCTTTCTTCTTTGTGCTTCTCGTCGTCCAAGGTCGGCTCCTTCTTCATGATCAACCTGTGCCTGGTCGTCATCGCCACCCAATTCTCAGAGACCAAGCAGCGAGAGCATCAGCTGATGCAGGAGCAGCGAGCGCAGTTCTCATCCTCCTCGACCCTCGCCAGTGAACCTGGAGACTGCTATGAAGCCGTTTTCCAGCTGGTCTGCCACCTTCTCCGCAAGGCCAAGAGACAAACCATCACCTTTTTCAACACCTTGCGAGGGAAACCACGGGGCTTCCGGGGAGTCGGTAGAGGAGGCGGAGGAAGGAGGGAGAGGAAGGCCAATGGACGGGGAGGACGTGAGAGGAGAGCGATGTTGAGGCACGGTATGTAACGTGAATATTGTTCAAAAATAATTTCTAGAGTTTCTATACAACCTTCTTGACATGGACTATTTGCATCGTTTCAGGTCCACCCTGCCCTCACCATAACAGACCTGACCACGCCTCATCTGGACAACCCATGGCCCTCACTGCCACTTCTGCATCCGATGGTTGCCATCGATGTGCTGCAGCCTTATCGGTCGCCGACGGCGTTGGACCACTACGCAGTGCAGCCGGTGGGGAATCGGAGGAGGCGGCGGTGGAGGAAACCGACAGGGAGGGGGCAAACGACAAGAACGAGTGCACAAAGAGCCAAGACGGCACAGGGAGCAGTGGATGCTGTCGTCCCAAGAAGCGATGCGATGAGCTGTGGTACCACGTTAGGATGAAGCTGTGGAACATTGTGGAGAGCAAGTACTTTAACCGAGGCATCATGATTGCCATCCTTATCAACACCATCAGTATGGGCATCGAACACCATGAGCAGGTATGAACAGAAACTTTTATTTTGATACGGTCTTATGATAGAGACCATTTTTTTCCACTTCTTACCCTCCAACTCTCACCTCCAATATGTATATTATTATTCTTACTCGTCGTAATCATGCAAGGTTGAACTGTTGTTGTTTTTATGCCTCCTCCACAATCACATTTGGGTGAAGCTAACAGCAAATCTAAGTGAAGTGGAACCTGAAATACTTCCACATGGCACTTTTCTGGTTTGGCACAGTAAACGGTTGCTCAGGAGAACTGTGTCCTCAGTTTTCACAGCAAATCAACTTAAAATTACTATTTTTCTGATGGGACAAGAGGGCATTCATAATGGATCCACAGTCTAATGCACAATTAAAGCTGTATATTTTAAACCCAAACTGTTTTTTTAAGGTTTGAGTGGTTGGTCTTTGTAGAAACTCCAAGCCCTCTGCAGACTTGACTCAACAGGTATAGAAAGCAAAAGTATACAGCTGTACAGCGACCTTGGGTTTCGCATTATTATTGTTATTATTACAGTCTCCAATAACCTACTTTCTCTCTTGCGTTTCCGACTCAAAAATCATATCAACTCTAACAAAAATAAAACAAATTAGGCCAGATGATATCACCAGTGTGGATTGCATTCTCACTTGAAAATTAGACTTCTCCAAGCCCTTAAACAGCAAGGAAATCTACACTCATCCAAAGGAAACAGGTCCCAAATGTTTGTATCTTACAAACTTTTACAGTTGCAATGTGATTGTTGGCTCTTGGAGGTTAAACGTTCAGTTTTAAGCCGCTTTCTCCAGACATCCGATAATATCTCTTACACTGGAGTGGAAATGAATAATGTGAATCTGATTAAAGCTCATTTTTTATTTCTTGGTGTGGGGCTTTTGCAACTTTTGGAAAAAAGACATACAAGTTATTTAGTTAAATGTGTATGCGTGTGCTGACGTTCAGTAATTGTCAATCAATTAGTGTGTTTTTACAAGCTAACAATGTCATTTTAAGAATGGGTGTACAGCGTCTGTACAGGTATAAAGTGATTACCTGACCATGTATAGACATGTCTGTACTGCGGGTACAGGGTGGAGGTTAGAGCCACCAGAACACAATATCCCCAAGACCTCCAAGTAATAACAACCGAACTCTGCGTGTCTTTTTAACTTCCCCCCTCCATTTCCTCTCTCTTTGTGTCGCTCTGCTTTGTGCACTCTTTGTCTTTCTATCAATATTTCTCACTTTCGCTTTTACCATCGCCCACTCACGCCTGCCACCGCCGCAGTGGTGGGTCGTCTCTCATCTCAGGGGTGGCTAAAAATAGAAAGACAGAGCAAGAGAGGCGGGGAGGGAGGGATTTTGCTCCTTTAATGGGGAGGGAAATAGTGAGCAGTGATGTCTTCGCTGTTGAGCAAACTGGAGTCATGCCTCCCTGTGTTTGATCATCGGTATAAGAGGATTAATCTGTCGTCGTCATCGTCCTGCTGCGTCCAGGTGTTTCCACCTGTCCTGTTGCAGCTTTACAGGAATTGTGGGAAATTCCAACTAGATTTGTTTATTTAGGCTTTAAGCAGATGTACTGTAAGATTAGGCCACCAGCAACTTTATGAAGGACAATTTATTTGTATAGCACATTTCAAAAGTGCCGAGCATGGAATAGTTCAAGCATTATGACTAAATAAAGCAATTTAAACCGACACAAACAGAATTATTCAGAAATCAAGGCAAATCTGTTGGTTTAATTGTTGGTAGGGATACTTTTTTTTTTTCAAATTGACAAAATATTATATGCATATTTGTACCTCATATGCCTTTACTCATCCATATGCTCAAATGGGCATCAGTATATTGACAGCCAAGCTTTGGAGATCTAAATTAGTGTTTGCTGATCTCTTTGAACCAAATAGTTGACTTTTCCACATCTTATCTGACATCTATACCCAAATCTGGTTGTGAATGTGTTTTTCGATGCCTCCACGACACTCGCTCTCATTACAGGATTAAATATTCACTGGGCTGGAAAATGGCTGCACGTAATTATTGTTAGAAAGTCTGTGTATTAATGAGTCTGTGGTAGAAACCGCGTCGGTACTGCAGAATTCTGTGTAACACCATCATAAATAAAAGTTTACAAATTACTTTTTTTTTTAATCGAGCGCGCAATTAGTACAAACGTCTGCTTTTATTCAGTGCTCCCCTTTTAAAAACACACATCATGATTGTTTTACATCTGCTGATAAAGTGTTTTACTGAAAGCAGCTTGTTTGGTAATGTAAAAATTAAAATGTATGTTGTAAAGAGAAGAAAAGGCCTCAGTTTCGAGGCAAAATCGACCTTAGATTGTTCTTTACATTGCAATCATGATCGTACCTCAGGTGATTTGCCTTCCTGAAAGTGTAAGGCTGGTATATACAGTGTCTCTCATTGATGAAGATGAATTGCTCGAGTGAGAAGACCTTTTCAGACCGTTAAACAGCCTTTTTGGCAATTAATAATGCAGCAACGTGACAGGTACTTTGGAGATTGGACACGGGTGGCTATAGAGATCAAACAGCCCCGCTAAATGGTTGTCTTTACACGCCAAAATATTACGACTTAACGCAAAAGGAGATGACCGGGCTGATGTTGCTGGTGGTTGAAACACCCACACAGTTTTAGGTTTGATTTTGGAAGGATGATATTGTACCGTATGTTCAAATTAGAATCACCTAGCCAACAGAAATAAACCTTATTTGTTATTCACAAGCAAGAATGTAGGTCAGATTATTCAAAAAATATGAATCAGAATTTGGTTTTGGAGAGCAGTAAATAAAGATACAGACAACTAATGGAAACTGATACTGAGACACTGCATCTAACTCTGCTATGTATCTAAAACCTCCTAAATATGTTTGGTTACTGATGAGTCAATGTCCAGGGAGGAAAAGCTTTAATAAGATGGTTATGTGCAGCATGAATCAGAAGTTGGGTAATACAGAGATACTTGAATTCAGAGAAGGATATAAATGTAAAATTAGTTTTCTTTAGAATTAAAAAAAGGTTATTTAGGGTTGTCATACTTTTATATTATGACCCATTTCCTGCACAGTTTCTCCTGTAAATCAGAGGGAACGCCCTAATCACCACCACTCCAGAGACTACTGCATATTCTTCACTCTCAATTCTCCATTTTCACGTGTGCGTATGTTGTTGTTCTTTCTTCCTCTAATCTATAGAGACACAACCACTGAAGATGTAACAGTTTGCAAAGAAAAAGAAAAAAGCCTCTGGGAACCAGCTTTTCAGGTTCTGAGCAGATTTATTTTTTTCTGTGAACCAAGATGGAGCTGTGCTCGTGTGTGAAGGGCTAAAAATGGTTATTTGGAAGATCGGAATTGGTTCGGTGGAGACACACAAACTCTACCATTCATGCTACAGTGCAACACACAACACTATATAGGTGGAGGTATTGAGTGTGTAGCAGCTGGGAGGTGCTGACAACATCACTTGCAGTTAAAGATCGGGTCTGCAATTTGTTTCGGAAACATTTTTATCTTATTTGCTGAAATTCTCTACATGTCCTGATAGCCATGAATAAATAAAATGTGGTCTCTTTATTCAGCAGGGGCACTAGAGGTCATGAAGTGATTCACAAAAGAAAGAAAGTGTAGCCAAACTTCACAGTTCCACTACAGACAATTGTTACTTTTCGGGTTTTTGGGTGTAGAACTTTGACAAGAGAGCAGACAGCAGGGGTTGGGATGTATCAGTTGCATTTTGTCAAAGTGTAGCCTGTTATTACAGGTTTTTCCCCACACTTACAGAGCTTAGTTTTATGATGGTTTGAAGCTGTCACAATACTCCTGTCTTTGGTTCACATTGGCACAAGTGACTATTACTGCCATCAGGCGAAGTTGCGAGAGTTATTTTTAAGTCAGAGTGAGACATCTTGCTGGTTGAGCGTGACTTTCACACATTTAATCCGGGCGGAGCAGCAGCATGACTTGATATTGATCAGAAACGAGCGTCATCCGTGACTCCTGCCCCCGCAAGTGTACAGCTGCTGATAAAAGCATGTTTTAAATGTAATGTTCAAGCAAATACAAGCCAGTTGATAATAACAGTGACATTTTTGCATCTGTATTTTGCGGTACCTCATGAGTGTGATGTCCAACACAAGAAACGGAACAATGCCGAACTGTAGATCACTTAAAAAAGACTTTATCAAAATGCGTTGAGGACATTTCTTAGGACAGCGATATTTTGTTCTCTCAAACTCAAATGACTTGGCGTTTGGTCTGACTCAATTGAAAAAGGGTTACATGTTTTCCATCGAGGTTGGTGATATGATCTTAAAATTAAAAAGTACTTGTGATAATATTTCACAAAGTTTCAAAATAAAAGTGTTTTCATATGGAAATACATCAATAACACATAACTTGATTTTAAGTGGCGGGCCGCATGAAATTGATTAGGGGGCCGAAAATGTCCCACGGGCCGCGAGTTTGAAACCCCTGTTTTAATCATTTATGTTCATGAAGGCATTAAAAGTGAAATACTGCAGCAAAAGGAATTTGAAATACATGTTTAATGTGAGTCATATCTGCGTATTTCTGGGCTAATATTATTTATCATTAGCTAGTAGTTTTTTAAGTTCTCCACGGGGGACATATTGTTTCACATTATGTAGCGTGTTTTTTTTTTTTTAAACTTTCTGGTTACGTTCTTCTTAGACATACATACTATTCACTTTCCTGACTAAGCTTTGAGTCCTCAGTGCAACATCAATCCCCACTCTTGTTATCTTATTCCATACATCAGCCAACCAGAAAGCAGCCTTTAGATCTGTTCCCAGGTCTGCAGTAATGAGACGGCAGTAATGGATCTCCGGGGGCTGCCAGTGCTGTTCAGCTGGTCTGCAAACAGCGGTCAGCCGTCACATCGTTATACCGGCACTGGTGGACACGCATCATTAGCCTGTGTTTTCACACTGCTAAACACTCATTAGTACTGACAAACACACACGTATAGACGCGTTAGCAGCACGACAACACACACACACACGCACACAAATATAGAAGTGCAAAACACACAGTGCTCACTCGTTCATTCTGGGGCGGCGAAATGTCAGAAGCGTCATTGTAGAAGTTCCACCGAGGCTGTGCGGAATAGTGATGCACTGTGCAATCATGATTGTGCCAAATTTAGAACCTGGTGTGTGTGTGTGTGTGTGTGTTCCTCCTTTGACTGAGCAAAGCCAGACAGAATCACAAAGACTAAAGAGTGAGAATAACTCACACAGCTGGAAGAAAAAAAAAGAGATTGGTCACATGGAGAACATGAGAATGACGGCAAGGAGAGACACTGAATCGTAGGGAGGTGGGACAAAATATAATTATTATCTTTTTATTTAACATGGACAATTCATATAATCAGCCACAATATTCTCCTTAGACTTTTTGTTAATCTTTCTTTTTTCTACAACGTTGGGATTTTAGTTATTTGTGTTTGTTTTTCTATTTTCTAGTTTCCTGCCATGCCTTAATGTGATTCACCTGGTATCCCTGCCTTCGCGGCGTATTTAGCCTCTGTCCTCCCCCAGTGTTTTTGTCAGTTCATTTTGTTCAGTTATGTCCTGCTGTTTTGTTGTTTCCTTGTGCTCTGGTCCCTGCTCCTGTTCCCCGTGTTTCTACTCCCACTATGTTTTCTTTAACCACATGGGCTCAGAATAAAAGTGGGTCTAAATAGTTGTTTGTCTCTGTATGTAAATCCTGTGCAGGGCGTGCCCCCCTTCTTGCTCTAAAACACGGTAGACAATGAGTGAGTTTTATTTTATTTATGCCATCCCTCTGGCTTGAGGATCTCATTACTCTGGCAGGAGTTTGGGGATGTACCAAATTATATAAATAAATTGGGGCCAAGCCCATTTAAAACCTTTAAAACAAGCAATAACATCGACAACGACAAACTGTGTTATACCCACATGTAGAGAATCACAGTAATCCAGTCTTGACATAATAAAAACATGAATATATAGGGTTTTACTTTTGTCAAGAGATGTAATAAACAGTTTTTAACAACCAAACTAATCTAGTTGTCCAGTTTAAAGGAGAAGGCAGAAGAATGGGCAAAAGAAGCTAAAAGGCCAAGATTTCTGTCACTAATTCCAAAATCTACAATTTCTGTCTCATTTTCATTTAGATTCAAGAAATGTAACTCCATCCAGGATTTAATGTTATTCATACAATTTATTAGGGACTGAAGAGGATCTTTGATATTTGCTCTGATGGGCAAATTATCTAGCCCAGAGGTGTCAAACTCATAGTCTGAGGGCCACATGTGGACCCCCTACTGATTTCATATGACCAACCACTTATTATCAAATTATAATGAAGCCTGGCTGCCAACAACGCTATGCCTTTTAAACGCAGCATGTGTGGGCACGGCTGCCAGCAAGGTGAACAGGGGGGAACTCACAGACATGACCCACAAACTTAACTCACAGCAGGTGATTAAGGAATGACATAGTGCTACATGCAGTAACTGCTTTCCAAAACCAAAGATGAACGAAAGTCGGTCTTAAATCCTTGCCGGGTCAAAATGCCAGCGTTTTTTAAACACACTGTTGCTCATGCTGCTGCGACCGTTTGACCTGCAGCAGATTACAGAGCGTCTATTGCACAGAATAAGCACAGAGGGACACGGGCTTTGACCCAGCTGATCTGTTAGAGAAGAAAATACCTCTCCTGGTTCTACAACTCAGATAAAGGTGAAGTTTGGTGTAACAGAAAATACAAATGTAAGCCTGCAATGACTCCATTCATCCTGTAGCACTTACACCACAGTTAGACTCAAAGCAAAGCTACGTCATTTATGTTATTTATGGATTCAAATTGTTTAAATTGTGAAATATACATATTGCTCCTCATCGAAACACCTTTCCTCACTTGTCTGGCTCCTTTCTGGCCAATGGACACTCTAAGGACCCAAGGTCTGTTGAGTTTGAGACCCCTGATCTAGCCAGAAATGATTATTGATATACTGATGCCTAAAAAAAAATCAAAATTTGAATTTGGAGAAATCTTTCCAGCAGTGTAACTCACTAGTATCTTGACATCATTTTGCTTCTTTGTGGACATTTTGTATTGTTCAGTTATTGTTACATAGCATTATGTGTCTTTTAATATGTTCATTATTGCAGAATCGCTATATTGTGATGTCTTTTTTTCCATGTATTCTATGGTGTCCGTTGAGGAGTTAACACACCTTAGTTACTAGACTGATTGGATACTTCCTTCACCATAGATTTACAAACCAGTTTATTTCAGGTGGAGATAGGAACTTATAATGAAAGCATCCACTGCGCCCATAATTGATGACAAAATTGGTAATGTCTGAATAAGAAAGGAGCAAACAAAAGGGGATGTAGACCAGCAAAGCACACAATAACGCATTTCAATAACATGCCAGCTATTTTAATTATTGCCAATAATACTCATAACAATATGTTGGGGTTTTGTTTTTCTTTGCTGCACTAAATGCATCCATGTGTCAGTATAATGGCTTTTGTCCTCCTTTAATCAGTTTGGACTTTTTCAATAAATAGTAAGTGAAATGGCTGTCAACGTTAGACAAAGCAATGTGGAATCAAGGAGGAAGAGCCCAATAGATAGACAGGGAGAAAATAAGAATTTAGCTCTGGCCTTTATTCATTTCATACCAGAAATACAGTAAAATATGATTATCTCGCTGTCATTGAATGTACATTTGTGTGCTTTAAGTGTACATGTTTATGAAGGTTGTCACATTTTCTTCAAAAATCAAGTTGAATGATTTGTTTCTGTGATACACTGTTCCTTCAAATATATTTGGATGTTACCCCCACTTCACACACCCAGATGATTACATGATTACATTATTTGTCTCGTCTGTTTGTCATCCACCGTGTAGAACCTGAAATAATTCCAGAGACGGCTTTTCGGATGCTTTGGTGTTGTTATTCTGCACTCAGGAGGATGGTGTAGCTTTCTTCTGTCCTCCATTTTCACAGCAAAACAACATCACAGTCTTATTTTTCTAATGGATATAGAGTGGATCGATCCAAGCTCCACTGAGAGAGCCCTCTCCTGGACCATGCTGTTATTACTTCAGACGGTCTAATGGTCTTTTAGTCTGTGTATTTTACACTCAGGTTGAACTCCCCCCTACGTTTGAATGGATATCTGATTATCTGAAGAAAAGTGACAGCCTCAGCGTATGACTGACAAGTACCAAGTTCTGAGAAATATCTTGACAGTGAACATGATGTTCCTGCACAAGATGATGTCTGCAGTCACATATTGTGTCCTCATTTTTTTTATTGTACTGCCTCTCCTGTTACCATGTGTGTACCAAATCCCTTGCATTCTACTCAGTCATCTCTAATGTGTTAAAAAAGTAGCTTAAATCCTAAATTTTGGGGCCATAGTTTGATGCTTCAACGTTTCACCTGTCCAGGGCTTAGGGTTAATAACAAACAATCATTAATGTCATTAATGTAAGTATTTCTTACAAACATTTTGACCCCAGTCTTTCTGTGATTGGCTTCTGCTGCATTGGGTCACACAAGGGTTTCATTTGAATTTAAATATTCTAAGAAAATTAACAAATGACAAGCTGGATTAATGCTTAATTTAGATCTAAACGTGTTTTTCATTCACTTTGTAGGTGCACAGAAATGTGCATTGCATATTTAGCCTTGATAATCTGTATGCTAACACCAATAACCCTAATTACCGTATATCACACAGCTGTGCACAGCTTGTTCCTACATGCATACACTCATGCTAGCATGTTTAACTAGCTTGCTGACATGATGTGTTTCTCGGCCCAAACTACAGAGGTAAGTCATACCTCGGAGCTGAGGCCAACAATGATCTAATATTGCTACAGTAAATCATTACAATAACAATAGACTTTTTGCTCTGGTACCAGTTAGCTAATTTTGCAAAATATGCTGTTTTGGTACAAGATCAGAAATGTTATGCTAGGCTATTTTGTCTGTTAGTTTGTAATGATGGTAGATACACTTAACACTACGGCTTCATTAGGCATACAGCAATCATATTTACAGGTCACATTTGTAAAATCACATGTATAAATGATGGCTGAGTTTTATTTAGGCTGGTTCGCTCACACAAACTGAACAGAGCCACTGTTATTGTGATCAGTAACACCTTTTTATAGGGCAGAGTATTTGAGGAGCTGCTGATCAACTGAGATTTTCACACACAACCATCTCTAGGGTTTGGGCTGAAAAAAGTCAAAATATCCACAGAGTGGTATAGTTCTCTTGGGGGAAAAATACCTAGTTGTTGCCACAGGTATGAGGATAATGGCCAGACTGGCTCAAAATGACTGTCAGGCAACAATAACTTGCAATGGTGCCTCAATTAACCACTCGTTGCAACCAAGGTATGCAGAAGACCATCTCTGAATATGCACAACACCTTGAATCATGAAGCTGATGGGCCACAGCAGCAGAAGACCACTTCATTAGGTGTTCTGTGGACCTAATAAAGTGGTCGGTGAATAAATGTTTGTTTTTTTTCTGCTTGCTAAGTCCCTTTCCTTTATTCCTCTCTTCCAATCACTTCTCTGTTTTTTTGTGTCCCCGTGCTCTGTCAGCCAGAGGAGCTCACCAATGTTTTGGAGATCTGCAACATCGTCTTCACCAGCATGTTCTCCCTGGAGATGATCCTCAAACTCACAGCTTTTGGTTCGTTCAGCTACCTGCGAAATCCCTATAACGTGTTTGATGGAGTGATCGTCATCATAAGGTACAACTGAGGATGTGTACAACCTGTTCCCGTTGTGATAGTTTACTTGATGCAAGACATACAGAATTGCCACATCAAAATACTGTATACAGATATGAGGAAGTGTCATATCCGGCTAAAACAGATTTGAATTGGGGTTTGATGTTTATTACAGGTCTACTTTTAGGAGGGGGGCAAAGGGGAACTTTGGATGCTAAAACTAACCTATGTTTATGGGAAACAGACAGATGCATAGCAATTTAGGTGCATGCTGTCATGTTTTCCAGACCATTGTGAAACGCGAACCTGCATTTTGAATTATTCACTTCATGCTTTGTCGGATTGTCATCTGCATTCTGCCGGGTGTGAATGTACCACCTGTACGTATGTGAATGTGAGAGTCAGACAGCAGCACACAGGGTTTGTCTTTTGTTATATTTGCTTGAAGCTTTAGGTGAGTGGCAGTGCTTTTGATCTGCCAGCATTATTTTGTCCAATTCATTTGGCTGAGCACCTCAGTGTATGATCCCTGAGATCAAATACACATCAAACCGACTAAAACTGAACAAGATCAAATGTGTCGCCCATCACAGAAGATTTGCATGGATTGAACATATCAACATCTGTCTTCTAATGTCTCTCACCACGACCAATTTCTCTCTCTTCTACAGTCTGAATGTCCTTTGCTATTCAAACAAAGCTGCTCTGTAAACATGTGCCCATTCAATATTTGCTAAAGCATGGTCAAAGCTATTTCGAGGTTCTGTGTCGAGCCTTTGATCCCCACCTCCATTAGGAGACAAACAACTCAGGAAAGGTTTAAAGCCCACCTTAAACAATAAGGTAAAACTTCTGTGATCTCCGTTCTGTGATTACTTTCCACCTGAAAACAACATTTATTAAAGTCATTAAGTATTTAAGCCAGAGCTTGATAATGCTTCTAATGTCTAAAACCTAAAGAACCCTAGGTGGACACGTTAATCACTGCAAGATAAGATAAACCAAAGGTTCTTGTGTTCCCCGGGGACATTCCAGAGGAAGTGATTAATTTAATGTCAAGAATGGCAAAGATGGAGAGCAACAGCAACAAGCAAGATGACCCCAACAGTTTGACATATAGATCAAAAGGCCAAGAGGCACCCACAAATAGTTTTAAAAAAATCCTCCAGCAGTGCCAGATTACTTACAGTACATCATAAAGAGGCCCTGACAGTGTTTCGCCAATTATTCAGAATTCCTGCGGACGGGGCACCAGAAGATACACATTGTTTTTAAAGAAATGAGACTGAACATTTTTATGCAGCTTTAAATATAAATAAAAGTTATAATGCCCCCCTATCAAATTAAAGCCACTGAAAGTGGTGTTTTCAAGTATTTATAATTGGTTTGAATGGGGTAGACAATGGAAACGCCTTAAAGTTCAAATTTCAAAATGATCATAAAGGTAAATGAACACTTCTTTAACACAATTTTGACAAAAGGGAACATTCATTAAGGTTTAAAGGTGTTTCCTATTTTACCCCACCTAGTAATTGTACGGCATAAACTTTTAATGGAAATGGTGCAGATCAGTACTTACGTATAATTGTCTTTGTGGTCGTCTGTGTTCATCTCAGTGTGTGTGAGATTGTCGGCCAGTCTGACGGCGGCTTGTCAGTGCTGAGGACCTTCAGGTTGCTGAGGGTGCTGAAGCTGGTGAGGTTCATGCCTGCTCTGAGGAGACAGCTGGTGGTCCTCATGAAGACCATGGACAATGTGGCCACCTTCTGCATGCTGCTCATGCTCTTCATCTTCATCTTCAGGTAAGGTTAAACATCTGTGTGCTCTACTAGATGATGATGATGATGATAGATGTCTGTGAGGGTTGTTTTGATCATAATTGTCTAAATGGGATTCTTTTAAGTTCTATTATTTATTATAAGTTCTTTATTTGTTATATACACAACACTCTATGATATCAAAATAGCGGTTTTTCCAATATTCCTATTGAATCTTTAGAGGCTGTCATGGCCACAAATCCACTGTGACAAATCTTGTACTTGGGGGAGTTTACTAAGTTGCATCCAATCAACCACTATATGAGTGTTTCGATGCCCCCCTCTCACCCCAACCCAACCCAACATACCAATCTAATGCATCAGGCATTGGTGTTGGCGAAAGGTCCCCCAGCTGTCTTCCATGTTTAGCTGTGTCATCCTGCTACGTCACTATTGGCTTCTTAAGAGTTCATTTTAATCAGAAATACGTATGTATGCCTAAGCTATCATTGCTCCAAGAGCTTCATGTCATAGCGACTTGAATGTGCACCTGCGTAACAGCTGCAGCTGTAATGCAGGTCACCATGTTCTGCAGTAGCTATTAGCCTTGGGTGCAAAATAATGAGCCTGCACTTGAGAATGAATTGAGATCTTAACAAGCAGACTCTTAACGAACTGGAGCCAGATAACAAGGAGGCATTTGAAAGTGCTCAAGCCCTGCCATGGCAGCAGTACAGTGTACGATCAATGAGCACAGGAGTTGACATCTCTGTTTCACTGCACTTGTAGCTGTAGCCCCATCCTGTGATTTAGTGAAATGACACCATCATGTCTCAATCACTAACTTCACTAATCACTAATTTTCACACACTCTGATATTATTTACTCAACTTACAGTACATATACAGAAAGGAATTCCTGCAAAAGACCTGTAAAATTGCATGATTAGTGAGTTACTTTATGGTGAAGTTAAAGCCATCAGAACAGATTATGTAACCAGGCTTAGGGACACTCTACTATTTACATCCATCTCCATAATCCCTGGCAAGGAAATACAAAAAAAAAAAAACTGATGGCACAGAGTGATTCTCCTGAGAAACACCTGAGACTAAGAACAGCGCTACAAGGCCAACGTCTCAGTAACTCAAAAAACGGGGGCTTGCATTCATTATGCCTAAAGAGATGCACATTTAATTATTAGTTAGATTTCACAGATGCTACCTTTTTCAGTCTTAATCAAATGATTTGCTGTTGTGTTACAGTATCTTGGGGATGCACATCTTTGGTTGTAAGTTTAGTCTGAAGACGGAGACTGGTGACACAGTACCAGATAGGAAAAATTTTGACTCCCTCTTATGGGCCATTGTCACAGTTTTCCAGGTAAGCAACATATCACGGAAACACACACAAACACGCATCTCTGTATCTTACTTACCTACATTTCTGTTTCTATGCAGATGACTCACATGCGTTTCCTTAGACTTGATTCTGTGCAGACAATATAACATTGTCCTGCCTCATGAGATATGATTCATAACCCCAAATGACAGTGTTTTGATAAAGAAACAACTGTGTTCTAAATAGGTTTTCCCATGACTTACCAGCGTCACAACATCTTATTGTTGCACATGTCACAGGTACTAAGGGTAATATGAACAGAAGTTATCCAGCTAAAGAAGTTGATGTCATGTTAATGGCAGACAGCAGTGAACATATTGCATATTAACTCTGCACTTTACCAAAATCACCTGTTAGTCAGATTGTCCAGAATATTAATGTTAACATTATTGTACATGAACAACATATGCCTTTCTCTCAGATTCTGACCCAGGAAGACTGGAACGTGGTTTTGTACAACGGTATGGCAGCTACTTCACCATTTGCAGCCCTTTACTTTGTGGCCCTGATGACCTTTGGAAACTACGTCCTCTTCAACCTGCTGGTCGCCATTTTGGTTGAAGGCTTTCAGGCAGAGGTAAGGCTTCAGCCTGCTGCATATAAGCTGATTCTCCATGTCAAAGTCCACATGTTTATTTGGTTGCAATGACAGAGGCACCCCTGCCATCAACTGTCAAACCGGCTGAGTGATCATTGGAAAACTGTAGTGTGCTTGAGTTGTCGAACACGGATTAGAGCATGTGTGTGAGTGGGAAGGGAATCAATGACACAAATCAGCCTCTGATTGATCTTTTCAAAAGACCAAAACAAAACACATCCATCCGTCTTTTCACGCCATGAGAGTCATCTCTCTCTCTCAGTGTCAGTGCCTAATCCTCTGCTCATCCACAATGTGCCTAGTATAGTGAGAAATTTGAGATTATTGAGCCAATTTACTCCCAAAAACCCACTGCCATTTTAATTTGAGGGCTCTGATGGGAAGGAGCGTAGACTTGGGCTGGTCTTACATCTGGTTTTGAGCTTTGTCGGTTGATTTGTTTCCCTGGGGAAATTTAAATGGGATTTTTTGTTTTACTTTATTCTAATAACCTGACGCCTAGTGCAGTGATCTTGTTCTGGACTTGTGGTTCCTTGTGGTGTGCCTGACCCTGCACACTGACCATCATCAATCACTTGTGCAACATCGACCAGCAAGTCACAGAAAAATGGCAGACAGAGTGTAACCAAAAATGCCAGACCCCACAGACTTACACAGAAATACTTGAAGGTGACATAGACCGGAAGCTCCAATTAACGCTGCGTTTGTGTGTGTATCTGCGTCATTACCTCGTTTATGAAACCCTAAAGTTTCAGAACAAACAGTTCAGCCACTGCTGAGAAAATAGTGTTGTATTGTTTTCCTGGGCTCTGCGAAGCGGATCGACACTTCCTTAATTTGATGTCGTCATCAGAAATCCTCACCACCGTAGCGCCTCCCGGTGCGGGCACTAGTCCGGGCACATCCGGTTGCGTACATTCAACCGCAGAAGAAGAAGAACTACTCTCGTTGTAGCTGCTGAGATGCAGAGCATCCACCGTGCCAGAGGGGGAGCTGTGTATCTGAGAGCTGGCCTATCTATTACGTCACTTCCAGGTACCTGGCCAATCACAGGACAGTTGTAAAGCTCTCGTTGGCTGGCCAATCACAGCAACTGTTTGGTCTGAAATAGCGCGGCTGACGAGAGCGTCAGTGAGGAGATATTTTGATCGGCTCGTTTGCAGCGATTAGGAGGTTTTTAATCATGAAAACATGTTAATATATGTAAGTAGACCTCCATAACTAACATATATGTGTGATACAAGCATTCGATGTCACCTTTAAAATAATCAGAATTAGAGGGGAAACAGGTGGGGATACATTATTATGCATTTTTCAAAGAGCCCTGTGATATAAGACATACTGTATGGTTTGAAAAGAGCCGTTATGTGTCAAACCTGAGGAAAACCATCTCTCCACAGACACACCTCATTTGAACACACTGAGCACTGCCCACATTTCCTGTGTTTCAGCACAAACCTTTAGAACTGCAAAAGCCTATCGGGTGAGCGGGGAAACCTCTTCATGAAAGTTAAAAGTTCCAGTAGTAGTTCTTTAGATAACAGGATGAATGAGAATCTACACAGATGATGTGATAAACTCTGCCTCTTCATCTCCAGGGTGATGCTAATCGTTCTTATTCAGACGATGACCGGTCTTCTTCCAACTTTGACGAAAGTGAGAGACACGACTCCATAAAGCTGTCTGGTGAGCGACATGTTTTTTTTGTTCCTCAACTGCCTGAAATGAATCAGGTCCTCTGTTAGTGTGAAGGTTACAGTGAAACAAATGCAGGACAGATGGCGTCAAAAGAACACATCTGTAATTTGTGTTTAGTCCTTCATGAAGGGAAATATTTCAAATCTGTGATCATTTGAGGGCACTCGTGTGTGACTGTGGAAATGTATTGTAATCGACTGCTTATCTTATAGATGTACCTCATTAACCACTTATTTCATTTGTATTGAATTACTTGTGTGGCTTTTGTGAAAGAAAAATACGGATTCAGTGATAAATTCAGGTTTTTAAATGCTTAACTTTGGAATTATGTTGTTAACTTTTGGTTCAACACAAACACAGCGATTAAAAGCAGAGTTCCTCTTTGGGGTCAAAACAGAATGCTTGAAAATCCACTTGAATCTCACATTTACACCACTAGTCTTTGTTTCTCTTTGAAGCTTCTTCAAAAGAATGAAAAGGGAGGCTGGATGTGTCAAAAGCCAAAAAAGTAAGACACAAATTCGTGCCAAAGCCTTACAAACTTGCACAAAACCTGGAGAACAGCCAGGGGTGTTCAAATATGAATGAGCGCTATCTTTATCCAGAGCTCACAATAAATATGTTCCGGCTACGCAGCCTTCCTCAACAAACTCAGCAAACAGCACGCTGCAGAGAAGATTAGACATGATTTCAGCGACTGTGGGAATCACTTCTCCACAGAGTGAGTGGGCTTCTGATGCAGAGGATGTACGATCTCAGCAGTGCCACCTCAGCAGAAGATCAAATGCTGCCGTCTGTTTCTACACCGATACACAGACAACAAGGTGTTTCGCTGTCTGTCCGCTAACGCAGCACAGAGACGTCATGTCTGCGCTGTTAAACTTGAGCTCGTTTCTGTGTAGGCGGTCCGTTTTTTGGTAATATCTGCCTTCAAACAAATATTAGTCTGAGAAGTGAGCAGTGTTACATCACACGACTATAAATAAAGACGGCTGACTCATCTCCAACTCTTCCCACTGTACAGAAATTGAGCCACACTGTGCCATCTTGCACTGGTGACATCATGTAGAACTGCGATTGTCAAAGTGTGGGCCCTGAAGCCACTGCAGGAGGGCTGGGAAAGGTCATTAAAAACAAATACATCAAACTGCTGTGTAATGATATTCACTGTCAATTTGTAGATGGTTGACCAGAACTAATGACACATAACACATGAGGGTCGCCAATCTCAGCTGACAGAGGGCAAAAGGCGGGGTAAACCCTGGACAGGTCACCAGTCCATCACAAGGCCACATATAGAGACATTCAACCATTCACTCTCACACCTACAGTCAATTTAGAGCAGGGTTGTCAAACATACAGCCCGCGGGCCAGAACCGGCCCACAAGAGGGTCCAATCTGGCCCGCAGGATGAATTTGTGAAACTTTCATACTATATACAATACTACATTTTTCAGTTCCAGATACATGTGACTAAATGTTGTGTGCCTTTATAAATCCACTGTGGTCTGTGATTTGTAATTAACGTGTGTAAATGGCATAATATTGCTGAAATTGCAATTATTTATCTCAAGAAATGTCAGGTTTTTCATAATATGTTTTGTAAAACAAAAGGAAAAATTAGGGCCACCTGAGATCAAATTGTGCTGTATGTGGCCCCTGAAATAAATTAAGTTTGACACCCCTGATTTAGAGTGACCAATTTACATAATCCACACATTGCAAGTTTTTGGACTGTGGGAGGAAACCGGCGAAACCCATCAGGACCAACTGAATTGATCCTGATGGAAGCTTTGTAAGAGCTACATGAACAGACAGAAAAAGATATCTTTGTAAATAAATGTGTCCGGGTGGAGAGATTAACCTTTTTTAGTTTGGTTCATGCCCCAAAGTGTCGCTTTAATTCTTGACAGTAGATAGGCCTGATGCTTATCTTGGAAGCAGCTATTGGAAGTTAATAGAAAAGTATCTGTCATTGCCAATTCTGTAGCAAGAGTTGCTCCTTTTGCCAAATTGATGATAAAGTTATGTGGGCCATGTGTCCGTTGATGTTAAGTGCACTCTGCCCCGGTCAAGAAAAACACTGGCAATGGAGAGGACTGGAATATAGAATATTATATATACTGAAATATTGGAATAACGCGGTTTGATTGGCCGGCCCTGCTGCTCAGAAAATTAAATATTTCTCACCGTCTGTCACACATGATGCAATGCAAAGGACCCATAGTGCAGTTTGGCAACACTTGGTGCTGCTCCATTTAAAGTAAAGGGTGTTTCAGTTGACGCCCTCCATGTACACATGCAGTATGACCTGTACCAGAATGTGCTTCACTTTTGTCATAATTGTCTATCTTCATGGACACACTATGAGTCCTTTCAACATTTTTTTGAATGGCTGCAATGATTTTTCATTAAATAATCAATGACTAAACAAATTGCCAACTATTTTTTATTATTGAATAAAGGTTTGATTTTTGTTTTAACTAAGCCCAGATTTCTAATTTTTGTGTGTTCCCCTTTTCCCTCTTGAACAAATAAACCAGGAAAAAACAAATAGTTTTTTGGTTCATGAACAAAACACCAATTTAAATTAATTAAATTAAAAAGTTGTAGCTCTAACTTTGTTTTTTCAAAATCACTCCAGGAATGAATTATAATGGCAATTCCCCAATGTATTGTACCAGCACAAAAATAACCGAACATGTCCTTCTTTTGTTGGGTTCCCTTCAGACCCAAGGATCTGTACCTTGACGCCTAACGGCCACCTGGAGCTTGGGGCTCTTTCTGGAACCAGGGGGTCCTATTCCTCGGAGAGGCGGAGCTTCACCATGGAGTCCAGGAAGAGCAGCATGATGAGCCTGGGCAAGAGCAGCCTGGAGAGACGCTCCCTCTCTCTGGTACTCATTCACACAAACGCACACAAAAAAAAAAACATGATTGTAGAGCTAGCTAAGTGCTTTTTAAAGAGCTGGATAAGGTTATTTTTAGAACCAACAGATTAGCAGTTCCTTGCACAACTGAAAATGGTTCCCCCTATGGCACAATGACAGTGTGCCATAGTTTGTGTAGTCCTCACAAATATACACACACTATTTTCATCCCTGTCAAATATTTTGACATCTTTTATCATCACCTCTATAAGACGTGTGATGTTTATATTTTGTCCCGTTTTATGATTTTCCACCTTGTTGTGAATTCACGACAAGACGACATGACAGTTATTTCAGTGACAAAGCTGTCGTGAGACGGGTTCTCCGCCAAAGCAAACACATGCAGTACGTCTGTTTCGTGTTTTCTTCTGGTATCAAATGGAGACGGCTTCTTGGGAAGAAAAAAAAAATAAAGTTTACTGATGTGTTCTTGATGATATGAGTTTCCCATTTCAACTTTAATGTAACTTGTACTAAAGACGTGGATTATAGATCTTCATCGAAATGTGAATTCTGTACCAACTGTTGTCTGTAATGGAAAAAAAGAAACGCATCAGTGATCAGCCTGTACAGAATTCTGCCAAAAAAATATTTTTGTTTGTTCTATAAGCTTCTTAAAACTTATGATAAAATAAAAACACTTACTGTAGAAAACGTTTTAAATGAAAAAGCACCAAAACTTATACTTGAACACTCAGTGTCTCAAAAATGAGTTGTAAAATAGCTGAATTTAACAAAAAAATCACTCAAATTTGATTTAGATGGCTTTATTATTTACCATTAGCGTTAACCCTTATATTATTTACCTAATTCCTCCATCATGTTGTCCTTTTTGGTTACTGCACAGTGACTTTCACTTTTCCACCATGTTCATACGTTCCATGACTGTCACAGGTAACAGAAACAAATCTACTAATATGGCCCTAATTTTGTCTTATGTGGAAAAAAGTAGTGTAACTTTTCAATATACAGTAAAGAAGTGACTGTTCAAAGCTCACTTACAGTAAGTCTATCAGCTCAGTTTAGATCTCGTGTCACCCGGTGACATTCTCCAGCCGCTCACAAGAAGGGACGGCGGAAACGGAAACACACTGGGTTATTACAGTGAATGACCTATGACTGAAAACACAAAGAAGCGACCACACTGCACTGCTGCTGCTGTATACACACAAACATTCCCTCAGTCAGGTCTGATAGTTTTGCTTGACAGAGCTAGTTTTCTTCCACTTTCCCCACATTCGACTGACGTCTATTGGAAATCACTTGGTGAAATCGACTGAAAACAGGGAGTTCAATCACTTTATAACCAAAATTAATCCACTACAACTGATGAACTGTTTCCTTTCTATTGCCACATTTATTAAGCAATTCATCCATCAGAGGGCAGTAAAGAGTAGAGTCTCTGAGAGTAAAAACGGCAAAATCAGTTGCATGTTTTTGAACACTTGCTTCTTGAATCTCGAATCGTTCCTATGATCCAACTCACTCGATCTCGTGGCTACACTGCCCTCTAGGACTTGCACCGGTACTGCTCTGTTAAATATGTTTCATCTGTTACCAGAAACATTTTTAACATGAGGATATGTATATGTTGTGTGTGTGTGTGTGCGCGCGCGTGCATACACGTTTTACTGTCGACTCACACAAATCGCATAAAACACAGTACGTGTGTGTGCATCAGTGTTGTGCCTATTGAACCGAAACCTCAGGAGTGAGGAACTAAAATATTTCTACATGGTTGCCATGGTAACTTCTATTAATTGACTGTTCCTATCCTCTGTTTATCCACAGTGAAACTGAGTGAAGTGAAGAGAGGGGGCGATGGGGAGAGACGGGGGAAGGGGGATGCGGTGACAGGCTGAAAGAAAAACAGAGGGATGATAAGCTGTAGTTAAGCAACGCTCTCACCTCAGAGGAGCTAATGTTAAACACAGCAGGTGTGTGTGTGTGTGTGGGGGGGGGGGGGGGGGGGTCACTGTAAAGTCTCCTCCTCTTCTTTAAGAGCGATCCAAGTTTATCAATATCAGAAAGCACCGGTTACATCACTCCTACCAAAAATAGCTTGGTAATAAGCAAGACGTGTTTGTGTGTTTTCTTCTTCTTCTGCATTGCGGATCTGAAAGTGTTTGATCATCTAAATCAGTTGGTTAGAGTCCACTTTAAGGGTGGTACATTCTGAAATCATCAGTCGTGAATGTACAGTTGGATATATTTCTGCCTCAAAGGCGCCTGTCAGTCAAAACAATAACAAGACAATCAGAGATGGCAGACGTCACCCCATTCATGCTGTTGGACTTCACTGTTGTTGTTGTTGTGTGTTTGCTTGTTGATTCTTTTTGGAAGAGAGCTCAGGGCAGCATTGCAGGTGGCTGATAGTTGGAGTCTGAGTCCACCTCCTCTGTTGAGTGATGGTTTCTCCCGTCTAAAACTCCTAGATGGATGTCTAAATACATCCCATTCATGAGGCTTCTGTCACCAATTTTCCTCTGTAGAATTTGTCCACCGGGGGAATTTTGCATCCACGAAATGCACCCTTTCGAAGCCTGGGTAGCTCAGTCGGTAGGGCATCAGACTTTTAATCTGAGGGTCCAGGGTTCAATTCCCTGTTCAGGTGGAGCTGTGATCCTTACAGTGAGAGATTTCTTCGTGGCAAACGCACAATAATATTGAAAAAATAAATATTGGTCATAAGTACTGAATATTTCCCTCTTCGTTCCCACATCTGTGGTTTGCCCTGTAAGACGAAAATACAGTAAATATGGATTTCTAAGGATTTCAAAAAAATGCTCCTCACTCTCCTCAACAAAATATACAACGTTGCTCTTCTTGTTTCGATGTTTTATTGCAGAAGTGTAAGATTCACTGTATTGTTAATACGCCATCATGTCATCATGTGCGTCGATATCACTGTAGTAGCCTCTAAAAAGTGCAATATTTTAACGACACATAAAACAATTACTATTTGGTGCCAGTGCATGAATAATCCTCTGTCACAAATCAAGACAAATATTATACTTTATGTTTGTCGTCCCAATCGTTTGCCACCTGATTCGTTTGTTTCCCTCTCTCCCACACAGTGTATTAGAAACTCTGATGGAACTTTGGATAATGATTTTTCTATTGTGTTGGGGCAACAATCACAAGTGAATTTATCAGTGTAATGGGCACTCTCGCTTTGTTAGGGTTATTCGTCTGACACAGCGGCTCGGTCAGGCAGTGAAGGGATTATAATGAAAACAACATACAAGAAGTGCACAGTGGGTTTAAAAGTACATTTGGTTTTTTTATTCTGTTTTATTTGTACAAAGCCAAATCACAACATACATTATCTAAAGGCAAGGTACATAGTAAGGCAAAATCATATAGAGAGCAGAGAAACCCAATGATTCACACAATGAGCAAACACTAGGCATCGGTGGAGATGCCGAGACAGGTTGGGGTGAAAGGAAAAAAAGCACAAGGTTGTATTTTGATATATGTTGAAGTCAAAGTGTTTTCTCCAATGGATACTATTTGAAAAATAGAGAAAAGGGTCAAGGATGGCAGCATGCAACCTTTAATTACTCAATTCACTTATCTTTAATGACCGCATAATCTGGATCGATGTAATCTGCTCTCAGGTTAGTGTCAGTAAAAGTGCCCCCGAGAAATCAATATGATGTATAACACAATCAGCAGTGTTCAATGACTGCGGGAACGCTGCATTCTAAAGGAGGACATTGTATTAGTACTGTGCTTGTAAATATTCAACATGAGTATTAGTTTTCAGCCACTTTTGTCTGTTGGTTGATTTGTTTGTTTGTAAGCAGAATTTTTGGCAAAACATATATAAAAGTTTGTCTTTTGCAAGAAAAGTGACAAAACACAGCCAAAGACCCAGTTTCAACAGCGTAAAGTGAGGAACAAACAGACAATATACAATAATGAACAGTGTTGTCTTTACTTTCTTTAAAGTCCTGTAATGCAGTGCACTGTTATTGAACATCCAGCACTTTATGCTTCATTACAGTTTCTATAGGAACAGATGTATGGATTCACAAAGACCAGGCTCGGGCTTTGACTGGCAGCGAGGGTTTTTCAAGTGAAAAATGTATAATTAGGTCCATCATGGTGAAAGGACGAGACATGTGGAAACAAACTGAGCTGGTTATGACACTTAAAGTGGAACTGCCAATCTGGGGTGTTGCATATTACAGTTGATGAAAGCCTGCTGAGTGCACGACACTCTCATTTTACATTTCCTCTGTTCAACCATTCTACTTCATTTATCCATTCATGCTTGACTGACCCTTAATGATGTTAACCTGCTCTTTATTTACCGATTCCAACTTCCCTTCATTTGTTTCCATTCATTTCCTCATTTATTTACTAATAACGTACCGAGTCTTCTGATGTTTCTCTGTCGCTGCGGTTGCTGGAATACGTCCAAGTTCCAACAACAAAACCCAGATTCAAAATGAATGTTTTCATCAAAATCTATTCAAAGTTCCAGTAAGAAATAATGCTTCTCTGTCCTCTATCTGTCATCAGTGGTGGTGGAATGTTTTATACACAAATTTAAATTAGAAGTTTTATGCATTATGGATATTTTGATTTCATCCCTTTTATGCAACTGTGTTATAATGTTTTTGTTTTTTTTTTTGGTTTATTTTTTACTTTCTATCCATCAATCATAATATGTGATTGCCATAATTCCCGATGCACCATTTGTCTCATCCTGAGACCTTCAAATTAACAGCTTGATCAAATTGTAAAGGTGGTTGTATGTTAGATTTGACATCTCCCTAAGTCAGAATCCCATGATATAGCAATAACATATATATTTATATTTTTTTTTTTTCAGAATTTCAAAATAAAAGTGTTTGTTTTGATATGGAGTGATATATAGTTCACACACACACACACACACAAATAAATAATCTATAAATATGAAAAACAGGCATTTAAACTTGATATAGGGTGATGGGCCACATGAAACTGATTGGGGGGGGGCACAAGTGGCCCATGGGCCGCAAGTTTGACACCACTGCCCATTGCTAAGTTGATCATTTTCATCTTCAGTCATTGAAAAGACAAAAATATAAAGTTGTTGTTTTGCGAAAACAATGCAACAAAGTAGAAATGTGCAGGGTCACACTTATACTCAGCTACTGTACGTACAAGTTTTAAATGAAAATAAAAGCCATGTGCAGGAGAGGTAAGAGGCTAAACAACGTTTAATCACCACTGTATTGTGCTGTGGTGACATTATGACTTGAATTTAGTAGCTTCAACTTTCCTCAATTATACCCAGGATAATTCAAAATGACATAAATGGGCCTAAATGTTATCTATTATTTAAATAACCCTAATATTATTTACATAATTCATCCATCATATTGTCCTTTTTTGGTACCTGCTCAGTGATTGTGAACATGGCGAAATAAGCGATAGTTACTATGAACTGCTTTCTGTGCCTTTCAGCGTCATGGGCGTAGTTCCAACTATCACAACTGGGGGCGCCCTTACCATCCACAGTCTGCATGGAGCCGCAGGTAAAACATGTAGATTTACTTTGAGCCGCCACCGATTTCCGCATGTATTTATGTAATTAATTCTTAATATTTTCATTAAGCCTTAATAAGCTACGTGTAAACATCCAACCCTTAATGTTTTTTTATGCTCTTATTAGCTTTTTAACTAAATTGTAAATTGTACTCATTATCTCTTTGTTGAAACTTTATGACTCAGTCATGAATATTTAAAACTGTTTAATGAATTTCTTCTTGTGCTGCAGGTCTAGCTCCAACAGCCTAGGCCGGAGGAGCTACAGGTTTGGTGGTGCTCCTCTTGTCGGTGGCAGCCTCCGTGTGCACAGCACCCGCAGCCCCCACTCCCACACCTATGCCGCCGAGCAGGAGTCCCTTCTCTCCCATCCACCGCACTCCCATCATCCTCTACTGCCTCATCATCCACCTCCACCCCCGCTGTTTCTCTCGAGGCACTCTGCTGCGAGGATGGATCGACGAGCTCTTTCCCTGGAGCTGCCAGAGCTGCTGCGGGCAGGCGGACAGGCCCCGGGCCCTCCTCCTGTTCATCCAGACCCTGGAAGGAGGAATGGGTCGGGGGCAGGGGGATCCATCACCGGAGGGTCTGGGCTTAGTAGTGGCTTAGGAGTGGACCACCGAGACTGTAATGGCAAAGCATCGGGGCCCCTCATCCAGCTCATGACTGAGGTTTTCCCTCAAGTCAATGCACGCAAGGACAGAACAGACCTTGATGAAGAGACGGACTATGTAAGTGGCACAGATTTCAGCATTTCCTCTTTCTGTCTAATGAGCTGCAATAAATCCCAGTATTATATTAAGTATTTATACCCTGAAAAAAGAAAATGGAGAAATTACTTCAAACAATAACACTCAAATTGATTAAATGTAGTGTTGGAGTGTTTGAGCAGGCTACGTCTTCAGACTCCCCACACACAGGAACGCGCAACACTGCACAGTTAAACTGTAACTTTCTGTACTTTTCAATGACGCTAACTTTTTTTTGAAAAGCCGAAAAGCAACATACTCTCAAAAGATCACAAAAAAATAAAGTTAACCCACCTATAGAGAAGAAACGGGGGCCACCATGGCAGCAGCACCGACGTTCACTCTGGTCTTGGATCGCTCTGCATCAGCCTTTTTCTTGACGATAGCTTTCCCAAAAAAAACGTCTTTTGTTTGCGACCAACACCTGTTGTTGTAAATGAACAGATCATGCAATGACTTAAGGTCACACGGTTGGTGTAGTGGTCGGCACTCTTGCCTGTGCAGTAAGAAACCCCGGTCAGTACAAGGGCCTTTCTGTATTCAGGAGTTTTCATATTCTCCCCTTGTGTGCGTGGGTTCTCCAGTTTCCTCCCACAGTCCAAAAACATGCAGATTTGGCAAATTGGACACTCACCTGTGTCCAATTTCCAATTCCACCTGTCCAGGGTGTACCATGCTTTTCTCCCACCGTGACTCTCATGTGGAGGTTAAAGCAGCAGATGATGAGTGAGTGAGTGAGTGAGTGAGTGAACATGACTCTTTAAAAAAAGTCATGTTTAAAATTACAATTTCTACCATTGCCCTACAATGGTCTGTGGTTATAACTGACATGAATTGGGTCAGAAAGATGTGCCATTACTGTATGCATGCTCCAGTATTCCTCCACCTCCACCCTCCGTTACAGAGACATCTGGGATGACTGGCTCACGCCACAACACAACTCCATCTCCAACATAAACCCCACAGACGCATACACAGCAAAACAAAGTTTTATCAAGCACAGCCCACAGGGCCAAACAAGAAAATAACCAATGCTGTATGAAAACTACAAGGTTGCTTTAGTTCCCTCATCAGTGTGCATCTTAAGTCTGCGCAGAAAATACAGAAGTCTCCTTTGGCAGAGCCCACGATGCTCGCGAGCCTTTGCTCAAGCATAACAAGGAGAACATTTCATATAACTTGCTAACTGTAGTGTGGAGAGATGGTTGAACACGAAGGTCCAGTGTGACGGAAAGTTAATATACCACAATATGCTTGAATTTCTTCAAAATAAATTGTTTTAGTAATTTATGGACTACATCACAAACAATGGTGAACAGCTCCAGCCCCAAATAAACCCAATGCACAAACCTAGAAGAAGTAGAGTGGGAGAGCAGTGAGTGTTGTGGAGAAAGAGAGTTTATTTGCGTTCTGGTTTGCAAAGGCCACCGTCTATATCTCTGGGGAAAATGGAGGAGTGAGCGGAGGAGTCTTCCTTTTGTTGCACTCCGCACTCTCAACATTGTTACTGATGTTAGAATTATTTCATTTGAGTGTCATCAATTGCAGGATTTATCATAATTCATTTGTCCACCGTTTTCTTTTTTCAGTGTGTACATTAATAATTATCACCTCCACAGTTGATTTGGTGCAATGTTATTCTCTTGAATCTCTCTATTTTTTTTATCATAGTTTTTTTTTTGTTGTTTTTTTTTTCCAATAATGCACTGAACCAAAACAAATCATCAATCGTAATCTCTTATGGGAGCTGGCATAGAAATGATCCAGCGATATTGGTCGACCTCTGCTGCCACTTTTTTGAAATGTCCCAAGTATTTCAGATATCTGCCCAAAGTCACTTTGAAAGTCATCCAGTAAAAATGACTGTTATGTTTGCTAAATCATCTTGAATTGGTTTGAAAAAAAACCCACATTAATCCAGATAGAGATCATGTATCGATTAGTTTTTCTACATATATTTTGACACAACCAATTGTTTTCCTCCCTCCAGAGTCTGTGCTTCCGTGTCCAGAAGATGACGGAGGTGTACAAGCCAGACTGGTGTGAATCCAGAGAGGCGTGGTCTGTTTATCTGTTCTCACCACAGAACAAGTGAGTAGACACCTTCAAATATTCAGGTGAACTTGATGTTTCCAAGCTTTAAATGATGGAAACATCAGGTTTCCATCATTTCTAGATTTTCTCTCATGGAAAAAGGGAATATACATTTTTGCAGTTAACCTTATAGAAGTGTTGATAGATTAAAACTCTTAGATCAGCAGTACATTGACTTGGTACATTTAATCCAGTTTTCTGAAGATGCATCGATTTAAAGTTGCAGAAACCTTTGATGAGGGTCAGAATTTGTGGCCTTCTGACCAAAGTTTCTCTTTCTAGGTTGGTCAACTGGCCAAAATGACTCCTGGATCTTAAACACCTACTTACTGTTTGTGTTTTGTGTCGAGGTTCATGTCTCATGCTGCAGACAAATCCCCAAAACATTAGCAGATGCCAATTATTGATTGATTAACACTTGTACAGATGGGTTTATTTGTACAGCCATTCAGACTTGGATATTTCCACAAAATCCCATAAACCCAGAGCTAAATAAACATAATTAACTGGAGCACCACATAAAGCCTGCAGTGACCTTTGTTTGAAAGCCTGGACCACTTGTCATTTGCCACTGGGAACTGAATTGAATCCAACATGTTTAACAAAGCTTGACATTTCAATGAGGAAACAAATAAAAGAAGCATTTCGCTGGACGTGTCGGGGATTTGTAATAGCTTGCGTTATGGCAAAGTGTTTCCGCCAAATTCTCTTTGTTCGGCACTGGAGTGCAGGGAAACCAAGTGTGGAGAGATGACAAGACAAGCAGGACCAATGGCCCTGAAAACAAGCACCTCTGTCCCCGATAATGTGAAGGAACACAGGACTGCATACTCACACAGGGACAACTGCCGTCTCCTGCCTTCACGAATGCGTTGTTACAGTGATGTCACTGTTTATTTCCCTTCAGTCTTTTTATTTTTTGGTTTTAGACAATGTTATTGACTCGGAGTTCCAAACTGAGTGTGTTCATCTGTGTATGTCAGTGTTTTCCTCCAGTCGTCAATGCATAGCCGATGGAAACATAAAAGAAAGATCACTCAGTCATCCATTCACTCACTCACTCACTCAATTCCCTGTGTGCTGATAGCCACTTAAGGAAAGCCAGGCCTCGGGGCTGAGTCTTGGCATCCTGGCAGGTGCCATCTGTCAAGCAGGGGCTGAGTGTGTGTGTGTGTGTGTGTGTGTGTGTGTGTGTGTGTGTGTGTGTGTGCGTGCGTGTGCTTCAGTGTGTTCTAAATGTTCCAGCGTTAGGCCATATCATGTGTGTGCAGGTATTTGTGGGTGAACATATGTGAATCCTTCGTCTTGTTTATGCATCAATGTGCTGTGTGTGTGTGTCTGCGAGTGCATGAAGAATGTGTGTGTTAAAGCAGGAGCAACAGACAAAGTGAGACACAAGCCAACTGAGACTGAAGTTGTGTCTCAGGCGGGAAAGGTGCCTGTGCCAGGACAGCCGCCAGTCACGATCAATGTCAGGGGACAGGGTTGCCAGATTTGAATCGATAGATTTAGCGACCGAGTTCCCAGGTCTGGAGGGAAAACAGTAAGATTAGCACATTGATTTCCTCACCCGGGGAGTAGGTGCAGCAGCAGCAGCAGCAGCGTCAGATACTTTTTTCCCTTCATAGCTGGCAGATGAGTTCAGACACGTAAGCGGTTTCATTCAGGAGCTGCCTTTTGAAGGCTCCTAAGCTGATGACTTGACAGCAGCACCGCTGCTGTAAGGGTGTTAAAGTTGCAACCACTTACACTTAATAAGTGTCTCTTTATGATCCCTCAACACCTGTGAGCGGATTCACTGGAGAGTCCGCCGATACCTTCACCCGTGCTCTGAAAGAATACAAAGATGTACATGGAGCAATATGACACACGTAAATGTGTAGCAACTGCTGATCATGGGATGCAGAAACCATTAGGTACCATTAGAGTACAAGTGCAAGTTCCTCACGTGTCCATTTAATACGCTGTTACCATTCCCCGTCCTCCTCTCTACATCATCGTATGCACACTTGGGGGCATTTATGCTCTGACAAAACTAACCTCATGAGCAGAGAAGACCGGCTCCCTGTGAAGTTCAAGCTCCTGATTGGATAAAGTGTTGTTGGCTTCTTCTACTTTTACTGTCAGACTGTCAGAGACGTTGTCACTGAGCAATTACTCTAAATCAGTGAAAGCTGTCAGAGTATAGAGCTGTTTAAAACTGGTTCTTACTGAAGTTTCCCACAGACGGCAACTTATAGCACTGGAGAATATGAGAATGTTAACAGTTACCCATATTTCCTGTAGAGGAGTGAAGAAGTGAAAATCTGTAGTAAACGCGACTTATAGCACATCTAACTTTGCCTCTGTCTTCTCAGGTTCAGAATTCTCTGCCAGTCCATCATTGCCCATAAGCTTTTTGACTATGTGGTCCTGGCTTTCATCTTTCTCAACTGCATCACCGTGGCTCTGGAGAGACCCAGGATTCTGCAGGGAAGCCTGGTAAGTGTTTTCTCCACATCACTTATCATTCTGTAGACACTAAGCAACTGTAGCAAGACTGGATAATAGATAAATGCTTGGGACTCAGTGCTGCTTCACAGAAATGTAGAGTATGGCCAATGCTGGAGTGTATGTTTGCCCCGAGGGTCGATAAACAACATTTTTACCAAATAAACAAAATGTGTTATCCAAAATATGTCCCAAATTGCAACATATCACAAAGATGGTTACCGAACAACAGCTTCAGGTAACACAGATTCATTTCCCAAAACACCATTATTTCATGGGGAAAATGGTCAGAAAACACTACAACGTTTTAAAAATCCAGAAAAGTTGGAACAATAATTGAAACAGGAAATAACATTGAACGGTTGCCAAGGTCACAGGTTCTAACTATGAATAGTAACTGTGTTGTGTGTTCCATTTATATGATCTTAATAAGTCAATAACTTCTATATTGTGGATTTGCATGTTTATTATTTATCACTTTTACCTTTTACTGTCTTTGCTGCGATGACACTGTGAATTTCCCCTTTGTGGGACTAATTAAGGATTATCTCTAATGTCACATTCTCAAACTAACATTTTGGCTCTTACTTAAATTAAATTTGGCCACAATGCTGTTTTAATGTCACCTTGATTTTGCCAGTTGTAAAAAATGACTAGTGGTTATTTAAATGAATAGGTGTCTACTTATTTGTCCCACCTTGTATAACCCTGCCTCTGAATTCTCTGGCTTCTTCCATTGATTCAGCATTAAAATACAACAGTGGCCAATTTCCAAGCCAGTGATGTGTCATAAGAGACACACTTTTATTTATTTTCTTTTAAAATTTTAAGTGACCTTGATACTGTGTTTGGCACCTAGATATATATTTGAATTGTAAAAGCACAGGCGACTTTTATTTTTTGTTTTTGTTTCTTCAAAAGGACCTGGACAGTTTGTGTTCTTTCTTTCTTCACAACTTAACAGGAATATTTTATTTTTTTCCCTCTCTGCCTTTGTTACAGGAACGACTGTTTCTCACCGTTTCCAACTACATCTTTACGGCCATTTTTGTTACAGAGATGACTGTCAAGGTAAAACACTTCTTTACTTCCCTCCCAACTGAGAAATGACATGATAGCAGTTTTATGGCATGATAGCAGATAAGTGCCCTCCAAAAGTATTGGAACAGTGAGGCCAATTCCTTTATTTTTGCTGTCACCAGAACACATTTGGGTTTGACATCAAAAGATTAATATGTGACAAGAGATCAACATTTCAGCTGTTATTTCCGGGTATTTACATCTGGATCTGATACACAATTTAGAAAATAGCATTATTTGTAAAGGAACGCAACATTTTTAAGTGAGCAAAAGTATTGGAACAGATGAATAAGACTTAATATTTAGTCGCAAATCCTTTGATGTCAATACCTGCATCAAGCCTGTGATCAGATCCAGATGTAAATACCTGGAAGTAAAAGCTGAAATCTTCATTGTTTGTCTCATATTCGTCTTTTGATGTCAAACCCAAATGTGTTCGGACACTTTTGGAGGGCACTGTAATTCTTCAACTGTATAACAAATATCCTTTTCCCATGAAGAAGAAATACACAACCCACTACATGACTCAGTTAAAATGCTGTTGCTGATATTTATTTTTACAGTCTGTGCATAGATACAGGGTCATTGTATCAGATTCAATATTTTTTCTCATCCAGGGGTTTTGACTATTATCGGACTGATACCAATCCTGAGTATTATATCAGATATCCTTTGTTCTTTTCCTCTTCCTCCTTTTGTTCTCTTCTCCAAATTGCAATAGCTTTGTCTCCTTTTTAAAAATCTTGTCTTCCTCCTATTACTGTACATCCATCTCCTTACCTCCTCTGTCGCCACTCGTTCTCTTCTTTCGTCTGTTGATTTCCTGTCCTCTAACTCTTCCCTTCATACTGCTGCAGTTGTTCATACCTCCACCTTTCCCTCTTAGTTATTTTTTTTTTCTCTCTCTCAACAACTCTGCAACTCAGTTGCACGTGTCCCATTAGTGATGGTCAGCTAGATAATGAAGTTAATTAGCACGCTATCGCTCTTCTGCTGGCTTTTAGCTACTCCCAGATGCCTCATCAATAAACACACACATGCACACACACACACACATTCACTTCATACTGTTTTTAATCCACTAATCTGCTGTCCAGAAGACAGGGCATCATCCATTATTAAGGGCCTTGTGTCCCCGGGCATTCTGCACATTGGTAGAAAGAAGCCTGTAATCATTTATTTATGACCAAGGATAATGAAGACATGTGTATATGTAGATCATCTCAGCACTGTGGTGGTGCACAGTTCACTTGTACACACATCTATGCATCCGGCCCCAGAGTGAACTTAGCTTCTCGTGTTATTTATTCTCTTCTGTGTCTGTATTTCCTTCAATTTGCCTCCATCAGTCTGTCAATCACTCGCATTTTCATTTGGTTAATCTTCCCAGACCCGCAGCCTGCACCGTGACCCTCATGTGGAGGATAGAGTGCTAGATGATGAATGAATGAATGAATTAATAATCTTCTCAGTGCTGCTTATGAGATTAATTTCAGACTTGAGTCCTGTATCTGTCTCTTATCGTTCTTACTGCTCTGTTGTCCCTCTGTCTGTTCCGTCCTCTTGTTATCTTCCTGCGCAGTAGTGCTTCGTTTGCTCACTCCACTGTGGCTCCATTGCTCTCCTGCCACTTGTGTTCTTATCTGTAACACGGTATGTCAGTCATACTGTGGCGCTGACTCCCATCCACTGCGTTTCAGTTACAGTTTCAGTACCGTTCACATTCACAGGATCAACACACACACAACCCAAACCCTTCCTTTCTTGGTGCCTTTAAAAATTGTCTTTTTGGCTTAAGCTTGTCATTATGGCATTAAAACACATTGTGCACAGCTGTGTCAGCACATGTTGGTGCTTGAATCTGAGGGAATAGGTTCTGGTAAGTCCCAGAAAGGTCCTTGAATTTGATGTCAACCAAGGTGTGGAGACCCTGGAAGCCACATCATACAGTGCAGGATTGCGGCTACATCACAGGTAGCAGATGTTTCTGTTGGCACATAATGAATGTCTTGTTGTAGTTCATATGTTCATATTTTAGACTCAACAAATGCTTGTTTTTTACTCCAGGTTACGCCACCGTTAACCAAAAGAAATGGCTTCTTACCAATTGGGAATGTGACCTTTGAGCGAGTAACATGGTCTTCAGTGTCAATTTTGGTCGCAAATATAGACACACACACACACATAAGCAGTAATCATTGTAAACAGTGTTAGCTGCACTCTGTGAATTTGACCTTGGACACGAGACTTGCATTAGAAACAGGGAGCGGGGTGTTGAGGCTGCTTTGTTTGTCTCTCTCCCCTCTACAAACACACACACACACAGACAACCTTGTAAAGGATTGTCCAGAGTTGTCTTGCTCTTTTCGACATTGTGTCTGTCACCTTCTGAAACCGATACGACAGTCATCCTAACAGTCCCAGTTCTGTTCAAAAATGTGAGCAGCCGTTCTGTGGATACGCTGTCAACGTGTCCGGTATAAAGTTAAAAACAGTGCTTCTTTTCTTCTTTTTTCTGTCAAGTTTCCTTTTCTCACTTTCTCGCCCTGGTCCTTTCTTTCTACAGCTCTACTCAGCACTGATGTTGTCACCAAACAACATCCAGCTCGAGGCTGAGGCAAAACTCGAACAGTGTGAAAAATGTGGAGCAGGGTTGTCTGCATGGGAAATGATGCTTCCATCAAAGTGTTTGTGCTTTTTTTTGGGGGGGGGTGGCTTTATAACACTTAGTGAGGAGTTTCATAATAGGAGGTGGAAGAAAGTCTTAATGGATGCTAAGATTTGGCTTATACGTAGCTCCAACTTTCAATGGTAAGTAACCTTTTTTAAGATCTCAGTATATGGCATTCATTATAATAGCATTTCCTGAAGCTTCACAGGTTGCATTAGCTGATCTAAAACCTACTCTACTTTTTGTTATTTTTTTCCCATTTTTCACCTACTTTTACCTTTGAACAAGCAGCCAAAATGTTAACTATTTTGGCCAATTTTGGAGACGGCATGTGCTGAAAGTGGCACAGAATTGGACCCTGATGTGCTGCTCAGTCATTCCATATCTTAGATTAATATTTTGTTCTATTTAATGTACATGTTGGTTGAATATCAAACAATTTCCTCTCATTTTGATATTTAATCAGATCCTTTTTTTTTTTTAAAGGTGATACGTGTAGAAAATGTACAGCAGTGACCTTTAGCATTAAAAAAGGTTATTGCACTCTGAATTCAGAACCTTCCAGGAGGATGTTTGTGATTTTATTTTCAGAGATGCATCACACTATGTTCATGTAGATGCACATACATATACGTCTGTTTTATTTTTGGTTTAGTTTTAGTTATGTTTAGCAGCAACGGACGGAGATTTAAAGTGAGAGAAAACGGTGACAATAACGAACTGTAAAAAAAACATCATATACATTAAAGATCTAGAAAGTGTATGAGAGAGAGAGAGAGACAGATGACTGACAATCATCGTGTAATCTATAATGTGCAGCTCACGAAACTCTTAAAAATCAAATCACAATATCATCACTGGGGCGAAATGTGCAATCATTGCCATATTTCCTGCTCAGTGATATTACAGATGGAGTTTGAAGGTGACTTAAATTTGGATTGAATGTGACACAGCTTGCCTCGTCAGCGGAACGACAGCAGGTATAGTTTGAGAGCAGAGGAGCCAGCTTTGATAATGGTGCTGGCATCGACCCGCTATGGATTTCCCATGCATCATGTTCTATCATGGTGATATTTGATCTGCTTAATGGACGTCCCATTGCATTACAATAGTCCCATAGGGGCTTCAGTGTAGCATGCTGCTATTAATAACCAAGCAGATCCAGCCTGTCAAAACACGACAGAAGCCCTATTGTGTATAGTCTGGAGAAGTGAACGTTTTTGGTTAGTTAGTTTTAGTTCATTAGCTGCTATTAGCAACTTTGGGTTGTTTTTTTTCTTTCTGTTGTAATGCTCTTTCGTTATTTATATTCATTGTCCAGTCTTTTTTTGGACACAAGATGCTGCAGATTCCTTTTATTCACCGCTGCTGCTGCTGCAGCTGCGTCATCATTCTCTTTGAGTTGCTGCGGAGACAGATGTGGTGTTTGTTCCGAGGTGGAATAAGTTGTCAACGCTTTCCAGCAGATTATCTTGTGAGCAAGTGTTCCTAGGAGGTGCAGCTGCAGATAGTCTGGCTTCCAGAGAGAGAGAGAGAGAGAGAATTTCTGTCTGAGGGCTGGGTCCTCTACCCTGATTGCAGGGAGAGGTGGTTAGCATTTTTACAGTGTTGGGATTTTCTCACAAGAGAATCGGCCTAATTAGTTTGTTCTTGTGTTCTTTAAGAGCTAACTTGTACATGTGTGGGAGCGCCGGTGGACTTCCTCGTATGACCTCAAGCAAGTTTCCATGGTTGCTCTCTTATTTGGCGGTCTCTTTCGAGCAAAACAACACCAACTGGACTGGAAAGTGTTGTGCTACAGGGAGCTTTTTCAGTCTTTGTGTATGGTTTTGCATGGATTCACACTGTACAGATGAGTCCATGCCAACCAATGTGGAAATGGTTGGATAATGAAATTGGGTCACACGTACCTTCACAAACCGTGTAGATTTGTGCCACCGACTTTAGCTTCCAGTCTGGTAAAGGAATAATAATCCAATTTAAAACAATAACACTGCATTCCCCTGCCTCTTTGAAAGCTGTACGCAGCGTGGTTCATGGAGACCAAAAAAACGCTCATTAAAATTAAAAAGAAAGAATGTAATGTCAACATTCATCAGCTCTACTTGCTGGGGAATCTTTTCAGCAGATGGCTGAAGTGTTGTTGTGTATACGAGGCCATCAAACACTAGTGTTTCGTGAAAGACTTTTGTGTTGTAAAACAAAGAGTGCCGAGTGTATGGATCAAAACTTTTTTAACTGCTGTACATCAAAGCTGACTGTGGTCGGGAAGCAGGATGCAACATTTATGGAGGCAGATTTAGGAAGACATAGTTTCAGTGGCATTGTGTTATCATCGTCTGTGCAGCATTCTTACGCTCATCTACTCACAAAACTACGAAACATCCTTCCATGTCTCCGTCTAGATGAAGTTTCTTCAACACAAACAGATGATCTCAAGTCCTGCAAGGTGATAGGTGGGAAACAAAATGTAAAAATGTAAACATAAGCAGAAGTGTGCATGCTTTACAGAAGTGTAAAGGCTTTATATCGCCATAGCAGCCATCCTCCTCCACCATGGAGGTTATGTTTTCAGGGATTTCTGTTTGTTAGTTTGTCAGTCTGTGTGATTGTTAGCAGGATTAAGCAAAGACTATTAAAACTTGGTTACACGGTGAAGTACAGCCCCATAAATGCATTACCTTTTGGAGCAGATCCAATTAAGTGATCAGAAACTGTCAACATTGTGATTGTGACACATTTATTTCAACAAATAATAGATAGAAGAGATTATGAAAAAAACGGGCATATCTATAAGGATAACATCTACGAGCAGGCTAAATCTGGTGCGGATCTGGATAATGATCCAGATTTCCATGTTGGTGGAGGTATTTGCTCCCAGAGCTCCAGGGCTCAGCAATTATCATTTCCAAATTAAAATTGCAACTTGAAACAAGGTAATTAGCAAATTGCCCAAGCTGTAATTTAGGATGTACTGCATGTTATGCACTATATCTAACCCAGGGTTTGAAATGGAATGGTTTCCGTGATGGTATTTGATATCATTTGATATGTTTGTCATGTGGTAAAGCGTTGTCACCGTTTGAATCTATGACTGAAGCTCGGCTTATAAAAACTTCAGAATATAGTGACATGCTCGAGGACTGTCTTCATGTATTATTTATTCATTCACAATCAAGTCGTACACCGGTACTCCTGAAGATCAGGGTGAACACATGAGGAAAAACCTTCAGGCACTCGTGATCGTGATTGAGTGAATACAGGTGGTGCCATCAGTCTCAATGGGAGTCAGGTGGGAGGTGACACAGTTCCCACATTAATACAGGAAATAGAGAAACTTGACAATTCTATCTATATTTTCATCCATTAAAATAATCAGGTGATACCTCCTGCTAGGTTTACTAAGTGTTTTGCTTCATCATTTCACACCCTGATAAAGACCTTCAAGATCTAAACCCCTTGGCTTTTAAAATGTATCTTAAAGCAGAATCGCTTTAAGATCGCTCATAAAAAAATGGTTGAGTAAACACCAACAATAACAAACCTGAAGAAAGTGCATAAATAAACTATGCAGAAACATGTTTGCATAGTTTAAGAACATAAGAACTTTTTTTGTTCCACCAAAACAGGAGTACCTCATGTTCTTCTGATGATGTGTTTTTTGGGTCTAAGTAACGACATCAATAATAGCGTCGTAAACAAATACTAAAAATCTAATTTGCTGTGTTAGTGGCTCTATAGAATCTGGGTTTTTGCCGTGACAGCCAAGCCTTTCGAACTGGATCTGTCTGGTGTCAAATGGAGTTGGATGCAAACAAACTTACATGAAACTTTTCCCACAACTTTTCATCCTTTCAAAACTTTGGATTTCCCTCCCTGCTTCTCTTCTCCACTGCTGACTTCACTAATAGCTGTCTCATAGTTCATTTCCCTCATCCTCTCACCCCCCTGTCATAGACTATACCCATTTCCTTTATGCTTCAGTTACAACACGGACTCACACCCAGCTGTAGCGGGTCGGTGACAGACTCTAAAGCAAAGAGGCTCAACACCAACTCCTGTGTATTTTTGGACTCTGTGGCTTGTTTGTGAGTCCAAAGTGTACAAGTGCCAGATTTTGGGGGATTTTCTTGGAAGGCCCCAAACATGACTCTGACTTAAATCCTCAGTTACGCGACAGTCAGCAAAAATCAACTATTCAACTTCACATCATGCACAAATCCGAGCTGACTTGCTGTGGACTCATCATTCTGAAAACCATGACTCATAATTGGAATGTGGCTGCATAAGCGGAGAGAGATTTCCACCAGGCTGTCTGAATTGCTTTATTTTTAATCGCTTCTCTCCTCCTCACCTCTCTTCACTTCCTTTTATCCCTCGCCTTGTCTCCTCCTTTTGAACGTTGACTTTCTAATATAGGGATTAGGGAGCTGTTGCTTGTCTTTCTTCTCCCCCCCCCCTGCCCCCTCTTTCATCTCTTTTCCAAATTCATCGACTTGAATTGAACACATTTCGCCTCCATCACAGTCCTCTCCTACTCTTGACTTTCATCTAGGTTTCACACCTCTCCTCTCTCTCCCTCTCCTCTCCGCCTGTAATACCTGTTTGAGAAGGAGGAATCTGAATATCAAAGTCAGCATGTGCTGTAAGCTTCCATGTGTGTGTGTGTCTATGGCTCCTGTCACATGGATTCAGCATATGTGTCTCTCTCTCGTTCCCTTCATCTCTGCAGGTGGTGTCCATGGGTCTCTACCTGGGTGAGAAGGCCTATCTGAGGAGCAGCTGGAACATTCTAGACGGTTTCCTGGTCTTCGTCTCTTTGATAGACATCGTGGTGTCCATGGCGGGTGGAGCTAAGATCCTGGGGGTGCTGCGCGTTCTCAGGCTGCTCAGAACATTGCGTCCTCTCAGGTTAGGACAGACTCTTCATTTCAGTTTAAAGTTAAAATGGGATCTTTTTTTTTTTTTTTGCACGAGATGTAGTTTTAAGCCTTGTTTATAATATATTATAATATAAGTTCTGGCAATCGTTGCCTGACAAGACTTTTAAAGAGTCAGAGGAAGTTTTCAGTTTTTTAGTGGTGACTTCACACCACTAAAGCCTTCCCAACACTGGAAGATAATTGGCCAATTATAGGCTCCAATTTCAGGCTGATTTGAACAGATTATCTGCCCAAAATGTCCTGTAGTGTGAGGGGTTAACATACCAGATATTAAGGTTAGTTGAGATTAAGTGTCATGTGAAGCATCAGAGTCTTCCCGATTTCCAATTCTAAGTAAAACTTTTACGACTGAACAGCGATTGGGACTTGAGCAGAACCCCGAGTTGACCAATGAGAGTGAGTTGACTTTGGTTTAGAAGTCAAGTTGATTCCGTCTTCTCACACACAAAGGCTGATGACACCTCCATGTCTATTTATATTCTGAAGTTGCATTAAATCGCACAAGTTTCAGCAAGATCCCAAATCCCAAGTGCGCGGTCCTGAGTCTGGACTGGATCGTCTAATCTGTGCTTTCTCAGGATTAAAACATTGAAAATCGGTTACAAAGTTTCTTGTGTCTGTGGTCTCCCACATTTTTAAAATCAAGTCAGATTTGAAAATCCTCTAGTGTGGGGCCAGGCTTAAAATGTTTAAATCACCGATATAAATAACAAATAGTCATCTCAATTATAAAATCTAAAATGAAGTCACAAAGTTAAAATTGTACCTTTTTCGAGTGAGTGTACCTGCGATTTTGTGACAAAAATGGGGTTTACCTGCTTCCTTTTCCCGTTGATCATCACATGACATTTCCCGTGACCCCCGGTCCTCTGGGGACTTTCCAACCCCCAGTTTGGAAACCACTGCCTTTAATCATTTTGAGCCAAACAGCACCTGACAGAGCAGAAAATGGCTTGGGTGGAAGTAGCTGTTGAACTATGGAGCAGAAGTGAAGTGAAATGACATCCAGCTAAGGTCATTAGAGGTCTGACTGAATTCAGTCTTTGTGGGAAGTCATTACCAAAGCTTTATCTGGTGGACGCTGCTCGGGCTTCACTTCTCTTGTAGACGCAGCCTTTTCATCCTCGGAAAGTGTGTATGTGTGTGTGTGTTTGTACTTGTTCACATCTTTGTTAGGACACTTTGTGAAAGTGAGCTGGTCTTCACGTTCTTTTATACTTTAAAAGAGCTCCTTGGGTTGAGCCTTGGGTTTAAGGGTTAGGGTTAGAATCAGGTCTAGGTTAAGCTTTGATTAAAGCTTAGGGGTAGGCATTTAGTTGTAATTTACTTGTTTGTGGATTAACACTTGGATTTTAGGTTAATGTTAAAACTGGGTTTAGGTTTAAGAGTGGAGTGTCCTCACGAAGGATGCTGCACTAACAAATGGGTGATGTTTCGAGGCTGAGGAATGTATTATGCAGCCTTGTATAAAGTACTTGAAAGAGATACTTGAGCAAAAGTACAAGTATCTGACCAGAAAATGACTTTGGAAGAAGTTAAAGTTAAAGTACCTGACATTTGGACATTTGATACATTCTGATATAAAATGTACTTAAGTATTAGACGTAGAAGTATTGGCTGGCCGTTTGGAGACCAGATCCTCGGTGTCAGACACAGTAAACAACGAGGCGCTGATGTGTTTTAAGTCCACTTCTAACCCTAACCCTAACCCTAGCTGAGCGGCTAACAGCTGGTGCAGGCATTACGTCACCAACTCAACTTTTGAAAATGTATCGGAAATGTAGTGGAGTAAAGGTAAAAGTTGTCATAAATATAAATAACAAAGTAAAGTACAGATATGTGAAAATTCTACATAAGCGCAGCAAAGAACTATTTGTACTTTACAACACTGGCATTATGTCTATACAGTTGTTTTGTCATATCTACTCATCAAATTAAGTGACACATTTGATGTGCAACTCTTTCAAGAGTAACATATTCCTCACACCACCTGATTATTGCAAGAAGTTTCCTTTGTGTTTGAATTTGAAATCTGAAAAGCTATTTCATCCCCCTGCCTCTCTTTATCATTCTCTTTATCATTCTGTATGCGTCTCTCCCTCTGACCTCCAGGGTGATCAGCCGGGCTCCAGGGTTAAAGCTGGTAGTTGAGACGCTCATCACGTCCCTCAAGCCAATCGGCAACATCGTCCTCATCTGCTGCGCCTTCTTCATCATCTTTGGCATCCTTGGTGTCCAGGTAAAACATCACATGCACATCAATTTGTTGTCTGATTAATCACGTGATCTCTAACCATTTATTATTTCTCAAAGTGAACTTTAATTAGGCCCGTTGCGGGCAAACTGTTGCAGGTATAATACGACCTAACAACAATGACCCTCATGCTCACTGTGGACACATTAAATTGTGTTCACATTAGAATTAAAGTAGGTCAAAATATTCTTTCCGGGCTCTAATTACACTGTTAAGTTCAATCTGGAACAAAAAGTACAACCATGAAAAATGGACATGTTAGACATGATTCAACAGGATGAGTGAATATGAAATTGAGACTGTGGCCCTGTTTGAACCTCAGCTCGAATCACATTCTCACAGCCCGGCTATGAAGGCTAATTAGAGTGAATCAAACAGGATGCAGCGCGAAAAGCAAAAGCTGCGACAGACGATAGCGGAGCAGGTTGTGGCAGTAAAAACAAAGAACAGGCTAAAGCCAAAGAGTAATCATAATTATCAACAAATTCATTCTTTCTTCACAACAGGTCAGTACACGGTAAGGCAGGAAACAGTGCGTGTACTGTCACAGAGGTGACTTGCCGCCTCACTTAAATTATAACATTAGTTAAAATCTTCTGGAGGAGTTAATTTTGGAGGAAAATAGATGATAAAGCAAGGCACATATGAGTGGACACCAGCGTGACTGACAGATACAACAAAAAAAACCATGTCACAGGACATGGTTCACGCTCAAAAGCCTCAAAAATTTCAAGTGATATTAAGTCAGTGTCCTTACATTGTTAAGAGTGGCCCTAAAACCACATTATTTATCTTAAATGCATTAACAATATCTGCCCTCACTATTTTATATTGTTGTGGATAGAGCTGAAACGATGAATTACTAAATTAATCAACAAATCGACAACTATTTTGATAATCGATAAATGGGTTAGAAGCTTTTTTCATGATTAAAACAAGATTTACCATTGTTTAAGCTTCTTAAATGTGAATATTTTCTTAATTTCTTTGCTCTGGATAACAAAGAAATCATTAAAAGTTCATCATTTTGGTTTGTGGACAAAACAAGACATTTGAGAACATCATCATTCCAGGTTTCACAAATACCGATCATCATTTTTTAAGGTTTTCTGATATTTTATGAACCAAACGATTAATCGAGAAAGTAATCGACAGATTAATTGATTATGAAAATAATCGTTAGTTGTTGCTCTACTTGTGGAGCCTTTCTCATTTTTTTAATTAATCAGATCAGTGCCTCTTATTCTATTGCATCTACTCTATTAGCTTCTCTGTTCTCCCTCACGTTGTTATCCCCTCTGCTTCTGCTGTATTATTTAACTCAGCCCAGTCTTTGTTGTGGTCAACATTGACTGGGAATTAAAAGCATGTTTTCTCAGGAGGGGGAAAAACTAACTGTTGGTTGTCAAGTGCTTATGGAATCCTCACCCACACGCTATAGTTACCGACACTAATTATGAAACGACTTCAAACAGCCGCATGAAGTGTCTCCACACACAAACATATACACACGTTGTCACTGCCTCGTCAAAATCTGTCTGCACGTGCGTCTGCATCTCAGTTTCCTCTCGCTTCTCCCTCCCAGCTCTTCAAAGGAAAGTTCTTCTACTGCGTGGGCTTCGACGTGAAGAACATCACTAACAAATCCGACTGTCTGGCTGCTAACTATCGATGGATTCACCACAAATACAACTTTGACAACCTCGGACAGGTACAAGAAAATAAGAAAATGCACCACCGGCATCCTGTCAGGATTGTTTTGCACGTACCAATTCTGGATATATACACACACACACACACACACACACACAAACAACAGCTGAACATATTCATAAACACTGATAAAGACTGGCACAGGATATCATTGTCACGTCTGCGCTATGAGGGACATAAAAAAACTAAATTTTACTACGTATTTTGGAATCACTGCTCTCAGTTCTGAGTCTTTCAGCCGATATTGACACATGTTTTATTGATTTAGTTGCCAGAATCTCCTTTTGATTCAATTCAGTACTTTATAAATAACAATTAGATACAGTACAAACTCCCAAATATCAAAATATATCAAAACTGTACTGTGTGCTATTTAGGCTTTTAGGTTTCTTTGATACATAGGTAGTTTCTGAAAGGAACGTTATGCAGAGTAGGTGCAGAAGTCCCCTTCGTCACCTTCTGGATTGCCTTGTAATCTGATTGGTCAACAGCTTCCCATGACAGTTGTAGGGTAGTAGACGTGTCGTTCTCATTCAGATCACTTGGATTACATTGTGCTAAGAGATTATGATGGGATTACTGATAAATCATATTGCCATAATCAATCTTGCCCACTGTAGTCACAAAATTAGACTGTTTTTCTTTTCTTTTTGTTCACAAAAACGAGCCATGTGAACTTCGAAACGGTGACGTATTTCCAAATTTTAAACATTTTGAGTACTTTTTGCTCATGTTTGTTTAGGTTGTGCTGAAAAAAAGGATATAAGACACTCTACATTGCACATATACCCTCTGTATATACTGTACATTTTAACATATTGATGGAAAAAAGCAGCCAAAATGCTTTTTGTTCTAAGGATTAACACTGAAATAATGAGTTAACAAACTACATGTATGATTATTAATGCTCAATTTTGATCATAAATAAAGTGGCTATATATTTTTTTAAATGTTCAGTTCTATTTTACAATAAGATTATTGTAAGTGATCACACTATGAACAACCAGGAGATCCCTCCAGTTAAATAAAGTTGTGCTGTGCGTGTGTGTGTGTGTGTGTGTGTGTGTCCTGTCCAGGCTCTGATGTCCTTGTTTGTGCTGGCCTCCAAAGATGGATGGGTTAACATCATGTACCATGGTCTGGATGCTGTGGGGATCGACCAGCAGGTAATAACAGACTCACCCATTCCACATCCATCCATTCATCTGGCTGCAGTTCGCAGTCGCAGGAAACCAAGCGGAGAGGCCCACAGGCCTGTTTTCGGCTCCTTCCGGGGGAATCCTAGCATTCTCATGGTAGATATGAAATCGCTCGGTCTGTTCTTCCTCCCTAAGATGAGCTCAGACCTCCTCCACAAGGAGGAAATCCCTGAAGGGCTTCGTGATCAGATCATCAAACCAGCTCAGCAAGGAGAATTGTACGGCTGGGCGATAAAAGAACAACAGTAGTGATTGCAATAATGTTTTTTTTTTTTTTTTCAACGGCAATAATACAAGAGCTGAATATAAATCATAATAATGTGTATGCATTGCATATACACACATGCAAACTCTTAATACCATAATAACTAACAGGTTTCTTATAATTATTAATGACTCAATGCTTGAGGTAAATATGAGATTAACGGTTTTGGAAAAAGAAGAAAAAGGCCTAAAGTTATCGACTCTACTCTGAGATTCTCTCCAATAATGCACCCCTCCATGAATTAAAAATGGATGTGAAAGTTGTCAAAGACACATGCATTAGGGTTCACTTAGCTTCTGCATATAATATTCTTCAGTGGACCGCTTGAAGTTATAATTGTAGTTGAATGCTGGATCATTAATCAACTGGCAAATGCGGAACTTTGCCTTCAGCGTCAGAACGCTTCGCAGCGTGACACACACACACAGAGCTGCTTTCACACTTTCGAATGGCAGTGTCCCTCGTCTCTGTGCGGTGCAGATACTGCAGTTGCATGCTTAATATTCCACCAGCGGACCTGTAGGCCGTAGTAGGACTGAGAGGAGGAACACTCGTTTCCATGCACAATTAAGTTGGAATCGGACCTCTGCCCTCGTGCCAGTATACGAGCACCAGAGAGGAAACAATTTATTGAATGTGGGTATGCCTCCACTACAGCTTGTCAGAATTGAGGTGTTTTCTGGTTCACCTGTTACGTCACAGGCCAAAACAAAATTTTGTATGTGTATGTCCAGCACCATTCTGTGTCTTTCTACTGTCCTGGATGCACTGGGTGGATTTCACGATGTCGTTCAGTTATTTAAGCCTATCAGGACTTTGAGAAATGGGATTTTTGTACAATGACATTTAGATGAACACGTTAACATGCATTTTAAGTCTGGTTTTAGTAATAATGTCATGTTAACATACTGACTGGAATCACCATGTTGGTGTTGGCACCAGGATTAAGTGACTGAGGAATAGCTTCAGAAGACCAAAGTTAAATGCTCTTAATTGGAGTACACATACCTACAAAAGTCATAATCTACCTCCTCCACTACGTTTCAATGATCACAGATTTTCCCAGTACTGGAAGTGACGTAACGAAAAAGCCGGCGCCGGCAACTACCCTCCAAGAAAGAAGTACATAAGTTTTCACTACATTAGAGGATTTTGAGAGAAATTGCAGAAAAGGAGATGAACAGACGGCTTCTCAACAACAACAAACAACTCTTTTAGAGGTTTAGAGTTAGGCATGGAGAAGAAGTGAGGTTTTCCGGTTAGGGCCAAGACGACAGTACGTCACTTCCGGCACCACAGCCCTCTTGCCCTCTTTGTATCTTTAGTCACTGTCCAGTAACTTTGTTGTCCTTCGTAGGTCCCCATATATGCATTGGGTTTATACAAGCTAAACCTGCTTGTAACCATGTATCTCAGCCGAGCTCAGTTCAAAGACTCTGCGCACCAGCTGCAAATTTACCACTGGATAAAGACTTTTTTGACATGGCAACTCAGCCAGAATTTAGTGCTTTTTGAGAAATACATGTTAGAAGAGAAGTTTACAATTTCAGCTTTTTTTTTTTTTTTTGTCCCCTTTAACGTCACAAAGCGTGCACACGCCCGTGTGACATCAAAGTCCAATGACAAGATGCAAATGAGAACACATAAGTGGCTGCAGATTCCCTTCAGAATTGGTTTTATTTGGAAATCTATTAGGGAGTCTATTAAGCGTAGGGTATTATACTAGATGATTCAGTTTTCCCCTCCTCTGGGGAGAAGCCTCACTGCAGTCCAACGTGGCTCTGAATGACTAATCCAAGCAGCTCTTTCAACACTCTCCCAAATTGAAAATCTCACTCATCTCCGCTTATTGCAGCTGTGCTTGATTTTTTTGCTTTTTAAATTCTAATGACTCCTCCAATAACTACCTATTCACCCAGTCATCATCATCTTTTCATCGCATTGTCTCGCTCTCCGTCTTGCTTTGTCTGAAGAAGGGCTTGGGCCCAAAATTTAATCAGGTCTGTAAAAAACCCAAAGCAACCCTTCTGCTCATTCCCATGACATTTCTTTTTTCTTTAGCCTCTGACCAACAACAATCCCTGGATGCTGCTTTACTTCATCTCCTTCCTCCTGATCGTCAGCTTCTTCGTCCTCAATATGTTCGTGGGCGTGGTGGTGGAGAACTTCCATAAGTGTCGGCAGCACCAGGAGGTGGAGGAGGCCAAGCGGCGCGAGGAGAAGCGCCAGCGCCGCATGGAGAAGAAAAGGAGAAGTAAGGAAGTTGACCGAAGCGACAGTCTCGACGTGAGATAGATGCTCGGAGGAAGTTTAGAAGGAAAAAGTAGACGCTTTGCAGCACAGGAAGGATGAAGAAAGATGGAGAGAGGGAAGGGGTGATGAGGATGGGACACTGAAACCTCCGAGGAGGGAGGGAGGAGAGCAAAATAGATACGTAAGAACAGATTCTAGAGGAAGAGGAGGATTAGAGTGAAGTAATGAAGCCAGAGATTTAAAAAGAAGCACTGAACTGTATAATAGTAACATTATATTCAGTAGGAACGTCTTCGCTTCGTTATAATATGTAATAATAATGTAATATATTATATCTTGAATGTCGTCACTGCATCTTCATCATTTGCTCCGCCCCCTTCAGTTCTGGCAGTTATATTTAATAGTTAATGGGCACAGATATGTCGTTAAATCCATATTTGTCATATTTTCTTGCGCATTTTATACTTGATTGTGTGCTGTATGTTCACCCTCTTAACCATCCAGCTATTTCTACATCAGACAACCTGTCCTGTCCTCTCGTTGATCCAAATCTTCCTCCTTCATCTCTTTTTTTTTTAACTCTCTCTTCTTCCAGAGGCCCAGAAGCTGCCTTACTATGCATCTTACGGCCGCGCCCGCTTGGCGATCCACACGCTGTGCACCAGCCACTATCTGGATTTAGTCATCACCTTCATCATCTGCATCAACGTCATCACCATGTCCCTGGAGCACTACAGCCAGCCACAGGTGAGCATCCCGTCCCGTCGGAGTTGGACACGTGGGTGCGGGAGAGTGAGACAGAGACGGAAGACTTGTTCAAGGGCTTCTGAGTAGGTGGCGACGCACCATCTGGACGGAGATTTTTTAGGAAGTGGGCACTCCCGCTGGCACGCTGCCAACCGGCTGCTATGAATCAGCAGCAAAAAACAGCCAACAACCAAAACATCCATCCACATGCGGGAATACATAACACTCTGACAGATCGGGCGAATTATGTAAAATGTTTCTTCGAAGCAGAGACGGAAAGATCTCGAGGCAGGAAAAAAAAAGTGTGAAATGAGTTCACACAGGGCCGATGAAGCCTTTCAGCTCCACGCGTTTCAGTGTGGACTTGGTCCTCTGGGTCACAGACGAGGTGGGCGAGGAGTCCTCGCCCTTTACTCGAACAGTTTTACCCTCTCTTTATGTGTAAACAGTGTCACAGCTCTTGTCAATTAGATTTATTTGTCTGTTAATAAGAATACTGACAGACTAGCCTTTCCAACAGCCTGCATCTCAATCTTTGCGATTGAGTGTGAGTCTGGAAAGGGTGTGGTCTCGTCCAGTGAAGTGCGGTGAGGTTTATGAAATAATACGAACCCAAAATAGAAGCTTATATTTCAATTTTGACCTTAATTGAAACATTTAGTTGTTTTAAAAGCTTTTAATTATGTGTTAATCAATTCCATAATGTTTAACAATACGAGAAAAACAAAAGAATATCTATTAATATAAGGTTTTGTAATTTAAAAAAAAAATTGTAATTCCTTTTTTAATTAAAATTGAAAATCATGCACAGTCTTACCTATATATGTATATACAGTATATTGTAAGTCCATGCGACTCATCCCTATATTAGGCAGACTGTGGAACGCCAGCATGTGTCGTATATGTATAATCAAACATGTGTTTGTTGTTGGCAATATAAAGAGAGGCAGCAATTTTAAAGAGAAAATAAAATACATATAAGTACATAATTGGATTTTAAAAAGCATAATGATGTAGTTTTATTCTGTTCAGTGAAAACGTCTGAGTATTAGAAATAAAAGACAAATTCTCTCCTTCCCAGAGTCTGAGACATTTCATTTCTCTGTGTCTCTTTCTCCCAAACAAGCATTTATCTTTTTAAAGGATTCACCCAGCAACAACAACTCGACTCTCATCCTCACTTGTTGTCTCTCTTTCTCTCTCAGATAGTATGTAGGCTCTTTTATTGCTATTAAAATAAGGTAAACACAAAACTAATTTACAATGTCCTTCTGCAGACAGATAATTCATTAGTTTATTACAGGTGAGATGAGAGATAGCGACAGAGGAAATTAACCGTCTCTGATGCTGTTACTGCTGCCGCTGTCTCCCTCTCGTCAACCACTCATTTCTCTCCCTCAGTCTTTGGAGACAACGCTCAAGTACTGCAACTACTTCTTCACCTCCACCTTCGTGATTGAAGCCACCCTGAAATTGGTTGCCTTCGGGTTCCGACGCTTCTTCAAAGACAGGTAAAAAAGACGCTTTGATCTGTAATGACACTGTACAGGTTTGTGTTGATGACGTATGTTAACATGCAGGAAACCATTCGATATCTATTTACAACGTATAAATAAAAGTGTATCTAATATGTTATATGTATAAAAGATACAATACAATATAATACAATGTAGTTAATTATCTCTTAATTATTTTTGGACTCATAGGTGCTGCAGATATTACAATCAATAAATAAAACGTTATTTAACACAGTTATTAGTTAAATGAATCCAATATGGGTAAACATTGCAGTTAAAATTCTCCAGGTGCCAGCATACAGACCCTTATATTGCACTCCAGACACCAAACTTACCAGCATTAAATGCACGCACATATTTGTATATCTATGGCAAAACCTTATTCAAAAGAAAATGGCACAAATGAGTATCTAAAATGATTTAGTCCACATTGTTTTTGGTTCTAAATATTGCTGTCCACATAGTAAAAGCTCCATCTCACTGTGAAAGACATTGAAGGACTCACCCAGTACGCAAAATCTTCTTCGTTCTCTATCAGTGGCACCCACCGGCGCCACCTTCAGGCCAACATTGGGGGTCAAATGCCAATAGTGTTTCATCAAATAACTCCCAATTCTCAAAGTAAGCTCCAATACATTTCAAAAAGAGCTGTAGTTAATTATTTATTTACCTCTGTGTTCACTTTTTTGGATACAAGGAAGCACCTCATTTAAGACGTACATGTTAAACTTGCATGTCTAACAATAACAATAACAATAAAGTAAATATTACTGTCTTATGTTTTACATAAAACAAGTGTAATTCTGTTTGCATTGAAGAAAGAAAGAAAGAGCTCTGTCAGGGTTACCTAGACAAAGATGGTTTGGCCCCCTCAGTCTCCAGACCTGTATTCTGATAAGTGACTCCACTGACTGTGCATGTTGTGACTGGATATGTGCGCTGTCACAGTATATCTCCGCACACACCGAGGCGTGTCGTCATTGGAGGGTTTATGCCCCCCTGAACTTTAACTTTGGAGGGGCATAAAATCCTATGCTCCCCCAGAGATGGTGCTAGTGGTGGTACTTGCAGCCTCACAGCAAGAGTCTGCTTTTCTTTCTGTTCTTTGCCTCTGCTTAATGTCCTTATCTTTAGGAGTTTTAAATAAAGCAGCAGAGCTTTTCTGCAAACAAGGCAGTGATGCACTTTGTAATCCACTGATAAATCACGCTGGTTTTTGTGGTATTTTTTTTTTCCCGAACAGAAGACTTGAGAGAAAAGTGGTTTGGAAGTTGTTTTTGTTTTGCCTTTCCATCACTTTGAACCAGCGCGGCCTCCTCTGACCTCACCGGAAATTCTCTCTTTTTCAGGCCATTCTTTGTAAATTCTAGTGATGGTTCAGCAGTTTCTGAAATACTCACCAGCCCATCTGGCACGAACAGCCACACCACACTCACTATATCACTTAAATCCCCCTTTCTTTGTCATTCCTGATGCTCAGTTTGAACTTCAGCAGATCATCTTGACCATACACTGAGTTGCTACAATGTAATTGGCTGATTAGATACTGTATGTACAGTGGCACAGGTGTACCTAATAAAGTGGCTGTATGTGCACACATAGTCCGGGGTCTGACTCTTGCGCTTTATTGGGGTAACTTGTGGTTTGGAATGTTTTATTCTCATATTTAGCTCTTGTTTTTGACGGTCACCTGAAATGCAATGATACAATGCTCAATTTCATTTGTTGCTATAATAAAGTCTTGGAGGCAATAAGATTAAAAAAAAAGGCAATATTTATGCCGAAGGAAAGTTGTGAGATTTAGACCGATCACTGGAGGACGCTAGGTTAATTAGTGTTAGGATTATGAAATGTTTCTCCGCTGTGAGGGTTTCATGGACCTAAATAAGTTTGAAAGCAAGAAAGTGTTTGATGACCCAGATGTGTTGTTTATTAATGAAATATCTGGAACACAGGTCTGGTTTCTTAGTTGGATAAAAAGACTTACTTTAGGTGTCTTGTAACACTCGCGAATGAAATAAATGATTGTCTTGGTCAAGGGTTTTGCTGTATGTTGAATTATCAGTTTGTAAAAAAAAATAACCCAGCTTTACTGTGTGTGTCAGAGCAAAAATAAATGGCTTACATCGAGGCTGTAACGGTACATTTCAATATCTTCACCAAACCCCATCACAGACCAGCGAGGCCGTCACGCAGGCCTGGGGAGCAGCTGTGCTGCTGCTGCTGGATATTATTTGAGAAAGCCTACTATGTAGATTTTATTATTGAATCCATTTTAAAGAATGGTGGGTGTACTGGAGGAAATTGCTGCTGGTTATTTTTAACCCCCCCCTCCCTTCTTTGCAAAAACAATTTCTTTGAAGCTATTTTAATGTCTCGCTCCTTCTCTCCCTCTATCACTTCTTCCTCATCTTTTAAGCAGAATGAATTAAAGTCGTATTATTCTATCCATCCATCAATTTAATTCATGTCTTTATCCCTCTGTTCCTTAGACATCTCCAGTCTTCCCGGCTCTTGTATGTTTTTGGAAATCCCGGCATAGTTTTTTTGTGTTTTTTGAAGCCTGATACCAGCCAGTGTTGCTGCTCAGGAAGTGAGAGATTATGGAGGATAACGCCCATGAGCTGTGGACGAATATTCCTCCAGGCAGCCATTGTGCAGTAAATTAATATATATAAAAAAATAGATTCAATAGATTGAAAATGAATGTATTTAATTTGCAATTGGTCGCCCACAGACAGATTTCTAAACCTCTGAGCGCTTGAGCAGAGAGGTCACCTTAAACTTTCTCTTAGAGGAAGGTTTGACTGAAGGTTCTCTCTCCCTCAATCTCCCTCCATCCCCACTTTCCCACCACGCAGCCTTGGGTCATGTGAAATTTGAATTAGGCTAATTTTAAATGTTCTATTTGGAGACAGCTCGGGTTAGAATATAAAACATACCTGGAAACGTGGATTATAAATACAGTCAGCCACATGTTGAAGCTGCAGCCTCATCATCATGTGACCAAACCATCTCAATCTTTCCTCTTTTACTTTATCTCCAAACCCAAACTGTCCCTCAAATTATGCCCATTCCTAATCCTGTCCATCCTGGTCACTCCCAACAAAAATCACGGCATCTACACTGCTTGACTCTTGTGTCAAGCAGGTTCCAAGCGAGCTGAGGCGATACTGTGCGTGACGTCGCCAGACTGCCGGTCACTGATTGGTTGAACTGGAAAAGTCATGACACAAGAATCGAGCCGAACAATGCCGAACTGTAGATCAGTTAAAAGACTTTAACAATCCTAAAAACGTGGGTTAATCTCCTAAAATTAATACAGAAATGTCTAAAATCTCAGTATTTAACAGAGGAGTCAGAGGTGTTTTTAGCGACAGCACTGCTGATCACGAGTTGCATCACAAACCCCCGTCGCTGTAATTTCATTACAAGTCACAAGTCACTCATTAGTGTGTGTCACTGCAGTTTCATGCAGCCGTGCTGTGATGACTCCGCCCACATTGAGTAGGTACTATTTTATCGCGAAACCAACCTAAACCGTGCCGTGCCGAGGCGAGCTGGGACCACAGGTGGAAAAGGGGCTTTGGTGTTCCCTTAGAACATATAATGAACTTAACTAGAGCTGTTACAACCATGGTGGTAACTTTTGACTGAAGTGGCTTGGAGGCCATTTTTGCTGTTCTTGAATCGGCTGTGGATCAGGTGATTTGGGAAGTCCTGCACGTGCAACAGCCGAGTTCACCGGAAAATACAAACAAGTGAAAAAAAACAAGAAGCAATGTTTGTGAAGCTGCAGCATCTGCATAGTACTGAAAGGGTTCTTATTGTATTGTCATAAATATTCATGACAGGAGGATGCCTTCAGGAAATAGTGGACTTTTACACATTCTGTCTGCGTTGTCACTTGCGGGAGCTTCACGCGAACGCTGCGTTAATGTATGTAGAGCATTAATATTCATTAGAGCATTAACATAACACCGTGCTTGATGTGTGCAGCCAGGAAGTCCTGAGCAGCACGCCGAGCGGAAACTTCAAACTCATGCTGACTCTCCTTTTCATTGAAGATTCACCGATTATAGTAGATTTAAAAGTCACGAATGTGATGATTTGTGTGTGTGTGTGTGTGTAGGTGGAACCAGTTGGACCTGGCCATTGTGCTGCTGTCAGTGATGGGCATCACTCTGGAAGAGATTGAGATCAACGCCTCCCTCCCAATCAACCCCACAATCATCAGGATCATGAGGGTGCTCAGAATTGCACGAGGTACAGACACACACACACACACACGTTAAGACCTCTTCTCTTTTGTGGAATAATCTCAGTTCCTGGTCGTAACTTCCTGCATGCCTCAAGACAAGACAACTGATGGGTACCACACTTTGAGAGTGAATGATAACACATCTGTGATGTAGGCGAAGTTTGATGCCCATGTCAGAAGATTGATCAATACATGAAAAGTTCCGTACCCAGAGCAAAGTTTGGTCAAAAATATTGCATTTTGATACTTAGCCCAAAGATTATTGAATACCACAAAGGTATTGAAGTTTAATAAGCAGCCCTACTGACAACACGTGTATAATTTACAGTCCATGGATAAAGGAAAAACTAATATTCTTTACTTATCTCTTCTCTTCACTCACCTCTTTAATGCAACTCTCCATCAGCTGCTGTGCTGTTAACATTCAGAACCTCTCTCTTTGGGTTGCACCAAGTCCTCTTAACTTTAAATAGAAGGAAGAAATGTTAATGACATTAATCTTACCTAATCCTGCCCCTTGCACCGTCAACCTCTGCCCTCCACAAGACTGCTAAATGGACCCATGGGTAATTCACCAATTAAACAGCATAATTAACAAGCAAGTGGGGTATTTCATGAGGGCTATAGTGGAGACTTCTTTTTTCTTCAACCTCTCCTCACAATTTTAACATTTGACCAGTTTGTCTGAATGTTAACTAACCTCAGCGAGTGTTGGAAAGTCTATAAAAGAGTTCATTAGCCAAATGATGTATTATCCCATTGGTTTAAAGGTGTTGTGACTCAGTAGATATTACAGGCCACCTTCTAACCTGAGGGTCTGAGGTTCGATCCCCAGCTTCTCTAATCTGAATAGGGCCGTCCTTTGGCAAAGTACTTAATCCAAAACGGCCTGTTTTTAGCCGTGTTGGCAGCATGTGAATGATGAGTGATAGAAGAACTGCTGTGTATGAATGTGCAGCCAGCCATTTCCAAGGGATATAAGTTAAATACTGTATATAGCTATATGTGTTATTTAATCAATATTAACACATCTGAAAATGTATGTGGTAACCTCCTCCAGAATAATCTCCTGTGACCCATCTGTGGGTTCTTGACCCACTCTCTTGGAATGATTTAAAGAATAGAAAAGTGTCTCATGAATGCAGAGCATTATATACATATATATATATATATATATATATATATATATACATATATATATATGTATATATATATATATGTATATATATATATATATATACATATACATATATATATAAAGTTATCCTTCATCTTCAGACCTTTATCTATCTGGTAAAAATAAATAAAAATAAAACTACTGCATTTAAAAAAATATACATTCTACTATATTTTGTATCCATAATACTACTCATACCTAACTACTACTCTGCAGTACACACTAATATTACAGTATTTTACACAGGTACTGTATAAAATGTATGTGATCTCTTGTTAAATCCACACTCATCTGCTATGGTTAGACTTTCTGTCCACACACAGACAAGTTTGGAAAAGCTGCCGGCAGCATTTAAAACTCCGGACCGGCAGAAACCGAAACTTTGCAAACAGTGACACGGTTGCTTACATTCACTTTCTAATTGGTTATACACATAGAACTGTTCACACTTTTCTATCCATGTACACCTTTGCTACACTGTAGCTTGGAGAGCATTGTTATTGACCGGTTATTGCTAACAATGGCTCACCCAGAAGAACTGGGAAGTCTGACATGTCTCCGAGTTCTGACCTCTGAGTTTGGATATTAATGGAACACCACGTAGTGGGTCCTGGTAGTCGTATTTTTCTGCAACCAAAAAACAGAGTATTAAATTGGCTTCCTGTCTGTGCCAGCACATCCATGTGCAGTGTCCGCGAAAGGTCATGTGGTGGAGTGGCTCAGTGGTTAAGACTGGTACCCTGTGTGCAAAAGACATCATGGTCGCAAGTTCAACTCCACCCCGGCTGATTGTACTCAATTCCCTTGTAAGTCGCTTTGGATGAAAGGGTCTGCTAAATGACATGTAAAAAAAATGACATGTAATGTCATGTGATACACATTTTCAAGTGTGTTTTATATGGTAGCAGTTGTATGGAAGAGTATTAGGGCCACATGTAAAAAAATAAAAAATAAAAATATATGAATTCTGACTTTTTTTTCTCAAAATTCTGACTTTAATCTCAGAATTCATGCTGTTTTATGATTATTTTTTACATGTGGCCCTAATAGGCTACTCTTTCCTGTGAGTTGTGAGGAAATTCTTATCCAAACCCAATTCTAACCCTAAACCTAAAACCAGGTCTTCACCCTGAAAAAGCACTCCAAAATTGTGGGTCACAGACAAAACAAAATGTCTTTTTTGTACATTTTGTTTGGACCTCACAGAGATAAATACATATACTCCCATGTCTACCCATCCCAGGAGAAATCCATCATCTCCATGGAGGTTTTATTGTCTGAACTGTTTCCTATGAGAGTAGAATCTTGGCTTTTTCCCTTTTGCTGTACCAGCCGCATCGTCTGCCACATTTTCTTGCAGAAATTGGACCAGTGGGAATCGTGGAGAGTCTCTCATGGACAGTCGGAGGAAACCCTTTTCCTCTATCTTCCTCTCGTTATCCCTCTCATCATTTTTTTTCCTTTATCTATTTTGATTGCTCTGACTCTTTGCTTCGCTTTGTGCTTCTGCACATTTTTACACTTTCTTTCACACAGTTGTTGCTGACACGCACACAAATGCACAAACGCTCACCATTTGTGTGAATGTTTCAGATCAGATGTCTTGTTTTGTCTCTCTTCAGTGTTGAAGTTGTTGAAGATGGCGACGGGGATGAGAGCGCTGCTTGACACAGTGGTCCAGGCTCTTCCTCAGGTATGTGTCGTCTCTCACACACACACACACACACACACGTACTTGCACACACCTAACCTGAGCTTATCGCAAGGGCACACACGAGTTAATTAACATTTGATGATTAATGATCGGCTTTGATAGAAGCACCCCGAGTATGATGACATTGAGGAAGTGGGGTTATGACTAAACTTTTTTGCCCTCTGTGTTACGAGACCTCGCTGATCTCGCATTCATTGTGGGAAAAATATAAATAAAACTTTTTGTGGCATTCATCTAACTACCGTTAGTACTAACAGAACTATGTATATGCTTTGACAAATATAGATTTCTTTTGTTTATTTATTTATTTATTCATGTTTATCAATTAACAAAAGGGAGTTAAAAATGTAAAACCAAAAAAAAATATCTGGCGTGACCACCGTTGCCTTCAAGCGTTCTTACATGACACCGTTTTTTCCACACCTGCCTAAAACCTTTGCGCAGCACTGTTATGTAAGTGAATCAAAGAGCTGGCTCGAGGTGTGTTGTTACCATGGAGACGACTGAACCCAATTTTGCCAAAGCATGTAAGCAAAAGAAGTAAAAATGTGAAAAGTTTAATTTGTTTAAAAGTGTTGAGCAATGCAAAGACTTACCGAGGACCAAAGTAAATACATTTACATTTTGGAATTTTTCTAAATTAAAAAAAACAATATATATATATAAAAATATAAAATATTATATTTGGGACCAGATTATTTTATTATATTATAATAATATTATAATATATGTATATATATATATATATGTATATATGTATATACATATATATGTATATATGTATATACATATATATATATATATATATACATATATATATATATATATATATATAATATATTACAATTAACTCTGTATGGAAGGTTTATAGTGTCAATTATCGTCCATCTTTTCCAGTAATACTAAATAAAACAGGAAAGAGTTTTCAAGATAAGGTTTTGCAGAGGTAATATATTTCTCTCCACTGAAATGTGCAGAGAGACTTTATTTCTTTTTACTGCACCAGAATATCTTTGAAGAAGATAACCAAAGCAAGTAAACCAAAGAAATTACACTAATGGATTCGGACTGGCATCTCTCTTCAAAGCAGCTTTCTTTCTTTTTTTGTAAAAAGGCACTTTCTGTGAGCAGCCAGTGGTTTCTGCTGTGTTACCAAAAACTGTGTCGGGCTCCTTTGGCGGGATTAGTCTGGGCTTTATGTGCATGTGTGTAGAAACATCAGGGAAATCAGCTCCACTTCAATTGTGCCTCAAATCAATAGCCTCTTTATGACATGATCAGTCCCTGCTCTGTTGTGTGGATGCATTTCATTGGTTGTGTTGGGATTGTTCTCCACAACACAACCTTAAGACTTACTGTAGATGTCTAAGTTAAGGTTCTATCTGTCTAACTGGGAAAGTAAATGATCTTCTGTAAATAACCTTAAAGATTACAACAAAACGATGAATATCAAAGTCCACTATGGTAAGTTTCTGTTGCCTAGTTGCAAGCTTGTACGATTCTTTATTTGAAACCGTTCGCTCATGGTATCTAAGGACACGGAGTGAGCTTGGAGCTGGAGAAGGCAACATACAGTACAGTATATTTCACACTTCCACCACATTAGTGTTTAATAACCTGGAGATTAGACTCAACAATCAACTGTTTTCCTAGCGATCGCGCCGACAGCTTCAAGTCACTACTGCAACCTGCTCCAGGGCGAGTGGCATCTTTTATTATCCAGCAGAAAACGAAGAGAGAGAGAGAGAAAGAAAGCTGTCCTCCGGCTTTGCCTATCGCCTAACCTCTCTAAATCTTTCCCATTTCACTTCCCCTCTCATTATGTCCTCCTTTTCTTCTCTATTTCCTCTTCCCCCCCCAAATAAAAACTTCACATCTCTGTCTTTCCTAATACACTCTCTCTCCGTTTATTTGCCTGTCTAATGGAATCCTGCAGTCACGTTTTTTTTTCTTTTTCTTTTTCTAAAGCACCCAATTGCCTTTCCCGTGAGGTGACTTAGCTAATGGTGTTCTGCTCAGTGCCAGCGATTGGACCCCAGGGGGCCCGTTCCCCATTTGCATTGCGCGTCGCTATCTGTGAGCGCTTTGAGACTCTACACGGATGGATTCACGCCTTTTAAGGAGTCAGCGAGTGAAATTCTCTTTCACAAAAAAACGTCTGAGAGAGTGGTTATCCTTGATTTGAGGAAGAGGGGCGAGACTTTTGTTGTATTCGTGCGTCGTAAACCTGCAGTTTTTCTGTTTCCACATATTTTTGATCTGAGTAAAATGTTTGCAGGATATTTTCATGACCTTTTGGCTCCAAAAAACTAGAATATACCTCACACGGCTTGTCAAAAAAAATGCATCAATAGAAAAGTGAGTCTTTCATGAGACGCAGAGCTGTCTGTGCAGAGCGTTGTCTCTCCAGCTGGGCGTGAGCAGACAGCGAGAGACTGTTTGTACAGGAGATCACGTAAATAATAGATTATTCAACAGCTTCTCTGTTTGTAGTTTGTAATATCTCCATGAAAACCGTCATCATGTCTTATTAGACCTTCAGCAAATACCAAAAAAATATGTTTTGTTGTTTTTTTGCACCACGGGTTGTCCGTTTATTCCAGTTTGTTTTGTATTGTAAGAGCTTCAACTTCGGTACAAATATTTAATTGGACTTAAGGATGAATTTATTGGTTGGTGGTGAATGGTCAAGACAAAATGGACCTCAGAAAACATGTTCATCTTATAACACCTCAACAATATCTTCAAGGAATGGCTGCAATGCTTGAATCCTTGCAAATTTGGTTACCTAAAATAAGATTATTAGTATTATCATTATTATAATCGGGTCCTTCGGACTTTGCACACTTGGAGCCAAAACTCATGGCCTTTTGTGACCGCATCAATCCTGGTGTAAATTTACATCTGAAAGTCGTTCAGCGAAAAATCGCAGAAAAAATTGGAAAATGAAAACAACTCTTTTATTCGGTTGTTTTTTAAAAATGTTTCACACACATGAACGAAAGTTGGTACACATATTAATCATGTCAGGACGGTCCAAAAAGACAATGGGGACTTTGCTGTAGGTCCCACAGGAAGGCTGGCATCTTTGGTTGAACGGTCATTTTTTGGCGATTTTGGCGAATTTGCAATGTTATTTGAACAAACTTGTCCTTGAGGTTTGGTCCGATCATCTTCAAACTTGGTGAGGTCACTGTGGACAAGTTGAGGATCCAATTAGTATCAGGTTAGCCTTACAAACCATGTTTTTGGTCTCTTGAACACGACATTCTAAAACTGAAATGTTGGAAAAATTGCAACTGCAATGTGATTAAATTTTTTTAACATATCAAAAATAGTTTGTTTTTTTTAGCTAAAAAACTGATTGTGAATTATGTAGTTCAAAATGTAACTTAAAAAAAAACCAATTGTATTACTTTTTGTTGCTTAGCTTAAACATTTATGAAGGAATTGATGCCATTGGTCATTTGTCAAATCAACAGTAAGGCTTAAATGTTGAATCTGTTATTACACAGAACAAACCATTGTTTAATATAATGTGAATTCACTTTTTTTGTGTGTGACAGGTGGGAAATCTGGGTCTGCTCTTCATGTTGCTGTTCTTCATCTACGCTGCTCTGGGAGTGGAGCTGTTTGGAGAGCTGGGTAAGCTCTATTTTATTAAATATACCTGCAACTATACATGGGGATATATGAAATGTGTGCGTTGTTCCTCAGCATTGCATTTCTCCTGTAGACCAGTACTAGGACTCTTTAGGTCTGTTTTTGAAATCATGTCCATTGCAGTCGCCTTTTATTATATTTCAGTCTGAACGTCAATCTTTTTATCTTGTTCTTTCTGACTGAGCTGCTGGTATTTTTGCTGTAGGTGAAAATTAAGAACGAGAAACTCAGGTGATGTGAAATTATAATCAATCAAGCAAAAATCAATGTGAAATAAAAAAAAAGGCTGAAGCTGAATGGAGTTCATCATACTTAGCCAAGGTTACGGGGACTTTCTTTCTTTCTCTTTTTTCTAGATAATGTGTCTATTGTGCAAAAATATCACATTTTCGGTTTCCCAAATTGTGGTGCAGCTCCTATTCTTTGGTTTCACAAGTCATTTGATCCATGAAAGCAATTTAAAAGGGATTTACTATCCTTACAATCCTTATAAATGTTTTTTCTCTCTCCCACAATGAGCTGTGATTGACCCATTGTGTATTTTTTTGTTAGTTTGTTTGTTTCACCATGGTTATCTGTCCTAACCACAGCTTATTATCCTATCCCAGTCTATTAGACATGCAATGCATGAGGGGGAGACAATTGATGGATGAATGGATAAATGTCACTGTTACTTTGTGTCATTTTAGCGCTTTACAACAAATTAGCAAGGCATATATGGAAAAATGTAATGTTTACTAAACAGAGACACAGCTGCTGTAATTCTTGTTGCGATGGATGTCCGTGTTGTTTACTTCTGGATTTGAACATGTATGGGCTGGGGATTACACATGTTCAAAACTCCAGAAAGTAGCTTAATAACATCTGTGTCATGTGTTAAACAAGCACATGACGGCAAACTGAAGCCGATAATTAAAATGATACGTGATGGAGAAGTTTGGTGTTGAGGCTGAGGACTTCTGCTCTTCCCTGGGTTTGTTACACCTGGTTCACACTGGAAACGTGACATTTTGCTCGTCTCCGCCACACCACTAATATGATTAGAACTTCATGTTATCTCTCTTGATAAAGAGATAAAGAAAGATGAATTATTTATATTTTCATGCATTCAGATTCACCTTGGACCTCCCTATCCTTATCAACAGATCTCTCTGTCTATTTCTGTGGGGAACCACGTGAGTCATGGATGAAAAATAGGCAAAGACACGACAATAAAAAGAAGACACGTCTGCGAAAGGGCCTCTCAAGTCCATAAGACATGGGCAGAGTAAACACCTTAATGGTGAACCAAAATTAAAAAACATAAGCCCCTTTCCCAGCTAGCCTCGACTTAGAACCCCGCCAGAGCAGGTTCTAAAAAAAGTACTAGTTACCAGGTACTATTCTAGTGGAAACGCAAAATAACTACCGTGCCGTGCCGTGGCGAGGCGAGTTGAGTCGTGCTAGTGGAAACGCACCAATAGAAGCATGGTATAGTCCTGGATTCACCCTCCTAACGCCTTTCTGCTCTTGTCTCTTTTATCCCCTCCATCACATCTCCTCTCAGTGTGTAACGCTGACTACCCATGTGAGGGAATGAGCCGCCACGCCACCTTTGAAAACTTCGGAATGGCCTTCCTCACGCTCTTCCAGGTTTCCACCGGTGACAACTGGAATGGCATCATGAAGGTAATCAGGTTTTTCGTGTAATTGGACTAACTTTAGAGCTGCAACCAACGATTATTTTCATAATCGATTAATCTGTCGATTATTTTCTCGATTAATCGATGAATCGTTTGGTCCATAAAATGTCAGAAAATCTTAAAAAATGTTGATTGTGTTGTTCTCAAATGTCTTGTTTTGTCCACAAACCAAAATGATTAACTTTTAATGATTTATTTGTTATCCAGAGCAAAGAAATCAAGAAAATATTCACATTTAAGAAGCTTAAACGATCGGAAATCTTGTTTTAATCATGAAAAAAGCTTCAAACCGATGAATCGATTATCAAAATAGTCATCGATTAATTTAGTAATCGAGAAAAAGATGGCAGATCACCACTTTCATTGAACTTTGATTCGTTTGTTTGACTTAGTCGCACCTTTTCGTGTTGCCAGTCAGTAATGACCGCCATTGGAAATGAACCACCTCTATTTCATAGTTAAAAAACCAAAAAGTACTGATGATTTATATTTTTATTATATTTTCTGTTCATGGTAGAGGAGTTCAAACTGGTCAGATTTGATTGTGAAAACTGATTACATTGGGCTGCCCGTGTACATTCCTCACTGCAGTTCTGATAAGATAAGATACATCTTGGACACATACAGAAACAGAACTTTCTTTATACCTTTGCAGCTTCCCATTTCCATTTTTACCGCAGTCACGTCACAGGCAGAAGCTGTGAAGACGTGATTGTAATTGAAGGTCCTCAGTTCACATCCCATGACCGGACGGTATTTAGATGAGGGGAAACGAGCGAGCGTCGCTTGATTGTGACCTTCGGGAAGTCGAAAATGTAAATGTGCGCTCTGCAAATCAATCCTTTCAAGGTCGCGCAGGGGATTGCGTCGACTTTGACAAAATATGTTTGGATGTGATCCTCCTCTCCACTTTCATCACATCACCTCAATCATCTGTCACGATCACGCGCGAGTAAGTGAGCTCTTAAAATTTTATCACAGCCCATATCTGACGAATAGTTAATCAGTGCTGATTAGGGCTTTTAGAGGGAGTGCGGATAAAAAAAGAGAGCGACACACACACACCCTCTGAGCGTTTGATGGCTTCGGCTGAAGTCGGCATCAGCTTCTCTCATTAAACATAAATACTTTTACTCAACAGATATTCAGAAAACCAGCGCACGCTACGATTGCTTTAAACCCTTGAGCTCTAAATTGTTTATCCTTTTTTTTCGTTTTCCATTCATGCTGGAAAAAAAATGCACATAATTATCAAGCAAGAGGCCAAACAGTTGCTTCATTCAGCTTCTTGAACTGTGATGTTTAATGTAATTGTAAAGTGAATAACAAAGACACATTTTACCCTGTCCTCTCCTCCACCCGTCAGTCATTTCCTTCACTATTCTTCCATGTCACCCTCCCACTCATCCTCTGCTTTTGTCTCCATTTAATTTCTGTTTCACCCTTTCTTGCTTTCATTATTCTGTATCCCCAAAACCAGTCATTCACAGAGACCCACAACTGGGTTGCAGGGAATTTATTAGACAAATCAGAGAATGACAGAATCTATATGGAATCACTGCCCCTAAACAATCCTTTCAAACCCTCCAGGACACACTGAGGGAGTGTCCACCGGGCCGCCCGGGCGGTGACTACGGCTGCCACCCTGGACTACAGTTCATCTCTCCGTTGTACTTCGTGTCCTTCGTGCTCACGGCTCAGTTCGTCCTGATAAACGTGGTGGTGGCCGTGCTCATGAAGCATCTGGACGATTCCAACAAGGAGGCGCAGGAGGACGCCGAGATGGACGCCGAGATCGAGCTGGAGCTGGCTCAGGGAGGCCTCTGCTGCATGATGGGAAACATCGGAGCCATCGCCGGGGCCACGGGTGGCGCCGCGGGCGGGCCAGGCGTGGGCGGAATGGTCTCCGGTGCTCCGATTGCAGCGGGGACAGTCGGCGGTCCGGGTGGTTTGGTGATCGCACCGCTGCGAGAGGGAGGAGAAGGTGGCGCGGCTCATGACGGACGCACGCATCATCAGTGTCGGCTCTATTCTCCAGCACAGGTAAGAGGACATTTATGCTGCATTCACGCCAAACGTGAAGAAACTAAATGTAAAGATGCAACAGGACTTCTGAGCAAATAGATGTAAGGATGATCCAATACTAGTCTTTTTACAACATTACACTTTAAGTTGACCCCAGCCACAGGGAGGCCACACCCACTGTACTCCTTCTGATGGTCCTGAGCCAGGATTAATGGGAGGGTTGCGTCAGGAAGGGCATCTGACGGAAAAATGAAAAGCAAAATCAATGCGCATCATCCACTTTGGTAACCCCAAAGGAGGGACAAGCTAAAACAGCAGGGTACCTAATCCAGTGATTTAGATTAGCATAAAACCAATATGACACTGAATATTTTATCGGCTCATCCCTAATAACCCTAAGTGTTGAGATGACAACAGCAAAGGTGGAAAGAAAACTCCCGGACCCCATCGCCCCCTCACCTCACAGAAGATGGAAGGCCACATCGCACCTGCAGATTTAAGAAGTCATGTTTGTCGAGGCAGAAAACAAACAAACTGGTAAATAATCAAACATACAGAAACAATGGAGAGGTTGGGGAATGGAAAGAGGGGAAATAGAAAAAGCACTGAACAAGAATTGAAACGGCTCCTGGCATGAATTTGTGCGAGGAACCTATTGTTTTCCTTCAGATTATTGTCATTCTGTGGCTTTAAATTGCATAAAACTCTGGAAACTTTGCACGGAGTTCAGGTCTAGTGAAAATGCGATATTGGCATCGTGCTCTAAAGCGCCCCCTAAGGTGAAAACAGAGGCAAAATTTAGTTCCACCAAAATTCCTGAAACTTGGTGGGAAGATGTGATGGACCAAGACGAACAAGAAAGTTTAAGTAGGAACCAGGAAGTGCCCTATAACTTCAACATACATTGACCGATCACTCCCTGATTTGCATGGGGGGCGGCTTTTGTGCTTCTTTTACCGAAGCACAAATGTATAACTATTGTTGAAGAATTTCGCCATCAGGGTTTTAGAAAACAGGGAAGAAGGCCCTATAGAGTCTTGGATGATTACGTTGAAGGGATTAATATGTATATACTTGGCCAAGGAGAACAGAGGCAACATCAGCCGTAAGGACGATGACACACAAACCTCTGATGAAATGAACTTTATTCCAAAGAATCAGGAAGACTTCCTGGTTTCTTACAGGCAAGGAATGAACACAATCTCTTGGAGCCAACTTTGAAACTATAGCTCAGTCAGTACAAAACAACATGTTCTCCTTACAACTGGACTTTCAATTATATTATGAATTTCCCTCACAATCATCACTTACTCATTGATTTTCTTTCTACTCATAAATGCAGTAGACCAAAAAGTAATAAAATGAAATTGAGAGAAAAATAAATGAATGGCATTGTCCAATAAAAGCCAGCAACAATAAACCATAAAGGAAAAGAGTAGTTAAGGTGTTTTCCCTTCAGTGAAATGATAGTGAAAGAGAGTGACTGCAATGAAACACGTGTCAGTAAAGCCAGAGCTGTTCGGAGATGGAGAGATGGCCTCAGGTCATTCTGTTGTATATTAAATGTGCGTCTGTCTGCTTGTCTGATGAAAGGAGGAAAATCTGCCATCTTCAAACTCAAGTATTTACATAACCTGGAACACGGCTAATTTTCCTAAAGATCCGGCTTATACTGCAGTTGTAACGTGTCACATTTAGCACTGATTTGGAAACAGTTGCTACTATTCACACACTCGACAAGAGAAACATTAGCATTCATTTGGAGTCATTATTTCTGTCTGTCTGATGAATGTTATTGTAGAATATATCTGAGGGCCAAATCATTTACGGCAGATTGGAGAAACCTGCCTTCCCTTGTGGCACAAGATGCAATAAACTAGTTTGTCTCCTGTGGAGGGCGTCCGGAATGACGATCATGGTTGGAGATGCACGTCAAACACCGCAAAAAGAGTTTGTCTGACGTTTTGTTTTTTGTTTTTTTTATAAAGTTACGAGGCGAGGCGTGCCGCGCTAGTGGAAAAGGGGCTTTAGCATCCATTCGTCTTGTTTTTTCCGCGTTATATTCTCCAGCAGCCCTGAGTTCTCCGACCATTCAGCTTCTAAAGCTATTTACAGGCTCGCTGCTCCTTTCTCTCTGTTGTATATGTTTATCAGAGCTTCCTGCTGTGGATAAAAGCAAGTGAGAGTGAATCACTATAATGAAGTTGTACGCCGCAAAACAAAGCAAAACACGACACAGAGAGGTGTTTCCTGAAAGGATCAGCAGACAACCGGATGTTTCCGCCTCCCTTGGCTTGAATGCAACTTTTAATCTATTAGATTTCACTTCATAATTATCTTTACAGCTTGTTCCCTCTGTCTGTAATGTGGCCAAAAATGTAAATCAGCGTAGCTTAAAGCACCACACACTGGCCCGGACCTGAGTGGATTCAGTCCAACTTTATCCCATCGCTGATTATTCCTAAATCTCAAGTATAAATATCCCCAGCGTTCTCACCATGTGTCCTTTAACTCAACTTTGAGATGATTCATTTCATAAAAGGACCATGATGTGTCACCAAAGATTACGGAAGCTTGTTAAATAGCCTGTAAATTTTAATTTACACGCTGCAAACTGTGTTAATGTTTTGGTCTGTTGCGCCACCCACTGTCATCCACCCAGTAGTGCAACTAGGGGCACTTCAAGACTCAAGGACCCCAGCCAACGCGTTCTCATCTAAGAACATTGCCTTACAGATGCACCAGGCTTTCAATGTAAACCCACTGGTGGCACTTTTAGACGCTCAGAGCGGAGAAGGGGTCAAATAAAAGTCAGAGATTGAGGTTAGGGTTAGGTTCCAGGATAGAAAGGTTAAAGTAACGGCCAAGAAAAGGACTGTAAAGTTGAGCTTAGTGGATATCCACTGTTGGCTCACACTCGTGCGCCTGTAAGGCAGTGCTGAGGGAAACAGACGGCATAAATATGACACTCTCGGAATGAAATAATAAATAATGAATGATTAGGAACCTTAAAAGGCCTTGGTACTCCACTCAAAAACCTCTCAACCAGAGATGGAGACCACTGAGCAACATTGAGAACATGCATTTATCTCTTTCTCCCTATACACTTTGTTTGATATGGATATTTTACATATATAATGTTTCTATAGTCCTTTTTATTGTCACCGCTGTGTCTCCTTATCACGAGATAGTTCTCCATTAATTGTTGTTGCGTATTTTACAGATATCACCTTTAAATAAAAGCAGAAACTGATTCTGCTTTTGATTACGTCTGAGTACTTCCCACGGCGACAAAACCCGCGTTTGTCTGAATGCGCGCCGTGTGAAGCGAATGAACTGAAGTTCTCTCTCATACTTTGGTTCATTCGAAAGGAAATTAACTTTATCATCCATCTTAAAGGATGACACCGAATCAATGGGTGAGAGGATAAGGAGGAGAGAACAGAGGGAGAGGCGAGGCTGACAGCGGAGGAGCGGGAACACTCAGTGAAGATCGCGAGGGGGCGGCGGAGTCTGTCACAGTCTCATTGTGCTCGGAGCTTATTGTCTGTCAGCGAACTGATATTTTTAACCATAAGAGGAGCGAATACAGCGGATCACGTCTCTCTATATGCACCGTATTTTAAATCTCTGCTCTGATTAGTCAGCGAATTCTGGTGTTTGGGCGGTTTATGTGCAGATTTAGTCTGGATTTTTTATTTTCATTACTATTTTCTTCCAAAAAAGCCATAACCACAATCGCAATGTAGGCGTACAAGTAACGACATTTAAAGGTGATTTACTTAACAAATGTATTATGTTAAAATCAGCATGATGCGTCATCACAGATTAAGGAAACATGCTAAATTTAAATACTGGCTTCACTGATAACAACAGTGCAGCAAATGTATTTTTAATTTGAAGGCTGCTAACTGTGTTTATGATTAGATGTTTTGTCTTCCTCCTAATATTGCAACTGGTAGCACTGTCAGAAATACTGAATTGATTATTAAGCTAAAAAGTCCCGGTACCGCTCTCAAAAACATCTCTACCTGTGGAGATTTATTAAACTATAGATGCTGAAAGTGGAGAGAATAAGAAGCTTATGACAAAACAAAGAATGTCAGTCCAGATTAAAGTTCTCTCTCTCTTGCACTTTGTCAGAGGATGTTTAACATATATAGTGTTTTTGTGCTTTGTTATTGTCTTCTTTGTCGTCGCCTCTCTTTATGTTGTGCTACTTTTAAGGGCGTTCATATGGAAGAAAATGGAAAGAACTTAATTACAGCTCAGGGAACGTGTTTCTTATGTACATATGACAATAAACACTTTGAATCTTGAATCTTATTACGTGTTCAAGCAGACACACTTTTACTTTCAGTCTCGTGCTAAAATTAACCAAATAGCTTGAGTGTTTATGACAGTTTTGAATGTGGATGCGTTTTGCATGTAATGACAGTTGTAAGTGCAGCGTTTTACCACACACCCCTGCAGTAACTGTTTCAAATGCCGTGTCTATTTTAAGGCATTGTTAAGCTTTATACAAATGTACAAGAGCATAGAAGTACATGTTTATCCTTTTTTTTATATATTTTAAAAGGTAAATTAGCATCTAAATGTTCTGATCATTAAAAAAAAAAAACATTGGTGGATACTGTGAGAAATACATCAATAAATCCAAGTTAAAAACATTAAAAATGTAGTTTTGTACCAACCTTTTTACCAAATCAGGAGCACAAACCAGACTAACTCTTTACTCCTCTTATGATGAAACATGCTAATGAAAGTATATGAGTGGAGAGGGTGCAACAAACTCTAAAGAAACACAATCCTCATGAAGGCAAATCAATGTATTTCAGTCTTATTGTTCTAGAGTTGGAGAATTTTGCAAATAAGTCATTACAGCTCGAGCGCTTGTTTAATCTCCCTGTGGAGAAAGGTTTGGTTTTTCTGCTTCTCCTGTTTTTTCATTAATTCACAGTTATTGTTAGGAAGCTAAGAGTTCATACTGTAAACACAATCTCACAAGATTTTAAAATGTTGCAAAAGGTCAAAAATGGGATTTACACAAACGAGGAATAACACTGAGAATAAGTCAGTTTCAAACAGTCTGTCTGGACAGAAAACAAATCACTTCCTGCGAGCAGTGCAGGAAAGTTTTTGGGCGACGTGAAATCTTGACAATGTCAAGTTTTCTTGACCATGATGTCAATTTTATAAATTGTTTGCCTACTAAGAGGAAAATAGACCATGGACACAATAGTGATTGAGTCCATGTCTGTATGCAGCATATGAATATGTGTGAAAAGTACAGCTAAGACCGTAGTACGACTAAGACAGGCAATGCGGAGGAAAAAATATTGGCCGAGTATTTCTGACTCCGCCTCCATAGGTGGCGCCGTATCTCTATAAGCTAGTGCTTATCGAATCACGTCCTGGAAAAACAAACCATTAACGGGAAATGGACGGTGTGATGGATCGTGCTGTGTTTCGTACCTGCTGTACATGTTAATCGTGAAAACCAAGTAATCGGACTATGAATCACATTATGCTGGTATGTTAGTCTGACTAAGACAAGCTTGATTTTAGTCGGACTAACGTTTATGTGACATTAAAAAGGACATATTATCATCTTAGTCTGACTAAAATTGAGATTAACAAACTAGCGCACGATCATATTAACGGAAGTTACATTTCTGTGAAATAACAACAACTACACTATCAGCTGTGTAGGGTTGAAAGAATGGGAGAGGAAGCAGATGCTAGTGCACTGACTCAAACAAGGTCATGGGCTCCATTTACCGCAACCAAGGCCCCCAGCGTAGCCAATCAATCAGGCTGCCTTACCCCTCACTGTGCATCACCTAGCACTTAAAACAACGCATACGTGTGTACTGGCTCACAGCGCACCAGCAGGTGCTGCCAAGGCCTGACTATCGACCGTTAATGCCCTCTTCACCCGGACGCAGCGCTCACGTGGAGCAAGAGGAGTAGAAAAGAGTTGATTGAGCAGTTCCCGTTCGGTCACTGTCTGAAGATGCAGGAGCAGCAAAGTAAAGAAGTTGGGCTGGTGTTGTGTAGGAGTCATAAGAAGCACTTGTAACATACACACTAAAAGTTAATGAACGTTGTCTTTCGAATGGTATTGGATACAGAATAATGTCACATTTTCTTTTTCAAGAAAAGCCTCAGTGTGGTGATAAAAGGGTAACGTAGTGAAACCAATGCTTAAAATGCACTGTAGCCACATGTCATTTTCTCCATTACCAGTTTCAACAAGTTTCACTTCAGTTTATTGCCATAAGATCTAAATGATAAATAAAAAAAAAGACAGATATATATAACAGATACAGTATATAAATAATAAAAGACAATCAAACCAGTTTCCACATGTGTGACTAGTAATGTATAGAACTAAATCTGGGGTTTGGCAGCACCAAAGCAACATACAGTGAATTATTTAGTCCGCAGATTAATTTATGTGTCATGTGTTGCAGTAAAACTTCAGTCCAATACCTAATTCCAAATACTAATCTTTAAAACCTTCCTCCAAAAAAAAGGAAGAAGAGAAAAGACAGATACTCGCAGGGTTTGTCTAATTATTCGTCCACCACTGATATTCATCTGTCCCTCTGGCTTGACTTCAAGCAGGTTCAACCTGCCAACAGTGGCTGAAAATGACAGCAGCTCCAGCAGATTCCTGTTAATTAAACACACGATGGGATCATTACCAAAAAAAAAGAGGTGAAAGAGAGAATTAGTTCAGATTTAAAGCAGGTGAGAGAAAAAAAAATGCAGTGCTTGTGTCTTCTCTAAACTGAATACAGGTATGTGCCGTAGGTGGGATATTTTATTTGTAGAGTATTAGTGGACAAGTTTCCTTTCCTGAGCATGTAAGTGAACTACAGTGGCCTTCACATGTCAAAAAGGACGTCATTCTTCTTTCACACTCTGTTTTGTCTCTTTGGGCAAAATGTATATATATATATAATGCTTATTATAAGCCTATAGGTAAATAGTCATTATTTTAAAGTGATTACGCACTTTTACAAAAAAAAAAAATATATAATTTCTTCTGCTTATCTTGGAAAGAAAGATTATAGAGACGGGGGTTATTATTAAAGTACATGTGTTTATTTTGTGCAGAAAACAAAATGCAATCATGAAAATTCACTGCTTCACAAGGAGGGATGTGTTGGACTCTGTCACAACCACCTACACTAAGTGCAAATAGAACATTTCCTGTATCCATCCCTCTAATCCACTCCAAAATGTAATGGATTCTTCTGTGGGTCATGCCCCACTCCTCCGCTACATTTCATGGAAGTCAGTCTAGTTGTTTTTTTGTAGAAATCCAGCTCACAGAAGCCTATTCAAACTGATATAAATTGTGTATAATAATGTGCCTGTGTTTGCTTATGTGTGTGTGTGTGTGTGTTGCAGGAGAGCCAGTGGTTGGACAGTGTGTCTCTGCTTATTAAGGACTCATTGGAAGGAGACATGATTGACAACCTCTCCGGTTCAGTTTTCCACCACTACTGTTCTCCTCCTGTCTGTAAGGACTGCAAGAGTCACCCACAAGAGGTCAGTAGGGGCATGTGCACGCACACACACACACACACACACACACACACGCACACCCTCTCTGTCTGTCCACGTGTCTTGGAAGCTATAAATACCCAGGTTTGTTGACCCTGAAGAAGCTTGTTTGCTGTCTATACGTTTTGTTTTTTTCAACCATCTTGGACCCTTTTTTATAATTTATAATTTCCCTTTTTATCTCATTCACTCATGTATTACTTGTTGTGTTGGAAGTAGCTGTTTTTTTTAATTGTATTTTGAGTTTATTTTTTACTGGACAAGAAACCCAATAAGACTCAAAGTAACACTCCAATTGCCACTGAATTGCAGGTCAAAATTAATTAAATTTAAAATTAAATTAGATTTTTGTTTGCGGGTGGGCGACAGCTCAATGGACTGGAAGTAGTCACAGGCATGGAGTCGCCTTGTCCGTGTGGAACTCGTTCCCCGTCGACATCCGACAAAATAATTATAATAACTGTAAGTATCTAACGTTTATAATCTGACAAACGTTAGATACTTACAATTATTTTGTCGGATGTCAACGGGGGAAAACTTGCGGAGCGAGTTCCAGACGGCCAGCGACTCCAAGCTGTCGCTCCAAAACTCAGTAGCCAATCAGCAGGCAGCTTCCTAAGCCCCACCCCTAAACAATAAACCGCAGCACGAAGAACAAATCAGGGAGCGCAAAGAACAAGTGCATTTGCGAACAATAAAATACAATATTTTTTAATGATTTATTAGGGTTTTTATTTTTCTCATGCATGTGGTTTTTCCAAGATATTATCATATGAACAGATGTACAAACATGTCATTTCCATAAATATTGTTTTTTACAGTATAGACCCACTATTGTGCTGTATTTCTTCCCTAGTGTTACTTTATCTACACGCCTTCCTCAGGTTAGACGGAGCTGAGGCCGTCGACTCCATTGGCGTGTGCAAAAATAATTCTCCCCCTAGAATAAAGTGTGAATGTTCTTCAATCCCTTTCATCGCAGCCATTAATCTGGTTCCAGAATAAAACCAGGAAAACAGATAATGAATCAAGGTCATTGAGGAACAAAACATCATAACAAGACAAATATATCCTCTTTTTTCTTTTTTTTTTATGTTGCCTCATGTTAATCGGCACTACAAGACCTGCAGATGTACAATTAGTGTGGATATTAGCCTGACGCTAATCTGCTCTGCTGATCTTTAAGCATTTTTCAAAGGAAGAAGAAAAAATAAATAAATAAATTCAAGCCACACACAAAAACGGGGCCACAGATGAGGACCGCAGTATGAATTACAAAGACAGACGGTGTAATTACAGTCAGTGCACACACAGGAGCTTTCCAGTGTGTGCAGCAAACAAACAAACAAAGCATTGTAAAATCATCGGTGCGTTCTTGTTTCTGTAAAGTACATTTTTTTCCCTATTCAAGGAAACATAATGGGCCCCAGACCCATTCACAGTAAAAGGTAACAGCTAAATATTTAATGGCTGAAGCAACACACGAGTAAGTAAATCCAGAGGGAGTCACTGACGGTGCTTCTGCAGAGGAAACATCACACTCCGGTGCGTTGGCTGCAGCGATTCTGCTCGTCCGTGGAGCACATTGAGCTTCTGGACACACGGTGGCCTCCGCAAGCGTGAGGGATCACAGGGTCGCTGCGGCAGGAAGGAGTCCTGAATAATCTATCACCGGCACCACAGAGGAAGTCAGTGTAGCAGGCACTAAGGCACTACATTGCATTATGGTGTTGATCTTCTGAATTAAAATTCCCAGAAGTTATGAAATTATGAAAAAGTATTTTTCCCAAATACTGTTTTAGTATTACTGACAGGAAATAAGCCTGTAGTGATTTATTACAGGCACTGATTATATATTAGAAGCATATTTAAGAATAGAAATTGCCATAAACTATGGAAAAAGTATGTTTTTTTTTCCAAACAAGGATTTTAGTATAATTTTTGAGGAGATTAACAAAGTGTGTGGTCATATTAGAGACACTACACTATATTATGGTGATTTTGAATATTTGCTTTGTCTGGTTTGCAGTTTGTAGACGGTCCCTGCACACTGTTCTGAAAGCTCAACCACTTGTGTCCATTTGTTACTTTGTGACAATTGAAGTGTCAGTACAGTTATTTAAAACAACTACATATAACACACAATAACATGCATTATTAATTCATTTTTTTCCCCACACATGTCACGTCCCAGGCTCCGTAAAATCTAAATATCTTTTCATGTGCAAATCTGTAAATAATGCCATATGTTGGTCAGAACGTAATTTGGTATGTGTGTGCGAACACTTTCTTTGATCCAGATTACAGATTTGGCGGCAGTGTTAATCCAAATGTGGGAAGTCCCATTCAAGACGTTAAAGTTTTGCAAGTTTCTCTGCGACATTTGAACAGATTAGGGTGACGTGTTTATGTTAGATGGTGCCACTGTCTCCAAAGCCATACATCATAGCAGGCCTCATAAAGGATACAAATAATTATAGAAGAAAAAGCATCCGAGTTCTTTTAGTCCTATTATGTAAATCATGCAGAAAAAATAGAAATTCAGGCTTTTTGGAGGGTTAGGGGAATGCACTGTGTCACTATAGAGTGTCAGGAGTGTGTTTTCCGTGTGCAGAGGGAGAGAGAGAATCTGTGCTCCCCCACATCACATCACATAACAAAAGTGCGTATTGCAAACAGCTTTGAGAGCAAAACGACTGGGTCTCAATCCCATAAATGCACACGGCACATACCCTCCCGCTCCATCTGTGTTCCCCGGTCAACCTTCCATTTCCCCCCCAGGTTGTTTGTTTATGGCTCAGTTTCACTAAGAATTGACATTTATTTCAGTGTACTTATGAAACTATCATTCCATGTCTCCAAAACTAAAGTTCAGCAGCAGAAAATGAGTTATAATACTGGCTGTATTCTTGTCACAGAAATGCAGATTTGCACATTTTTTTTTTTTTCCTATTCTGTCGCAATCAAGACAATGCAGAGTGATTTATTAGTATTTTCATCGTTGTCGACTGGCTCCCCGTAAATTGGACACTGTGCAATTTGTGTGCATTCTTCATATGCAGATGTTTCCCTCATGACGGTAATGAGTAAGAAAAATGCTGAGGATTAGTCCTCAAAACCAAATGTTTATCCCTCACAAAACAGACGGCATGCATTTGAATTATTATACATTGTTTTCGATGTATACACACATCACATCAGCTACTAACTAGGTTCTCAAACGATGGTGCTCATACGACCAGTGGTACTCAAGTGCCCTCTACTGGTTCTTGGACCTCTCCTCCAGAGAGATGACACGTTTGCACAAGCGCACTTGCATCACCTTAGTTACGCAACGGTTTGTGCTGTCGGAAAAATTCCAACGGTTTCCGAAAGCCGAGAAGATGCACGTCAAACATAACGTGGTAATTACGATAATTTCACTCGCACTCTTTCAGAGAGTTTATAAATTGTAAATAACTGCCAGATGTTGGAAGTTATTCTGGGGAAAATGGGCAAAAGCACTTACTCACAGGACTAGTACTTTTATGGTTAAATTAAGCAAATAAAAAAGTCCAGACAGACATTTTCAGTCTTAAAAAATTGTTTTTTTAGAAATTTGTTTTTGCCTTATTAGGACCAGGTTTTGAGGTACATAAGGACTGCTGGTCCTGACAAGGTCACTGTCTATATTGGTTGTGCTGAAAAAAAGGATATAAGACACTCTATATTGCACGTCGTGTGTTTTGGAAAAAATACTACAAAATACTTTGTGTTCTAAGGGTTAAAAACTCCCTGCCTGGTTGTTGAATCAGTAATATTTCTCAAATTACCTCTAAAAACTGTTTTATTATGCTTTTGACATACTTTTCATGTTCATAACCCACTTTTGTGAATATATATTATTATTATTACCATTGTCATATTATCATCTGCCTCATAGACTCACAAAAGGTCTAGTTTCTCAAAAAAAAGGAAAATATCCCATCGTAGTTCCACCTTTCCGCCGATGATTGATGTCTGAAACCTCTGCTTCCTCACCATGTGCGTTCACTCATGACGCACACAGACGTGCGAACACATCAGTCACATGTAAGGACCAAAAACAATTTCAGCTCAGAGCAGAGGTGATCCCATGAAGTCAACGTGATGTATGTGCAGATTGCATATTTCAATCTGTAGCTCCGTGTATGTGTGTGTGTGTGTGAGTGGCAAACCACCGCTCAGCCGATGTTTTAAAATAGATAACATGTGACCAAACAAGGTAACACTTGTGCCTTGATTAAATTTCTATCTACATACATGCAATAACAACTTCCCCCAGGACCTTTGTGATGGCGTATTTATTTATTACTCTTCCCTCAAATTGTGCAAATATGCAGCAATCGAACGTGACCTTCACTACTTCACCTTCTCATTTCTTTATTTTTTACTTATTTTACTCCTTTTATGTGCTTTTATGTGCATTTAGTTTGTCCTAAGTCCCAGCAATTTATCATAAACACAGATTTATCCTGTTGTATATTAAAATAAGTTGATTGCAAGAGCGAGAATTTCCGGTAAATTACAGCTAGACCAAAATAAGTGTAAATTAAAGGCACTGCTTTCCTAATAATCTAATCTAGTCGTTTCCACTGGCTCAACCCGACTCGCCACGGCATAGCACGGTTATTTTGCGTTTTCTCTAGCATAGTACCTGCTCTGGGCGGGGTTCCATGCGAGTGCCGGCTACTGATTTCAAGCCGAACAGTGCCAAACTGATCAGTTAAAAAGACTTAACAATCCTAAAAACCTGGGTTAATCTCCAACAATTACCTGGGAAATGTCTAAAATCGCAATATTTAACAGTGGAGTCTGGTGTATTTAGCCACAGCACTGCTGATCATGACCAGTGACTGTGTCAGATGGAGTCTGTTCTCCGGTCATGAAGGAAGTACTGAACAAATCTTTATTTAATTAACTGATTCTAGTGATTCAGTTGCACTGAAAACAACTGCTTTACAAGTCACTAGTCACTCGTTAGTGTGTCGCGTGTGAAACAAAGTCACGGCAGTTTCATGCAGCCGTGCAGTGATGACTCCGCCCACGTTGAGTAGGTACTATTTTGTGGTGGAAAACCGCCCCAAACTGTGCCATTCTGAGGCGAGGCGAGGCGAGCTGGTACCATAGGTGGAAAAGGGGCTTAATAGTTCCCACGTGCACACATGTGCTTAGGTCTGAGAAGGTATACATGGACCCTAAGAGATCATTTATATGTTGCATTCCTTTACAGACACAGAACGTCAGTGTAAAGAAACACTTTTCACGCCAGATCACTTTCAAAAATTAAGAAAGAAAGAATTGAAATGCACGATACTCCTGTCTTGGTTTGGAGTATCTCACGTACACCTCACAAATGACTCACTATGTGACTGTGGATGTTCTATTCTTGGTAAATTGCATACGCCGGGGTTGTGATACGACCGGCTACGGTGTGTTTGTTGGACAGATCCGACTGGCGGAGGTGGAGCAGGCGTCTCTCATGTCGGAGCAGCTGTCAGACAAGTCATCGTCTCCAGCGCTGCCTGATGACCTCAGCCTTGATGAACACAGCAACTACCAGCTGCTGGTCAGAGACAGCCAGGTACTCTCTCTCTCACACACACACACACACACACATACACACACATACAACCCTGCATGCTCATGTCAAGAGCATATAGGGAGGCAGGTGTTTTAATCAGGCAGTAAAGCATGTAAATAGTAATTAATGATGATTAGCAAGATGGAAGAGGTGTGACATGAGCTGTGAACACTCAAAGCCCCAGAGATACGTGTGTGTGTGTGTGTGTTTGCTCCTGCGTGCAAGTGAACAAGCCGTTTTAAATTTTTAAATATAATCTGAAAAAGAATTTAAGGTGAATGCACAACAGCTCATTTTCTGGGATTGAAGTGAAACTGTTTTTGACTGTGAAGAGCTGTAGTACTCGATTTTATTCAATTCATTACAAGTACAACGACTGCATTATGTCAAATATGCAAACCTTTGGCCTTTAATGTTTAAAGCATGCACTGCGATTGCGAAATTACAAAACACAGAAGGGTGTCTCCTAGACACAAAAGACAAGACGTCCGTATCTTTGTTTTTATAAACTTTGAGATGAGAGACAAGGTGAAAATAGTAGAAGAATCTTTAGAATCTCTCTTCATATTCCTTTCTGCTTTCAGGTGTCTAGATTTTTAACATCTATACTGTTGTTGTTTTTTTCCTCTGAATGGGAGGTTTTTGAGAGGGGTACTGAGGCTTTTTAAGTTCATTATTTTAAGGGATATCCAACCTATAGTTGCTGCCTTTGAGTAACTCGTTATGCAACCTGTGTGTCAGAGTCAAAGACAGTCCAAAACACGTCATGGTCATGTTATTACTTCATACAATACATCTCTTACATCATGTATCTTCAAGGGCTAAATTACAGTTAAGGTTTAGAATTTAAACGTGACAGCATGTCCCGATTTTGTTACTTTATGGTAAACGTGAAGAAAACAAAAATTACAGAGCCCTGACCCTTAACTCTACTCTCAGGGTGTGTCCCCACAGGAATAGTGGAATAAAACTCTGATTTAGAACACGGATTTTGTATGTGTGTGTGTGTGTGTGAGCATGTCTTTCATATCTCCATCTTCCCAGTCAACGTTGTTCTCTCAGCTCACTGCGGTTCCACCTGGCTTGTTTCATCACTGCCGTTATTGTCATCACTGCCGTTATTGAGGTCCAGTTCATTTGATCCAGTTTACAAGTGACAGCGACAACAACAGCCGAGCAATTTAAAGCTTTGAAGCCCGCCTTTTAATTTTATTTTTACCTCATCAAATTTAATCAGACTTGTGTTGTTGATGGATAAAGGAGGGGACATGAAAAGCGAGCTTTTTGAAATTGGAAACAAATTGTACTCAGATTTCTATTATGACAAGAGGAAATGAAAGGCTTCAGTTTGGATCTCACTCGCGCTCCAGTGAACATCAGTGCACCTGGATGTCATGCTTATTCTGTCTCCATCTCTTTGTTTCTACTCTCTTTCTCTTTTTACTCTATTCTCTATGTGTTTTGTTACCCATCTTGTGCTCAGATGGGCAGCAGTGACTCCCACAGTTCAGAGGAGCTGTCCACTCAGGTGGGCTACAGAGGGCTTCGTCCATCCAGTTCTGGGAGTGAGGACGGGGTCCGGGAGTTGTTTGAGGTGGGCGTCCATCATCAGGTGAACCCTCCTTTGTTGGAGCAGAGGAGTCCCGCACATGTTACAGGTAGTGTAATAATAAAATTACAGCATTAACCTTGGCAACAGGGCCTGAAACCTTCTGAAATTTGAGTCAAGAAATGTGTGTCCAGGCTCAAAACAACCCAATAATTCTTCCTAAAACTGACCTGGACTCTAAACCAAATCTACCCAGGATACTGATTAGATCAGCACTTATTTAAAGTCTGATTGCTTAACCAATTAACGTTAAATCTTATCGCGCCAATGCCAGCCTTACAGTACGTAGATTCATATGAGCAGCCTTTTTCTTTGTGCCTGTTTGTGATGCATACTATAATCCACCCTCCAAGGACATTCAGGATATGCATCAAGGTTTTCTGTCTTTCCTCTCTGGCTGATTGAAATAGTAGCGTGGCTATAACACATAATGTATTATGTAATTTCAGATTGAAAGCTCATATATTGTCAGTGGGATTGATTGATTTCTTTTCAGTTTTGTTTCAGTATAGCAAAAGAAGCTGGGTCAGGGCCTACAGATGGGTCGTGGGAGATTTGTTTGGGGTCCCCTAACAACATTTGCAGAGTTTCCCCAACCTTTAAGTCAAGATCTATTTGTGTTTCCCAAACATTTCATAAAACGTGACTCATTAATCAAGTCAAAATGATATTGTGTTCAAGATAGGGCTGTAAATTTGCACTAGTCACCATTTATTTTATACTGTGCCATCTTTAAAATCTGGGTCCCCGTATACACCACAGCCAGTTTAGGCAAACAAGGGAAAAATTTAGTCGAACCTGTATCAGTGCCCTCTGACCTGGCAGGAACTGAATCTTCCCAGGGCTAACTCGATTATTACACAAAAAGTCCACTGACCCACTGAAGTAGAACAAGACCTTATCCATAGCCAGTCGACTGCATAAAATATGAAGCCTTAGGTTCCTGGGTAAAGTCTCGGGTCACAGGTCAGGTGGACCTGAAGAAGAGATTGCTTATGCTATTAATAAAAATAATAATAATAATAATAATTCCAATAAAACCCACTTTGTATAAATATGTTTTGTATTCAACACCACTGAAATTGTTCAATTCCATCTCCCACATCAATTAAATCATATTAAGACAATCTCTTTCATTAGCGTTCCTTATTATCTTTGTCGGGGATGTGGTGACCCTCGCTGCTGATTTACCGCCACAATTTCATTAAGCCATGACTTTGATGTGACAATGACAGTAGGGTTTAAATTACAGGACTTTTTTTTTCAGATTGAGAAACAGGTACACAATGATTGACTTCCAATGCAATTAAAGCTGTGATAGATGAGGCCCAGCAGCAAGACAGGCACGGACATGTTGATGAATGGCATGTGATGGCATGCTTATGGAGCTGTACCCCCCAACACTACCCCAGTAATATGGTTGTCATCATAGAGCATTAAACTTCAAAGTCAATTCAGGGGGATTGTTCAACTTCATTGTGTATTTATGGTTAAAAACACAAATCACATTTCATCTTCAAACCTTACTGTATACTCACCTTTTTATAACTAGAAATGTTTGACTTTAGATAAAACCATTTCTCTTAAACATGCAAAATCAAATCCATGACAGAAATCCATAATAATTGTGTTGATTTTTCAACAAATACTGCAGCAACATTTTTACAAACTTCTTGTGAGAGAAATGTGATTTCCCAGGCTGTGAAATAATATAAATCTTCACAGGAGAATGAATGCACCATCCCCATGCATTAAATTTAATTCTGTATTTATTTATGTAAGCATTGTTGTCCATTTTATCTGCTGTTTATTGTTTCTGATGTAGTTATGCTGCCGCCCTCTTGACCAGGTCTCCCTTGTAAAAGAGATCATTGATCTCAATGGGACTAACCTGATTAAATTAAATTAAATTAAATTGAATTAAATTGAATTAAATTAAATTAAATTAAATTAAATTAAATTAAATTAAATTAAATTAAATTAAATTAAATTAAATTAAATTAAATATTAAGAAACGATAATCCATCCATCCATCTTCTACTACTTTATTATAATAATAATAATAATAATAATAATAACAACAATAATAATTATCATTATCATTATTATAATAATAATAATACTGATACATTTGTTTTATAGCACTAACAGGAGGGGAAGAATTGCAGGGGAATAAAAAAGGGCCCCAGGACTGAACCTTGGAGCACACCAAATACTATTGCTATTCTCACACTTACTGAACACAACTCACCAGTTAAAAAAGTGTAATTTTAGATCAAGCAATCTATGAATAATACTGATGATAAAGAGTGTGTTAGCTCACCATATATTGAGGTGCACAAACAGCATTTGCTTTTCATTTTGGATCAATGTCCATTGTCTTGTGGTTTTCCAATTCCACCCTGAAATGGGACACAATACACGACACACAAAAAACACTGATTGAATTGGATAAAGTTATAACACTTGTTTATTTTTCAGATAATGATGGAGAAAGCTGCTGTGGAGGTGGTGGCAGGTCTTCGCCTCTCTTCCATCTACCAGCAGACTTCTTTCATCCAGCTGCCGCAGCTCATCCAGGGAGTCCTGGGAACAGTGTTGGCCCAGGAGACAGAGGGCCGTCAATGTTGGCCTCCCCAGCCTCGTGGGCCTCCCTACGCTCACCGGGAGCCAACAGCAGACCCCTGAGCTCTCAGGTATTATGAACAGACGAATGGCTTCATCTGTGTTTGGATGGTTGGGTGGATAGACAAACAGAAAACTGACATGAGTATCAGGGTGCAACACATCAGAGACAAGGTGGCACTGTGTAAATAGATGAATCCTGGGAGAACGTTCAGTGAACCAAACTTGTCATGCGTCAAGCACACATCAGGCAGTCAGTAGGGATTTAATGACGAATAATGTTGAGCTAGCTTATGATCTGGAAGCTTGTTACTGTAAAACACCTCAAACTGTCACCACACAATAACAAATGCATCAAAGACTGACATGAAATATCGATTCAAAGGTCTTTTTCTGACGGGTTGTCAGCACTAAATGAGATTCAGCCTGTTTTGGTCAAAAGGTGGCAGCACTTCACTCGGTTAGAAATCAACTCTTTGGAGTGATATGGTTAGATAAGACACAGCAGCCTCTCATTTCGCCTGTTGCTCAGAAATACTTAACAATAGCTTTGGTGGATGATCAGATCACATTCACATTCAATGACATCCTTCTATCGCGTGGAACTCTCTTGAGAACTCATTTACTTGTAATTAAAGCCAGGAACTACATCTACATCGAAATTACCACCTCCCTTCTCTTGGCTCTAGCATGAAACAAGAAGAATGAAAAGGCCCTTATTTTAGTTCTTGTTCCCGTGTAACCATAGAGACGGGTTTCTCTTTCTCTCTCTCTCTCGTCTACCTGTTTGGTTTGTTTAGCTCGTGCCTGAGTGCCTCTGTGATCCTCAGCTGCAACAGTAATGCTCTGTGGCGTTCAGCTAATTAGCCCGACCAGCCCTGTGTCTGATACCGACTCTGTGCACATTGTTGTTCCTGGCTCACTCTCTTCATGGTCTTCTCACGTCCTGTTTCTTCACTTTCCTTTATCTCATCGTGTTTTTCTTTGGAAATCTTTCTCTCTGTGGCTCTCTAGTCTTTGGGATTTTTTCTGCCAAAATCCCCCTTGTTTTTTTTTTCCTCATTTCATAGTCTCCCACTCTCCCTTGGGTCTTGTATACTGAGAGCATGGTGTGCAACAGTGCCAGTGTTAGCAATAGGGATCAATGCCCTTCAGCCGATAAAGCAATGTGAGGAAAACAAATCCTGTGTGACACAGTGGGCGTGTTATACTACTCAGGATAAACATTATGATTTGATTTTGTTTCATTAAAACTCCAAACTTACTTGCAAATGTAATAGTTTGTATTTCAAAGTTTCTTCAAGACAAGATTAAAGTTGGCCCCTCTGCTCCACTTTTTAAGCTTTGATTTAAACTCAAAGCTTTTAAACGGTTCAGGTACTTCATTGAAAACCTTGATGGCTGCACTGACAGACTGCATAAATAAAGCAAATCCAGCACAGTCCCTGTGAAAAAAAAGAACACATAGGGACTGGACTGGACTTATTTTTCCCCTTGTTTGCAGAGAAACTGCAAAGAAACTGCCTATTTCTTTGTAAAGGAACTAGGAAAAAATTTAAACTTGGGCTCCAACAATGAATCGATTAACCAGTTAAAAATCAACCACTAATTTAATTATCACATAGTCTGGGAATTCATTAATTGGCTTGAGTTGAAGTTTTTCCAATTCTAGCTTCTTACATTTAAATACCGGTCAACATTGTTCACCTCTTAGTGACCAAGCAACTAATTTATTGATTGAGAGAAATAATGAAATGATCAATCACTAATGAGAGTAATCATAATTTGCAGCGCTAGTTTAAAGGTCCCGTATGTGTCATTTGGGAGGGTTTATTGAAAGAAATTAGTCCTAGTCTGATCATTTAAAAGAAAGCTTGATTATGATATCCTTATATTTAAAATGTGCGGAATTTCTGATGATTGTTTTCTTTAATTTTTTTGTGTGCAGCACCCATCCCACAGTGACTCCTCCCTGGCCACGGGCAGTTCGGAGGGTAGCCTGCAGACCACTCTAGAGGAGGGTCTCAGCTTCAGCGTCTCCCCGCACCGGGACCTGGACCTCCCAGTGCCTCTCCTCTGCCCTCTACCCACCCACCACTTACATCCCCAGGAACCAGTCTCAGGAGACCAGGGCAATGCTTTAGTTAAGAGACGCAGTAATACTGTTTCCCTCAAAGCCACCAGGGGGCACCAGAGGAGCCAAAGCAGCTGTGGAGGTGGCAGCACCAGCCCAGGCTGTCCCCGCCAAGACTCCATGGACCCTTCGGATGAGGATGTGGGTACTGGGACAGGTGGAGATAGCTGCCGCCAGACTTTTAACAGTGAACACTTATCAGAAACACTGATCAGCCTCTCACTGACGTCTCTGCTCACGCCCGGTTCTCTGGCACCCCAGTTGATCAAGAAATGTAACAGCACAGGTTCTCTGGACCAAACCAATCTGTCCACGCGGAGTAAAGATGGACGCCACGTCTATGGTGTAGATGCTCATGGTTACTTGTCCCATCCCTGGACGGAAGGAAGGGCAAGAGGCACAGAGGAAGACAGTGATGTAACAGGTTTCAACATGGAAAGCAGCAGCCAACCCACAGACACAACCTCGAGGAAGAATAGATGAAAACACTTGTCCGTCTGTCTGTAGTTGACCTATTTATCAATTTGCATTCCTGGATCGTCCGGACCTTGAGAGTAGAACTGGGAGAGACATGTGAAATTGTCCTGTGAAACCATTTCTGGAATTCTCTCGTCTTTCAGTCGTCTGTTCTCTCTCTCTTCTTGGATGTGGCTGCTCGGGATCAGTCGTTTCTCACAAAAAAAATCTCCTCTGAGATTGGACATCCTCCCCTTTCCACAGGATGTGTGTTTTCAGTATGAAGGGACTTAACAATAATGACAAGAGGCTTAGCCTTTTAGAGTTACCAGGAGTCAGCCTGGCAGTCCAGAGCTTCACATTTGAGCCATGCTGAAATGCAAAATATTTGGAAAGCCATTGGAGGGGCGGGACTGGAAACCTGCAGTGATGGACAAACATTTCTGAAAGTGATGTTATTTTGATGAAACTGCAAAAAAATAATGTAATTTTCTCTAAGGAACAGGGCTTGTTTGACCCACCGTGCCGTCAACCTTTGTGCAAAAACAGTGTTGTTAGTATTGAAAAGATGGCTAACCCTGATGTTTCTTTTGAGGAAGAACTGAACTTTGTACAGTTGTTTCTTGTTTGTTTGTTTGTTTTGTCTGTTTTGTCTGTTTTGTCAAATCCATCAGTAAAAGTAGCATCAACCTTTTTAGCAGATTGGGTGGGTAAAAGAATATCAGAAAAGGAAAAATACATTTTCCGTGTTCTTTTCCAACTTCGGTGTACTGAAGTTGACCGAATGTAGACATGTCTGTCTCCGTTCTCCGAGAGGGAGCCCAGGAAAGAGCGAGCAGCCTGATAGTCTGAAAATTGACAAAAGGGCCTCTTTGAATAGAAGGAATGGAAATGTGAATGCTGCTGAGAATACATGTGGGTTGTTAGTGGAAGTGTTGGCCACTTTGAGAGTGGACCCTATGTGCTTTCTACTTCCCCATGAAAGGGCTAAAATGTATTGAGTGCAGACCTGGGCCAAATTCTATTGTCAAAAAATGATTTGCTATGTAAAACAGCATTTGAAAGTGTCTTTAAAAAACAAAAAAAAGGTGTGCCCATTATTTTTAAAGACCTTTTCTGATGGTAACAAGGCAAATGTGTCATAGAGATGTCTTGTAAGACATATCAGACAGATTAGTGAGAATAAAATATAATATTTGTCCTGTATTTAACCATTTTAAACAGAAAAATAATTAAGTGTTCAGTAAAAAACATTCTCAGCCTCCATGATAAGTAGGTTTTCTACGGGTCAAAATTACACTTACTTAAAAGAGGGGATAAATAGAATATTTCACAGTACAATACAAATGTATTTTCCAAATTTCCCTCGCTCATTCCTTTGTGCAGCTCACATGCAGCATTTTTATCAGGCAGATGCTGAATTTGTCTTCCTATAGATAAGTGACTGGACTTGTTTAAGTTTTCTTGAAGTTTCCCTCTTGTCTGAGAGGCTTCTTCAGTTCAAACTGACTGGTGGCAATGCCCAGATATTTACCCTTTGACAGTTTGCTCCATGAAAACTCAAGAAAGTCTGAAGAATATGAAGAAACCATAACTTGGATGAGTATGGACCTTTACAAACATCTTCCTCAAAGATACTTCCTTTTTACCAATTCACAATGATCCTGGCAATTTAAAAATCACAGTGGCACAATGGCACTCATGCTAATATAAGTGCTAAAACAAATCCCACTGTTAAGGGCAGCCAAAACCATGCCAAGACAACACGTGGCCAGGCTGCTAAATATTGTTCTGGTAGGCAGACAACAAAACTATGTAGCCTATGTAAAGTATATGTAAGCATGTTAAAAGTCCACTTAGCAATGCTAACACTAGCACAAGTTTGGCTACGTCCAGCACCATAACACAACTCACCTCATGTAAACAAACCAAGGAGGCACTTTGTTTTTCCTGTCTACACATACACTGTGAAAGTCTTCACCCTGGCTGGAGTTTTCCAAAATTTCCGAAAAACCTAACCCACGGTTTCTGTGTGTTTAAAATCCAAAACCCACAGTTTAAGCTAGGCTTTCAAAAATACCAGCCTACATGTGGACTGGGCCTAGTTAAAGCTAATGTTAGCTGCTTTGGTTAGCTTTGTCACCTGTGGAGGAACAGTATATAATTTATGAAGGTAAGATTACAACTTTATTTACGTTGGAGTGCTTCCTTTTTAGCTAACATCAAGCTGTCTCAAGCTTTTCCTCTTGTTAAATTTGCCAAAATATACTAACACTTGCTATTCGCGTTATATATATAGAAAGATACCAATGTTAAAGGTTGCTAAGGTTCGTATGGTCACCTTACCATCAGAATACCTGGGATTGGGAGTGGGATTTTGTTTTCTTTCTGCTTTAAACCCAAATAATTATTTGACTCAGGTCTGCTTGACTGTAGCAAGATATTAGAACTTCACCTGAGACTGTGGCAAGTTGGTGTAATCTGTCATTTTGACCAAACGTAATGAGCTGTCATTATGATATAGTTATAATCTTTAACATCTACTGTAGGTACAGTTGGACCTTTATGCACTTCATAGAGGTAAATATACTAGAGCCTGACAAATGTGTTCTTTTTTTGAACGATATTGATAATGAGTAAAAAAAAGCAGAGTGGTTATAAAACCCTTAATAGCTCCCTTCCATTATCTATACTACTTATATGATAATTGGATGGTGAGCTGGAACTATCATAGGTGATATAAATGTAATTATAAAGAACTGTAAATGAAGAGAAAACACAAACACATAGTATTCAAATTAAGCAAATCAACTTAATGTTTGAGATAAAATGTATGTAAAACATATTTTCCACATTGTAAACATCTGAAAAACAAATCATAGCAATAATAATAATAATAATAACATAAATGACACGGTTTCAAATTGTGTTTTGCTGCATTGTTTATTCTGAACAACACAAGTTTTTGAAAGGCTCATACGGGCCCAATTTTTATTACTGAACCGATAAATTGGTCAGGCTCTAGCATAAACAATAAATATGTACATGTCGCGTGCACAAACAGCCACACACAAAGATGTCACTGTCAAAAACACTGCAGCGCGTCTCTGTCTGCAGCTGTGAGACAAGACAGAAAAGACACCTCGGTGTTTATTTGACACTTTGTCATCATTCTTATTCTCATTGACTTACATTATCTCCCTTTCGCAGGGAATCCAGAGTATAAAATGACTATTGACGACCCTCCTCTATTTGAGATATGCAATATGCTACAGTAGATGTACAGATAGATGTATGAGACTCGTATAGATAGGCAATATGGTGAGAGAAGATTATATTTATGAATTCATGTGTTAGAATAAAATGTCACAGAGATTCAAAGGTCACTGAAAGGATGATGATGTATTCATGTATTCTACAGTGTTGGCGTGTGTGTTTTCTCTTTTTCCCCTTCCATCTCCCCAGCCTGATTTTCTTCCTCCAAAATGCATGTGGGTTTGTATTTTTTCCCCTGTTTTCTTAATGTCATTCTAGTGTCATATAAAAGTGAGATAGATTTTCAACTATCTTGGACTCCTGGAGTTGTTTTTTTTTTTTTCTTTCCCAGGTGGCGGTTGCTGCAGTTTCTCCCCTACACAGTATGCAGGGTTGTGTCAATGGGCAGTGTTGGTTTCATTTGCTTAAAAAATATATGTTTAATCAAAAGACAATGGACATTTTCACCCTGAGGCTTTAACATCACTTATATTTCATGCATTAATTTAGACAAATCCCATTTAAATGATCCCTCTATACTTCTTTTGATAGTATGTCGACGTTCTATACTCCTCAGGAAGATCACTGAAGGGCTTGTTTTCTATTTTCCCCAATTTAAACTGTCACCAGACAAACCATGATATCCAGATTTCTCTGCAGGGTCCAGAAAGTGAAGCTGATGTTGACAATTCTGGGTTAGGGTTTGTATGATGGCAAACAGTGGCAACTCCACTGGTTGCAAAGTCTGTTCTTACTATTACTATATTGTAAATAATGGTCAGAATTTAGAATCAAGTAGACTCTTGGTGGAGCGAGCCATGAAGGTGCTGCAGGTGAGCCATGATTGGTCATTGAAAACAAATAAAAATTGATTTTAAAATAGCTTTGAAAAAGTTAGATTTGATTTCCACGAGAACTAAAACAAAACCATGGGATTTTAATGGGGTGCTATACTCGCCAAGTATGAGGCCTGTGGACCTAACAAGTGCCAGTGGGTTTACTGACACCTCATTTTCCCACTGGAACAAATCTGTCACAACTGGTGGGGGATCATCGTTGAAGAAACACTTCATTATGTGCTGGACAGGGCATGATGGACAAGATAAAAACTGTGTGTTTTCATGGCCATTGGCATTCTTAAAGGTCTAGTGTTTAACATGTATGAGGGTTTATTTGCAAAAAGGTAATAGAATGTTTGCATAAGAGTTTATGAATAAGATATTTACTTCTACACAGCTTACTATGCCACGCTGATGTGGCCGTCCCCGCACTCTCACAGTAACTGTGTGATTATTGTGTGTAATGTGCTGTGGGATATAACGATTTTTGTGCAATCTGTATCTATTGTGTGAGAGATCTGATTTTCTGAGGCACGAGTGAGTGAGAGGGCAAGAAGCAGCTACGGATTACTGTGCTCATAGCTCCGGGTGACCGCGTACCGCAACGATAATTTCATCCTGAAAAAAATGTCAACGCTGATTGCGTCGTGCAATTTTAAATGCACGAGATAGAATATGTCATCCCGTGCATCGAAATCAGCGCGTTAAAACGCAAACGTCTATGAGTGAGTGAGCGTCGAGAGCGATGCGAATGTAATTTGCACGACAGATTTGAATCGCATTCTATGTAAAAACACAGTCGGACCTGAATTTGGTCTTTTCTGGTTTGAAAAAGCCAAGATGGCACTGCATGAACAAAAATGCAAAACCCAGCAGAGGACGATGTCACGGTGGGTTGTCACTTATTTCCCATTATTGGAGAAGTAATGGGAAATATCTCGACAGTCGTGGTCCTCCTGCACGAAGATGAGAAGAGACGCGGGCTGTAAATTGACAAGTTTGACTCCACAGCACGTTCGTGGAGAGGGCTGATGTTGTGCAAAAACATTGCTGCTGCCACTTCCCGTAATAGAGCCCAAACCAAGTGGCTCGGTCCGAGTGGACATCCAGCACCTCTGCAAATGGCAAGTGGTGTAGAGTGGTCAGACCACCAGGCCAATTACCAACAAAAACAGAGAGCACATTATGATTTGTATTATACTTTTCGAATGAAAATGACCATCACCTACACCTAAAACAAATTGTGTGCATGCAAATTTGTCTTGACACACGTCAGTGTGCGTTTTTAGACAGAGAGAGAAGATCACGGGCCATTTGTGTCTAATTTTAGCCGAAATGTCAGCGCGCTTTGTTTCCTGTGTCGCATTCTGCTTCTTTGGGAATTTAGGCTGCAATCATGCAATGCTTTTTTATATACAGTAGCTGACAACTACCACCATCCAGCCCACTCACCCTGCAACGGACACGCAAGCCATTCCATACGGCACTAAACCAAACCACAAATGCTTTAGATGGACCACAGTTGTTTTCTTTTTCAACATAAGGCCTACTCACAAGATACTGTACATTACATCATGAGTTTTGGGTAGATATAGGATCAGATTGGATGTAGATATCAAACAAGCTCAAAGTGACACTGAAATTAGCCGTCAATCACTTTGTCTGCCTTTGGAAGAAGCTGCTCCATCAAATTCAAAATGTTGATCTCACAGAGTGTCAGTATGTATCTGAGCCATGATAAACACTGAGAGTGTTTCTGTTTAGATTATTTCAACGATAATCTCATTCTGTTCCCTTTAAGTTTGCGTTTTCAAACTGTAGAAGCAGCAAAAAATAATTGATCTCAAGAAGTGGATTATAACGAATAAGGTATTCGGGTATTTGACAATACCAAGGATATATAGTCTAATCTAATAAGGACACCAGTGTGTGCAGTGCCAACTTCAACCGTGCCAACAACTTTGCTTAATTAAGAAATGCAACAGTTGAATGAATGAAAAAAAGAGATTTATCGCTAAATGTGACGCTTCCACTGCTTCAAAGAACAGGCACATACTGAATGGGTACTGTTCTAGTTTGATATAAATAAGAATATTGGTTTACAGAGGCTTTGTTCAAAGTGTCGGGAACTTTTTCTGTGCACATGGTATGACCATCTGGGACCTAAGAATAGTTACAGAATGTCCAGAATTATAGATTTAGCCAGTAAGATCATTGAGAGAGATGAAGCAGCAGGGATATACAGTATAGATATAGATGAAATGAAAAGCCAGATAAATTGTGTGTGATTCCATTCATCCGGTTGTTAATCTGCCCTTCGGTAAGCACTCCAGCAACTAAGACCCAAGAATCAAACGAAACGGCTCTGTTACACAGTGACACGATCTCCATAATCAGGGCTGCTTGTGTGTTTTATGGTTGTTTTTGAGAGCAGGTAACTATCAGTGGTGGTCGTTACCAGGATGAGCTACACCTGAATGACATGCACCTGTTCCGGATCTGCAAAGCTGTCCCTCCATCTCATGTTCTGGTTGTTACTCCCAGAGACTGAAGTGTCTTCTACGTCTTGTCTGTACAACTTTGAGGTGAGGCTGTGACACTCTTTTACTTTTGACATTTGCTGGTCTTGTCTGACGTGAGCTGTAGCAGTAAAACTGTAATATTGTGAAGAGAGAGAGAGAGAAAGGGTCAGGACAAATGTTTTATTTGATCATTTTTGTCCACAAGAGAAAAAGAAAGGGGTATAAAAGTGCTGGGAGAGGCACACAGCCCAAAGGACCGCCCTTTAACTGGGCAGTGCTCATGTAAACCAGTTGAAGGCCCCGAATGGGTATTTGAAACCTCTACCTTAATACAAAAGTTTACATAGAATAATACAGAAAATAATGCGCTTAAGTGACAGTAACAATAATAACGTTAAATCAAAATAAAGATGTCAGATGACAAGATGACAAAATATCAAACTGTAAAAATGCACCGGTAAAGAAACGAAAAATGTATTCCAGGCACATCCGAGTCAAAATGGTGGGTTGTTTTCGTGTAATCCTGCTCTCACTGGTGGAAACATTATTTCCTTAGATGACTGCAAACACAGCAGTCTGCTTTACCACCTGCATTATTTGGTTGCAGCTGGCATCAAACTCGTCCCAATGTCCTCATGCAGCACAATTAGCAGTGGTCTCTGCTGTCTCCCCCGCTATAATCAGTCTGATGGGATCCTGGGAAATAATCTCCTCCACAAATATTTGTTCATTGTAAACAGCAGATTGTGGCGTCACATTTAATTTCTTTTTTTCTTTCCCACCCTGACAAACCGGTTGCTTTGGAAACTGTGCGCTGGATTAAATTAAAGAGAAATCTTCACCTTGCTCTGTTTACCTAAGATGAACATTTTCACTAACTTAAGTATAGTGACATTATGGGTGAACGGTTTAATTACAACAGTTAACATGACAATGTTACTAATTTGTTATTGATTTGATGTGACGAAGCTCCCAATTTTGCCTCATCAAAAATAGATATAGAATATGAAATTAATACACAACAAAAACATAGCTACATAATAAGGGTTCATCTGTATGTGTAGGTTGAATTTAGCAGTTATTTCTTATTTAAAATGATACAGGCTCTAATATCAATATTGACATTGACCTTGTGTGCGAGTGTGAGAGTGGAAGGCTGTTCGTCTGCCCAGCGATGGACTGGTGACTCGTTCTGGATTGACTCCAGCTCCCTGCAAGCCTCATGTGGAGGATGAAGTGATAGACTGCAAATTAATAATCGCAAAATGGATGTGTTGAAGAAGACCTGGAACTCGTGACTTAGACCAGAAACCCCTCAAGGAAAATGTTTATTTGCATTATGCATCAAATGAGAAGTAGGCACCATTTCTCTTAGACTTGCATAGAAACCAGTGGAGCTTCATACAGTAAGAACATTTATTGAGATATTCATTCTGTATTTGTTTATAGGTCCTCCATCCTCAGCTGCACTCATCCCTCAACAACACTTGTTCCCTTTCATCTTACATTTCCTCTCTGATCTCAGCAAGACCTGGGCTGTTAAAGCGAGGAGCCGCCAACTCCATAAGAAATATCGTTAGTGGAACATATTTAATACAACTGTATTATTGCACAAGCCCTCGTAGTGTAGAAATGAATTCTCACACTATTTTCCGCTCATTTCCTGCTGCTGGAGGACAAAGCGCTGGAACTTCTCTCAAAAACCAAAAATCCTTGAGGCACTGACAAAAGACGCGTGCACGGTGACGATTGCCAAATCATCACCAAATTAAAACCTGCAAATTAAAGTGCATGAACGGCAATAAAAAAATGATCTCCTCTGACTTTTATTTTAAAAAAAAAAATTTAAATTTTGTTTCAAATGCTGTGTCCTCTGAAGAAGCTGAACACACACATGCTTTCAGTGATTCTCACTTTTTGTCATTTCTTTGTACAGAATATAAACCCAAATGGAGAAGTAACATCTCAGATGTTGCTATCTATAATAATCCCCAAGCCATATTTTCAGAGAAGCTTAACAAATCTTGAATAGAAACCCCCTGCAGAGAAAATAGTTTCAGTTTTTACTCCACAGTTGTATTTCTTTCACGCTCTCAGCCGCTACTCTCTGACATATTAAAAAAGTGTGAAAAGGAGACTCATTGCATTTCCTTTTCACATACTTTAAAAATAACACATAATGGCAGGATCTCTGCACAGTATCCGTCTTCACACAGTTTACATGGAGAGAAAATAGCTATGATCCCTTCCCTTGCTTCTCTTTGCATTGTGTGATTTTCTGTTGCCTTATTCCCCATCCCCACCACCACTCGCTGCGCTTGACTGATGCAGCGAGTAACAACCATGTCAGAGGACATATCCTGTGGTCATGGAAAACCGCGGTTTCAGAAGGGACAAATTACTGGTCTTTGTCCCATCCGTAAGAGGTTGCTGAAGCGATTTAAATTTGGTTAAGAAGGATCCAAAACATTATTAAAACATGGAAGGATGGTGGTGAACCCTCACAGGGGAAATGTGGTTTGAAAAAAATCCAAAAAATTATTTTAACCATAAAAGTAAAAGCATTTCCACAAGCACAATTCAATGAGCACTCAAGGATTTGGGACTTGACACTTAAGAAAACCACTTCCCATGTCCAGATTTACTCTGTTGCAGATTGATTGGCGCATAAAAACTCACCTATTCCGAACGGCCTACCCCACTTAACTATCTACATTGTCTTTTCTTATCTGTTTCTTATTTTTTTTCTTAGTGTTTTTATTTATTTATGTATTGTACGGTGTCCTTATGTGCCCAGAGAGGCGCCTCCAAATAAAATGTAGTATTATTATTATTATTATTATTATTATTATTATTATTATTATTATTATCATAGGGATGTCACTTTTTATTCAAAACTCACATATCCTTTCAAATTGGGGATTCAAACTTGAACCATGATTTCAAAATAGACAGCCTAGAAGCACAGAAGCACGGAATATTCCATGTCCATGTCCCGGTCGTCTACCTCACGATGGTCACTATAGTTGATCGGCCGGTCAACTAATAATTCAACTGCTTATCAATCATCTTTCCCGGTCAACGATTAGTTGATGGCTTTTCGACAACATGCAATTTTACCGGTCAACTCTAAATAGATTATTTTTCAACATCTGTATCATCAGCCTCTCAACCAGGAATCAATAACATAACAATGAATCAATGTTGTTTGTGTCACTGTTGTCAATATTAGCTCATGTCAGGTTTAATCTGTTTTTCAATGTTTTTTTTAACATTTATTTTGCATTGATATTCGAATTTATCTGAGAAGTACTTACAAAGGTACTTTATTTTTACTTTACTTTACATTATCCTGTAGATATTCAGTAATTCAAAAATACTTGCTGCTATAACGTATTACTCCTTTCACCTAAATACCCCATAGTACACCCCAAGTACAGGAAAACTTACAGTATAATTAATTTCTTCTTTCATCTAAAAATGACCAATTGCTTCTCCTTTATTGTACTGTAAGTACTTTTTATGTACTAGTAAGTATCAAAGAATTACACAATACATGTTGGGTATTTGCGCTGTAAGTCAGGGGCTGTATTATAAATTGTTACTGGATGCTGTTATCATTAAACTCTAAATACCATAAAGTCATCACACACACACACACACACATAAATGTCACCCATCAATGACTTTCACTCTGTCTTATTGACGTGGGTCGGCCTGAGCTCTCGAGCAAACGGCTTTAAAATGAGAATTGATTGTGTTGAATGATTTCTGAAAATATCTTCCTTGTACAACAAAAATCAGTATCTGAGGAGGAGGAGAAGAATACCCAGAAACCCACATGCTCATTTTCAAAACCATCTTCAATCACCGATGCTCGTACCAAGAATCAACTTACGGACATGCAGTTTATTCTGAGCAGAGGTTTTATAACGAGGTTGCCAAAGCAGGCAATTACCTGGGGCAGCAAAATGAAAGGGTGATAGATAGATGGATAGATACTTTATTGATCCCCATGGGGGAAATTCACATTGTATGACTGGCTTTGTACCTGACTCTGCATTGACTCCAAACTTGGCCCAAAGCAACCCTGTCTTTCCTTTCTTTTCCTTTCCTTTCCTAATGTGGTGGACAGCTTGCGGATGTCTCACTCTCAATTGAAAACACAAACCAATATTCTCATAAACTCAAGAAATTTTCCGACATTTGGTCTCCAACACTCTTACAATTTAGTGTCACAAACTTTTTCTTATGCCACTAGATCAATTTCTCGTGGGTCAAATTTGCCTGGGCCTCCCAAAGTCTCTTGAAAGACCTTTTGATTCTGAGAAATACACAAGGAACACACTCGGAACACCCACACACATACAGTATCTTAGCCGTTAGCATCACCAATTCACATCTTACTCCTAACTTTAATCCGGGCCTCAGAAAATGAGGTTCTGCCTCATTAGGACCAGGCTTCGGTCCCCAAGAAGACTACTGGTCCTGACAGGGTTAGTGTTTATGCCAGGAAACGTATTAAAGAGGTGACAGAACACATACACACACACACACATATGTCCTTGACAAACCAAGTGTGACCACTTGATGGAATTTACTGTGCAATAATAAGATAAGAGCTCTCTCAATTTAATTCAGATTAAAGAAATGTAATTAGGGCACCGAGAGTGAACCGGTGGACCACAGATTGGCTACATGTGTGTTTCCTCTCTGTCTGCAGCGTGCTGCACAATAAAAGGCCCTCAAGGGCGAAAAAAGAGGAAGCTGCATGACACGACACGTGGTTATCATCTCTGCCTCCTGTATCTCCTGCTCAGGGTTTACTTAAAGCCATAGTCAGTAGAGCGCGGGGGGAAACAATGGGAGAAAGTAGTTAAAAATGAGCCACGTGACGGCGCCAAGCATGTGCACGGTCTGGCACGTCGGCTTCTTCCTTCTGCAGCCAACGAGCGCTGGGAGACATTAGAGGAGTGATGGGCTGCGTGTCTTTGCGGGCAGAGACAGATGCTCTGACAGACACACATATGGACGTATTATACGCACACAATCAGTCTTTAACACACAAAACGACAGCTCTGCTCTTCTGAGTGTTTGTTCTCAGCGACGGCAGAGACTTGTGAATGGATGTCGTGTGTTTATGTGCTATCTGTTTCAGTGTTCAGTGAAGTAACACGTGAGTGAGCGAGTTCATGGTTGTTTTTGTGCTTTAAACGAAATACACTGTCCATACAGCGTTTACAGTACAGGAAAACTGGATGTGCTGGAGTGAAATTTCACCAGATGCTGCGATTGTTAGTGTCTACAGTGGGATTATTTCTATTGTCTTCCCTCAGGAGGAACTCATTGATTCACAAGTGAAAGCTCAGTGAGATAGCTGCAAGAATATATGAGTGCAGAATACAAACAATTTTAGTGACTTAAAAAAAAAGAGATATCTTGATGTCCAATTTTTGCATCCTGAGATTTAATAGGATTAAACTGGAGTCCACCCTCAAGCTTCAATTTATCCTAAAATGTAAATCAAGGTCAAATGTGTATTGTGTATTATGTAAATAATTGTATTTATGCCTTTTTAATCTTTTGTGTTTTGTGTCACATTGTAAATGGATAAGCTTTGGCTTAAAGACTTAATAACTGTTTTAGTCGAAAAAGGTTCATACTGTCTTCTTGATAATATCATTGAGCTTAAGTTTGGTTCAGTCAGACAGAAAAATAAGGTTTTTTTTGATTACTGAGAGTGTCAAACACCAATGCCGGATCAGAGAGGCCATAGAGATCCAGAAATGGCCCCAAGAACCATCAATCGGGATGCTATCACATGCCTTAACAGCAGGGGGCGTAGTCTGACAAACCTGTATAATACAGGAAGCAAGACACGTCACATGTAACATCACGTGACCTTTCTGAGGAAGACCACAGGAAGTGGTCAAAGCATGTCAAGGTAATCAGAAAACCTTTTATTTTCTGTCTGACTGAAACAAATTTAAGCTCTAAGAGCAGTTTTGTCACTTTGAAGTCTTCTTTCTTTATTTGTCATTATTTTGTTACATGCTGTTGTTGACAAATGAAAAAAGTGTGTTTTGTTTGAAAAGATTTGTGTTACCTGATGATATCATGTCCTGTCTTCAGACACGGCCATGTTTCTCATACGTTTGGTTCTAATGAGTCATTCGATTGCTCGTCTCGCTTGTGATTCATCATCTTCGAATACAACCGCTGGGAAGCAATTATCGCTTGTAAGCTCGCCACCACACAATAATTGATGATTAATAATTGCAACAGCTCCACTCCATTGACTTCTGGTGTGAATATTATCAAACGTTAATGTTGTGTACACTCTAAGAAATGATTCATGGGGTTAGTTAGTACAGCTCAAAATCAAGAGCTTTTTCTGTATAAAAAAACAAGTTTGTTATGTGTATACATTATAATGAGTTCAAAACTTAATTAAATAAGTTGGTCTAAATGAAAATAAATAAAATAGTTTTAACTCAATAAAACATGAGTTTTCAACAAATATTTCTGCCTTAACTTAACATAGAGGTGTATTGAGTTAGCACAACTTTAAAATCCGTGTCCAAGTTTGTTAAAAAGCTGAGTACAAGGCTGACCTGCCCGGACATGTTTGGCACGAACAGACCATGCCTGTTGGAAGCATAAAGTTCGAAGACACGACTGAGTTGGAGAAACGCGGTCTGCAAACTTTACGGCTTGGTGAGTACAATTTTGACTTGTCTTATTCACAACAGCTAATAACTGCATCAGCAGACAGTTCAAGAAATTGTTTTACACAACACAAGATGCTTTTTCTCGGTCAGCAGTGGCAATGTGTAAGCTAGCAGTAATGCTAATAATTCAGTCTGACATTAGTGTTTGTTAGGTTTTGTTTTATGGTGGCAGGTTTTAATTGGCACTGGTTTTCAGTAGTTTAACTTTGTTTCTTTAAAAATTATTTAAAAAATGTGTTGTAGTGTTGAAGGTTTGAGCAGCAATAGCTTCATGGCTCAGCCGTTGTAGGTGACTGAGCACACATTCGGTTTGTTAGTCAGCCATTGGAGCAGCAAGTGCAGTCTAAAAAACCCTGTCGACCAAACGAATATTGTTGAGACGCCACAGCAGTGGTCATACCATTATTAAGCTCGTTGTTTTAACAGCACAATTGCCCACTGCCCATTTCTTTGCAGTAGTTTGCGTTCATTTTCTCTTGTTTTTCATCTTGAATAGTCAAAAACAGTTGTGTTATCATGTAATTTTTTGATATTTGTAGATTTTCCCACTACAAACCGTTAAAACATTAATATTGATTCTGATCTACCAGGATGGTGATGGGGATTGTCACAACACGAGGTGGTATACCTGCAGCCTGTGCAAAGATCGTCCTGGAGGGAACAGAGGTCCTAACGGATGTGGAAGTTCCCAGAGCCTGTGCCTTGCTAATGGGGCTGATAAGTTTCCTGATTTATTTTATGAAGGGTACATTTTTGTTTACTATTAAAATGTATATACACTCAGTCCTGTTACTGTAAGCAAGATGCTGACTGGTGTTTAAATAAACAGTTAGACCACAAAACTGGAATTTCAATGTGTGATTTATTCTGACTTAGATAAATAAGTTATTGTACTAAAAGAAATTAAGGTAACAATTTGCATGGACATTTCTGAGTAGAATGAAAGAAAAAGAAATAAGTTAGAATAACTAAAAGGAGTAATTTTAACACAATTAAAATTAAGTTGGTTCAAGTTAAATAAGCTTGTAGAGGAAGAGGCAAATCATGTTGCTTGTACTAAAGTAATTGAGTTGGCCTAACTAGAGAAGTTTTGTGGCATGTACTCAATACTAGCTAAGTTGAAATAACTCAAAAATATCCATGCAAATTGTTACATCAATTTTTTACGTTGAGCCAGCACATCATTTGTTAGAGTGTAGATGCGTGGAAGGAGCTCCAGAGTGGAAGTCCATGAACGCATGCATGTACTGTATGTGGGTGTATGTGTTGGCTCTTTTCAGCATCATCAAGCACAGGGCAGAGGGGGAGGGACTGAAAAAGAAGCATGTTATTACTGAAATTACTCTTTGGGCTCAAGGGTTGGAAGACTGAGAGGTTGAGGTTGTGTGCGAGTGCTTGTGCACGCTTGCCTGTGCACATCAGCATGATTGAGAGTTGAGGGCATCGCTGTGTAAATCCTATCACATCATTTGTAATTCCAGCTAAACTGTAATTCCCAGGCTAAATAGCTTGACAGGGGAGTAGTGGGAGGAGGAGGAGGAGGAGGAGGAGGAGGAGGTTGGTTGGGTCACTGTGCTGCAAAAAAGCTTGTTGCGTTCTAATGGAAAGGACAAAAGCATCAGTCTTGGGGAATGAGCCCAGTGCAGCTAAATGACAAAGAGGGTCACGAGGGGGCTTCTGTTTCCCTCTTGTCCCATTTACAAGATAATGACTCGAGTAGATAACATGTTGACATCTGATAGCATCACTGCTGCATCTCCATGTGTTGTGCGCGAATTTGTGTCCACGCCACATTCAACACACATTAGCATATGTAGCTTTGTGTCTCAGCTCACATGTTTGCACACATGTTATAGGAGTACAGTTTAGATTTAGAATTCTGCTTCTATGTGTGCTTTAGTGGGGGGTTTAGCGGTTCTGATGGGACCCAAATGGGTTTGGCAAAGAAATTGGTAAATGATTCTATTTATTATGAAATAAAATTATTTATATTATTATAAATAATCTTATTTTTATCTCTATTTGTATTACTTACTCTATATTAGAGTGGAATTTTTTTTACTATATTGTATTTTATTTTATTCTATTCTTATTCTTACATTTTTATTTTCTTTTATTTCTTTTCTTTTTATTTTTAGTTTTTTTTAACATGTGAGGCTAATTGGACACTCTAAATTGATCGTAGGTGTAAGAGTGAATGGTTGTTTAAATGGTTATTTTCCTCTAATTGGGAACATTATTTACAAAATCATGTGCTTTTGAAGAAGACCTAAAACTAGCGATTAGGACCATTACTTTCTCAGGAAAATGATTATTGATGTCGTAAATCACGCGCAAAGTAGACTACTACCAACAGATTATCTGGCCAAATGATCCTGTAGTGTAAAGGGTTTTAACATCATTGAATGCATAAGAGTCAAAACCACAAAATGTCTGCTGTTCTTAAAGACACACCGTCCACCAAGACTCTGCCACGTCACCCACCTTGTGACAGTCATAGCTCAGTCAGACGTTTCCTTCCCATCCCTGTCTCTCTCTGATCTCACCATTGTTATTTTTTAAATGCAGCCAACTCTGCTCGAACTGCATTTGTTCTTATGCCAGTCCGCCTCAGTCTGTTTCCTCTGATTGGAACACACTGGTCGAAACAGAAAACACGTTGGCATCGTAGAATCCTTTGTCAATTGTTGTTCGTTCAATCATTCAAACTCATTCCTGATTCTGCTGCCGTGTTCAACTGTTTGTGCATCCACGTCCTCAAACCATAACAGTGTGCAGCGGTAATATAGTTTGGGGGGGATTTGGCTACTGAGTCCCTCCAATTGTAGTGGATGTCATAGTTGTCCTCGAACACGGCTGCTGAGAGAAAGCAGCAACCTCATGGCTATGAAAAAAAGATGTAATGACAACTTTTCCCCCCTTACATTTAAAACCTGCAAAAAGCAAGAGTGCACATTCTGTATCCTAGCAACTGTAACAAAGCATAGCACCGCAGCAGGTGTCTCAAAAACATAAAAAAACAAACATGTCGTGCACTGATTAAAGCTGGGATAGGCTTTTTAAATTTGTTGTTGAGTCCTATGCAGCATTCGGTAAGTCGGTAAAAATGGCGACGCAACCGTGCCAAAACTCGAAAAACAATGTGGATGCGGGCGAAATAATATTCCACACGCGTAGATATGCTCTCTTTCGTTTAGTATGTGTTAGGTAATGGGATTAGCAATAGCAGTATGGGTGTGGGTGGGTTTACAGCATGTGTTGTTTCGTCTGACTTTAAAATCGGGTTTTAATCTTCAGAAAAACCGGTGCACCTCTTTAGCCTTGCTCTTGTTTTCTCTCACCCGTTGTCCCTCCTCATTCACACTCTTACATGTTGTTTTGGTGCCGGCTGAGTGGCACATCACAGGATTCAGAGATGCCAGCAAATAGGTTTTTCTCTCTTATTGAGCTGCTAATTGGCCACAGCGTTTTCAGCCTGACCTCTCTATATTCTCTCTGAAGCCAATGCATGTATTTCCCAGGCACCAACTCTTCAGGTCCGGCACACACACACACACACAAAGCCCCTCCATCTACATTTTCTCTCTTTTGGGATGGTTCCAAATGAGATGGCAGACATGAGCACTGTCAAGCTCTCGACCTCTACATCTGCAGTGTCAGCTGGTTAATTAGCAGCAAACATCTGCTGGCCGTGGTGGACAGGAGGGAAGAGTGAGAACCTGCTAAAAGAACAGAGCTGTAGAGTGGCAGGGAAAATAAAAACGGAAACTCAGACAGATGGATCATCAGATCATGCAGGGGTGGAGGGGATTTTAGCAGCATTAGAAATAGATTGTTTTTGCCATAACATTTCAGTATTGCCATGGACCAACAAGGCCAAACAAGACTCACTGGCATAGACTGGAAAGTAAACATGGCGTGAGTGAGTCTCCACTTCCGTCCAAAAGTGGACCAGAATATCTTGGTGCCCATTTGTCATTTGGATAACAACTTTGTAAATGACTGAAATTTTGTCATACTTTGATGTTTTTTTACTTGGCCAATGTCCCATTAGCAGAGTTGATGACCTGTGATGCAGCCATCCAGCAGGGGGCAGTCCAGGTGGTTTGCCTTGACTTTATGGAGCTAAGCGTGGACTGTATGAGCTGATTTCACAGACAGTGAGCGTGAAAAATCTCCAGGTAAAATGAATGATGTCAAATGACTGAAACGCAAAGACAAACCGCTGCTGCTGAGCTAAAGAGAAAGTAATGGTGGGGCTTCAGTTGTCTGTGAAAATGTTACCAACAGAACATCACACTAACCTCAGGTGACATTTCCATTATGTCATTATTTCACATTTCTCATTTATATGTTATGCTTTATTTTGAAAGACATCTGATTTGATTGAAGAGGCTGGGCAATATGGCTTATACGTAATATCTTATTATCTTTAGGCTCAGTTGTTTCTCTGGGCTTATGAATAGTTATCTTCTAAGATGTTTCCGCTTCTCAAACAATAAGAATTGTTTGTTTTTTGTATGGATGATCTTTATTATTAAAATACATTTATTACCTTTCATTTTAGCTAATAGCTGGTTTATTTCTTTGGCTTTTTAATTTTAAAGGAAATATGTTTACATGTGTTAGAAACAATGAAATTGCTCAAAATGAAAGACTGGTGTTAAGTGACTTTTTAAACAGTACTTTTGTCAACTCCATGAATTATTTTAATCAATATATATATTATATTTCATTTATAATATTTTGTGTATTTCACAAATGTATTCAGTTTAATTAATATCATATCATCACAAGACGATATCTTGGCTCATGTCCCAATATAGATATAATATATTGTCCAGCCCCAGAAGAGCAAACTCAAGAAGTGAGTGTTTTTTCTACTGGTGGTTGATCATTTCAAAATGAAAATACATCAGAGAAAACTGATGAACTGGATGACTTGCTGGCTGGACAAAAATGGATGGATTAGACATTTATCTGTACAGCCAGTCACTACTGGAAAGTGACCCCATTTTTAGGATTGCATTTAATAGATGGCAAGGCCGACAACATCAGGAAACCTGATGTAAACACTTCTGGTGTTGACAAGTGGCCTTTCAGACATCACAAACTTATCTACACACAAGTTTGTTTTTTTTCTACTGCAGCCACACAAATCACTGACAGTGACAGGATGAAAAGGTCCTGATGCCAAAAACGTGATCAGTACTCTGAAAGACCTCCACTGCGTTTCCGATATGAAAGCGATTTATTGAGTTACCCTTATCAACAAATACTGGTCTGGCCTATGTCTTGCATGTTGGCCTAACTTTAAATATTCCAAATATTCAATAGGACTACACCAAACAGAAGTTAACCTGCCTCTTTAAAGGATTACCATAGACTGCAATTGGTCATTTAGTAACCCTAATCCTGCTTCTTGCACTAGGTTTCATTTAATCCAGAACAGGCTGAATCTGAAGCTATTTTCATAAAATAGTTGTAGTGTCTGGGTGTTGCCATTGAAGTCAATATGGCATCTCTGATGAGTTTATGGTCTCAATTACTAGTTTAAGGTATTTGTTAATAAAACACTGTCTGTTTAGAGTCAAATGGACAATAAGGCAGGGACTGCTTTAGAGTTAGACTATGGTGTGACTGACAGTGGATGCCACACATGGGATGGCCAGACTGGGAAACTTGAGGATGGAAATGGGTAAATGAAGATTTCTAAATCACAGCTATTGGTTTTTGAAGCATTTTTGAAGTCATCCACACAGATAAGAAACCTCAGGTGTTGTGGTTTCACGTCAGAAAAGGTGTGTGATGTAATCTTGGAGAGGATAATCATTTACCGTAATTTCCTTTTCTACTCTGTGCTCTGTTTCACTTAGCAATGCTAGACAACCATTTGAATCTATTAACCTAAATATGATCAAACATGGCACAAGCCTGAGTGAGTGGGCATTGATTTCTCTGAGACACTAAAACGAGCTAGTGAATACTGATGGAAGGCATTAATGTAAGGGAGGAACGAGGGGAAGCAGAGAGAGAGAGAGAGAGAGAGGTCCAAGCTCAATCGGTGATCATTTTTGCTCTGTCTGGTAAACTCTGTATTGTTGGACGAGAGTGGACAGCTTCTGCCACTGAGCCAATCAGATCAGTGAACCATGACTGCACTGAAACCCTCCTTCTCTGCATGATATCAACTTATTGACTTATTGATCACAGATCACCCCTATTGCCAGGTCTGCTCCCAGGTCACGTGTAAGTAATTGTTAGATGCATGTTTCCTTGATATGTTTGCTCTTTGCAGATGATGCGGTCATGATGGCATCATCGGTCTGCGATCTACAAAGTTCACTGGATCAGTTTGCAGCTGATGAGTGTGAGGCGGCAGGGATGAGAATCAGAACCTCTGGTTCTCAGTTGGAACCAGATGGATTGCCTACTCCCTGTGGAGAATGAGTCTTTACCCTAAGGGAAGGAGTTTAAGTACCTCGGGGTCCTGTTCACGAGTGAGGGAACAATGGAGTGCGTGATTGGCTGGAGATTTGGAGCAGTGAGAGTGGTATTGGGCTCGCTCTAACGCACTGTTGTGACAAAAGGAGAGCTGAGCCAAGATTCAAAGCTCCCAGTCTGCTGGTCAATCTTCTTCCTATACCCTCACCCAGAACAAGATTGTGGGCACAAGTGGCCAAAATGTGTTTTCTCAGAAGGGTGGCTAGTGTTTCCCTAAGAGATGGGATGAGAAGCTCAGTGATCCAGGATAGAGCCGCTGCTCCTTTGCCTGTAAAGGAGCCAGTTAAGGTGGTTCAGACACCTGGTAAGGATGCCACCAGGGAGGTATTCCTTGCATGTCCAACTGGGAGGAGATCTAGGGGCAGACCAAGGACTAGGATCGAGAGATTGGGTCCCCCAGTCAGAGCTGGAGGATGTGGCCAGGGAAAAGGAAGTCTGGTAGAGTTGCTACCCCCCGCGACCCAATCTTGGATAAGCAGTTGACGAAGGATGGATGGATGGATGGATGGATGGTGTACGTGTATATCTGTGTAAAACCATTTTCTTGTTGAATGTTAGCTCAAAACTATCACTGTGAGGATATTTTTGGCTGGTCCTCATAATATCAATGAGCGTTTTGAGGGTTAGGGATACAGTTTGCATTGAAAAAAATCAACATCAGGACAAGAGACATGCTGCCTCTGCACTGTCCTGATTGTCTCCTCTGACATTCCATTACCTGTATATGAATCTGCCCATCATTGTCTTTAGTGCAGCTTATTAATCATATTTTAAATACCTGTGTAGAGTGACAGCAGTAGGTGGACAGCAGCTGAACTCTGACCACAATCTTCTTCTACAGTGTCCAAATAAAAACAGATGAAGACTGTCAGATTCTGTTGCTAATGGTCTTGACAACCACAGAGTTTCAGATGATGATCAGAGATGTCCACCTTGACAAATGACAGAGGCTAAACTTGGTAATGGTGTCAGCAACAGATTTTGTTCTGGTCCCCGAGTCATTTCTTCTAGAACTGCTTGGCCTGTAGGAATGAGCCAACTCTTTTTGAGTGAGAATTTTTTTTATCTGGGTGATGTTTGCAGACACTTGACATGAAATTGATGATTGAAAAAAAAAAAAAAAAAAAATGAAATAAGGAGTGATATTTATAAGAATTTCAAAAACATCTTCAGTATAGGAGTTACACATGGAAAGAAAGTGTAAAAAACATGAAAAAGAAAAAAATACTATATATATATGTATTATCAAACATGAAAGAGGCAGTAACTCTTTTTATTTTCATTAAAGATTAATAATTCTCAAAAGGCGATTGGAAAACTGAATGATTAATGTGGCCTTTGATATATTATAGTAATGAATTGATTTTATTTTTTTTCTTGTGAGGACATCAAAGACATGGCTTGTCAGCATCTCTAAGAAGTCACCAAGGGTTTCCTTGTTCTCTTGTGTTTTACTGTCTCAAAATATTAAGCTTTGTGTCCAAAGTTTTTGATTTTGGAGAATAGTTCAGATCAATTTCTCTAAAATGTCAGTCTCCAGCTGTGGAATCATGGTCGTCCTCTCATAGCCTTTGGAACTCGTAACCCGAATGAGGTGTGTTCAATCATCTGCTGCAGGGATTTAGCACCTGAAAGTGGAATTAAACAACCGCAAGTAACACATCATAACAATCATTAACAGTAAAGTTAACAAAATTCCATTTCAAAGCAAAATCCAGACACAACCTAATTCTTTGTTTGGTCAGTCAAATGAGAAATTTAATGCACCATCCTGCAGCTGTGTTTTGGTAATTACATTCTGGCTCATAAAGCAAGAAAGACTTATTGGTTCATTATAGAAATTTAAGGCCAAGAACAAGAAGAAAGATAGTTCTGGCCAGGACATTTCATACTTTCCGAGAAACACAAATGCAGAACCCACTTCAACGGTTCTACTCTGAGCCCCTCCCAGATGTGTGAGCCCCTCATTTTATCTCTAAGTGTGGGCCCGGCTAATCTGCAGAGGAAACTAAATGTTGGCCCGCCTGTATTTGCGATCTTGGGGTTTCTGTCATTACCCAAAGCTCATGACCAAAGGTGAGGGTCGGGATGTAGATCAACCGGTAAATAGCTTAGCTCCCTTTTCACCATAACAGGCCTCGATCCACTTGTCGATCTCCTGCTCCATCCTTCCATCACTCGTGAACGAGAACCCGGGATACCTAAACTCCTACACTTGAAGCTGGACCCCAAGAATCGACCCTTTTCCGGGCCATGGCTTCGAATTTGGAGGTGCTGATCTTCATCCCAACGGCCTAGAAAGTCTGGCCATAAAAGTTTTGAACAGAATCGGTGACAAAGGGCAACTCTCACTGGTAACAGGTCCAACTTTCTGCTGGATACAGTATAGTACAGGTACTGAATGGCCCTTAGCAAGCGGCCATCCATCATCCATCCCATATTCCCGGAGCATCCCCCCCACAGTATATTTCAAATGGGTTTACATATATTGGCTGTATCTGCCCCTTGCCTTGCGATATATACATATATGTATACATCTGGAGTACATATATGTATACATATATATGTATATATTGTAAATGTAGAGTTGATCTCACACATAGTGTATATTTAGGTCTCCCTCCTCCTCCTTTGGCCTAATATCATGTAGGGTTTAAGCCTAAGCTTATTCTGCTCTGCTCACATCACCACAGACCAAAGCCTCTGAGTGCAAATAACAAGCAGTGGTTCTCATTATCTCCCCCCTGACATGTTGATTGCCACCAATTTCCCTGTCCACATTACACAACTCAGATAAACCTCTTTAAAAAAAAAAAAAAGCTACACCTCTCAGCGTCAAATTGTTAATCCCTGTGGATGCCTTGTCAGCAGGTTTAGTTAAATTTTCAGTAATATTAGAAACTTTTTTTTTACAGTTTTTATCCCATGTGCCTCATGGTGGTGTATTGCGTTCAGTTCCTCAGGTTTGCCCTTGCCAGTGGGAGGTGCCAACCCTTGTGGATAAAGGCATTTTAAATCTCATTATTAGGCAAAAATTGCTTAAAGGGTAACTACACTCCCTTTATATTCAAATACCTGATTTTGTCCAAAAGTGGTCTGACCGCTAAGAGAGGGAGAGGAGGAGCGATGGGGTGTGGCTAGCAGTGCAGGGGGTGTGGTCTAGTAGTGAAATCTGACACCGAGTTGCAGCTGTCTAACAAGGACATCCAGAAAAATGAGGAAGCGACAGAATTTATAAAAGAGGGGAGGAGTCTGGTTGGACAAGACTTTGATGAAAGCATGAACTAAGAAAGCCAGTGGCAACATATATAATTTCAGCTTTACAGTATGAACTTTGAAGATTTGCACCTGGATCAGCAAATGTAATTTCTAGATACTCATGGTTTACACCTGAAAAAAGAGGTTTAGGGGTTTAGTTACACTGTTAGCATTTTTTTTTTTTAAATCACATTTTATTTTATTTTATGTTCTGATTCTGATTATATCTTTGTTTTTTATGTCCCAGCAACCATTAAAGTGAAGTTATGGCTCTCTGTGCACTATTTAAAGAGGAGGTTTGTCTTTTACTTTACTGAAAAACTACCAAGATAAATGTTTGTATCGTATGTGGGGAGCTGCCACGCTAACAGACATCAAATCATGTTAAGTTATGTTATGGGTTGGTGCAAACTTAATTGTGAGTGAAATCAATCTCTCTTTCTCTCTCTCTTGTTTCTCCATTTCCTTCTTTTCGTACAGCTTTTCTTCTTTTTTTCCCACTTTCTGTCTTTTTTCTCTCTTCATTCGCTGGGATTTGACGTCGCTTTGTCTCGCTATTAAAGTTGCATTAGAGTAATGTTGCAGAGACACACGTAAAGTGGAATAACATACATGCGTGCACACAGTCCGTCTTCATGCAAAGCCAAACATATTAGAGAAAATAGGTATATTCAGTAAATAATACACATACATAATACACACACACACACACTGATCACGCCACAGTAGAAAGCCTTCACTATTATAATAATGATAATTTGGATTTATTTTCTCTGCAGCTGCTTTACAGAGTGAAAAACACAATTATATTTAAAAGCCAAGAACAGAAAGTACTATAATAACAGCAATATTATGTATCTTTGTTGGTGGAAAAATATCAGTGAGTGCGAATTCACTCGGATGTTGCAATCCCCAATCGTACCGAGTCTAGCCGACTATAAGTTGTGAAACGACCTTAACTTCGTTTCCTTTGCCACTGATTACATGCCCCCGCCCTTATTGTTTGCACCTGTGTCTAGTTTTACACTCTCCCATTCAGTATATATATCATTTTTCCCAGTTTGTTTTGTCTAATAATAGAATTCCAGCTGGGATTTTTCCTCGTGCTAATTTTATTCGTATTTTTCTGCTCCATGACTTGAGTTTTTGTGTCCTGACCTTTTTGCATTTTACATAACTAAAATAACTGTATCATCTGTCTGAGTATGTGTGTGTCACCTTTGGCTTTGCGTCCCCTTTTCTGGTTTTCATCCTTTTGTTATTATCTGCCTAATTAGATTCACCTGTGTCCTGTTATTCTCCACACGTCTCTTGTGTATTGAGACTCAATTGTTCTTACCACTGCGTATTCTCTCCACTTTCTGGACCCAGAGAAATGTGAAATGCCCATTATTTATACCCAGTCTATGATTAGATCCCCGTTTTTAACCTGTGAGCCTGCATGTGCATGTCAGTGCCCTAAAAAAACAAACAAAAAAAAACAACAACATAGGGAATTTGGTTTAGTGTAGTTCACTTCACATATCAACACAGTCAGCAGCTGGGTTTTTTTGTGTGACATGCAGCTAATGTAGGCAGTCACACTCACTTCTCTGTGTCATAACTCATTTAAATCTGAACACACAGTAACCAAATCACGTGTCTGTAGACTCAGGGGGAAATTGCATGCTCTCATCACAAATAACTCCACTCAGCATCAAAGTAAAAGGAAAAAGATCAATTTGCACACGGCAGTAAAAGGGCATTTAGCAAACAGGTGATACAGCATCATTTGTTACTTGGCCGTTGATTACTGTAATGATTATGTTTTAATCTCAGCTACAGTCGGTAAAACAGAGCTGAGTGTTTTCTGTGTGTGTGTGTGTGTGTGTGTGTGTGTGTGACGTTTTGCCAGTAGATGGAGGAAACAGATGCTACCCAAGCAGTGCACAGCTTGATCTTCCTCTCACATGCCCAAATGTCAAACTGTTGTTACTGTAGAAGGAGCGCCGCACTTCCAGCAGCAGTGAAATCAAACAAAATGCTTCCATATCCAACACCAACACAAGCCTACACCGCGGGGCCTGTACTGTAGAGCACAAAGCAAGGTTTTCATTTATATAAAAAGTTGGTTCACGACGAAGGTAAATCACCATGTACACGGATCATCAATCATCCTCGACGTTTTATATCCATAGATATCTGTATTTATGTTAAAGGTTAGTCACATTGGAAAAGGAAATAAACCAGTGCGTTGTTTTTTTTTGTTTTTTTGTGAGTTAATTGTATTTGTTATTATTTTGCAAATGCAGAGGCAACAATTCCCGTGATCCCACATTGTTTTCTGACATCATCAAGCTAGGTCTTCTGTGATTGTTTAGACTGAGCTCTAGCTGCAGAAACATCCTTTTTTTTTTAGATCCTTTATTTGGGGAAAATTAAGATAAAACAGCACATAACAAAAGTTGAATTTGATTTTGTAGAATACAAATAAGTTATTAGATTATGAGAGTAAGAACAATAACACAACTATAAAACATATATTCTAATATAATATGTACACAATACAAACATAACACAATATACACTATACTAATATATTATAACAATGTAGAACTAATAATATTAAACATATGGCTCAAATTAGTGAATAGATTTACTGAATGGCCTCAACAAACTTCAAACAAGTGCAATTTTAGCAAAATGTGGAGCAGTGGAGAAGAGAAAAACAATGAAAGAAGGATGGAAGGAAGTGGATTCACTTGTTTATACAGGGAAAAATTAAGTGTAGTGCCGTTTAGATTGTGAAACTAAAATAATTCAACAAATAAATAACTGATTCAGGAGCTAACAGCTGCTGTGTATAAAAATATTCCCTCGGGTGAAACTCTGCAGGTGAGTCGAGGTGCTACCAAGAGATGCTGAATTTATGCAAGTCTGTGTGGGTTTCCATTTTAATTCACCAAATACCATGTTGGCCCATAATTATTCTCATGAAATCCTCTGATATTTATTAACATAATAAAAATGGAACATTCCTGAATATTTATCACCCTTATGGAGATCAATATACCCAGTAACTGTGGATTTCTGACGCTTGTTACCATCTGATTTCTCCGGATGTTAAATTTCCTGTGATAAATTTAAAGAAATCAATGTAAGTCGGCCTCAAACGTCATGGAGCCTTATTAATTCTGCTCCACACAGCAAGTGAGCAAGTTTCGTATAATCTTTTAAGGTTTTCTGGTGGAGGAAAGGTCGGATTTCCAACACACAGCAAGAACAGAAAAGGGAATATTGGACAGTCTGTATGATTGACACTAGACTGATGTTGAGAACCCACAGGAAATGTGATAGTGTCCACCTTGCCAAATTTGAATTATTAAAATAATCCCTGTGTGTAAAAAAAAATCTGGTTTCAAATCATGTAAAATTCAGCAACATTCTCTGCTCTGAAACGCTGGAGGAGCTGAACACACACACACACACGCGCACTTTAGTGTGGACCAAAGTGCTGAACGTTGCTGTTTGTGTGTGTTTACACAGATGTAAAGCCTCGGCTATCAAACTACTTATAGAAACATATAGAAAAGCAACATTTACACTATTGTAGTCACACTTGAATGACATGAGCTGGTTTAGCTGCAGCGCTGCTCTCTCTGCCTCTTTCTCCATCAGTGGTACCTGCAGCCTCACAGCAGGAGTCTTCTCATCTACTTCATTTTCCCATTTTTAGAAATTGTAATTACATTGGCAGAGCTTTTTTTTGCCTGTTTTTGCACCTCGGTAGGACACATTTGCGGGACAAAGACATTTCAGTTTGCTGGCAAACAAACCGAAAGTAATGTAGGAGCCGGTGCAGTTACTTACGAAGATCTTTATTCATCCGTTTGGGACCATGATTAAGTCAATAAGATATTTTATTTTGTAGACCTATTATGGTACTGGAGCCAAGTTATTCAGTAATGGCTTTTTCAATTTCAGTAGGACATGTAGAAAGTCAATTTATCATATATAGCAATAATCCAATAGTTAATCCAAGAGGTGGACCACCCATCCAATCCTACTTGGATGGCAGTTGGAGTGAGGGTAGGATTTTCCGTCCAAGTCTGAATGTCACACCACAAATCAGACAAGAGACAGAAACAGGAACAATCCCCAGACTGTAATAAAGCAAAACATGTCCAGCTGCCATATCCTACTACAATTTTTTTATTGTGAAGAACATACTTGAATCCCCAGAGCCATTCAGTTAGAATTGTTGAGATCTTGCCTCTTTCTTCACCCACCTCCCACCTGTCCCCACGGCGCCCATTTGATAGCTTCATATTGTAATTACAGGACAGTTCATGGCTCCATAACTTGTCTCCTGCCATCGTACTTGACATGTCTGCCCTCTTGGGCGCTGACACAGTACAGAGGCCTCAGACTGTGTGGACCTGACAGTGACATATGGTCTCCTGTGAAGGAGCTTCCTCAGCATGAGACGGCGACAATCCCCGCTACAGGTGAACGAGACATGACAACACCGCTCGTCCTCCCTCCTTCCCTCCCTTCCTTCCTTCCTAGGATTTCAATTATTCAGTAGTTCAGCTCCTTGTCCAAGGCTGGTTGACACGGCTTAACCTTGACTTTGATGTGCACTACAGGACATCGTATGCATCATCTATCATGCATATGTCGTCCGTTTGCTTCACTTATCAATTCTACAAAATAACACTGCCAGGAAATTCTTCATCTGGCCCAGATATTCATGCAAACCAAGCTGAATAAATCATTCCCTGTGATCTGTTCTCACCGTCTCCATCCATATGCAGGTACACAACCATGAGCGTGTTTGCAGAAGTCTTAATAAATAAGCCAGGAACACGGCTTAAACATGTAATCTGTTTGCACTGCAATCCCCTCCCCTCTGAATTTCATCCCCTGTAAGATATAAAGGAGGAAGTGTACTTGCTTCTATTTTAACACCTAGAGAACAGACCAAAGTATGTCTGTTTTGTAGCCTTGAGGGTTTTTTTTTTTTTTATATGACTAAGATTATCTAATATCCTAAAGGCAAGTGGGAGTTTCTGAAAGCCTGTACAAAGAACACTTTTGAGAACTCTATTAAATAATAATCCATTGGTTTGCGTAGCCTTAGAATAAGCCTTTTGTGAACTTTAGGCAAGTTCCTTGCTTTATGAAGGCCACCATTTTGTGCCAAAATGTTTCTACAGCGGACCGAACAAATAAACTGGCCAGAGCTTGCATTTCACACACCAACACCAATGAAGAAGAATAACATCCTCTCTGGTATGTGACAGCCACCGCTGATTCCTGACATGCTAAGTAAAGGGAGGAGTGGGTGGAGGAGTCATTCTTTTAGATGTCACTAATTCTTACACAGTGGACCTTTTAAATGATCCCTAAAGCTATGTAGAGGAGACTGCAATTACAGCGCAAAGACAATAGAGGCACAAGGAAAGAAGGAAAAGGAAAGAAAAGTAAGGTTTGATATGGGGTATCCCAGGTTCCTTTTGCCTGGAGACTGCAGTCCCTCCGAACGCCCCGAATGGTGAGTGGAAATGTTTTCCCTGAGAAAAAGATGAGCCGGAAAGAGCATCAATAACCAAGACTTGCTGTCTTGTGTATTTGTTGTGTTTGATTCTGCTCTTATCTGATCTGAGGCTTGACATTCAGTTGTGCGAGCATGACCGTTGCGTTATTTAATCAAAAGATTTATCTCAGATAAGAAGACGGACCTTACTCACACTCCGAAATATCAGCTCTTCAATCGGACACGAGTGAACGCTCGGATGCACCCTCTTTTGACTCTATGCCGTGTGAGTTTTGTTTGGGCTCTGTACGCCACAGTATGGAGGGAAGGTGTGGGGACAAAGGGGAGGTGAAGGAAGGGGATGTATGACAGTGACCTCCCTCTGGTCCTGCACCTCCTCCTCCTCCTCCTCCTCCTCTGCCACATCCATCTCTCTGCCTCCCGACTGAGAATTGATCCACCTGTTTACCCTGCAGGTATCCCACCGGTGCATCTCTATCCCCTGCTTCGCTCTGCTCAGCTTTAACAGCTGTGGGGTTCAGTCGCTGCCCTGGAGCTTATTGCAGCATTAGCCGCTGACAATATTCAGCATCATGAGGGTTGAAGCTCATCAAAACTGACAATTACCCAGTGGCAGATGTGTACTTTGCTGTCTCCACAGACACACTGTTGTCAATGTGATAAATACTGTAGTAAATAAATACAAATTCATTATAAATAGCAAAGTAGTGGACTTGATCTGCATAATTCACTATTATCTGTAAGTGTGGTTGTACACGTCGTCGCATATAAAGGCAAGGCTGTGATAATGTGGTTCTTCGTGCAGTCGCATTATCATTACAATGTGTTGTATTCAAAGCATTTCATGTTCAGTACTTACAGTCGCAATGTAAGTGGCTATTTAGTGACGTAACTCCATGCTGATTTGTTTTTGATGAGCGGTGCAGCTTCATTATACGCGCTAATTCACACACTTTTCCACTATACGGTTGTAGCACGGCACGGCTCGACTCGTTTTTTGTTGTTTTGCTTTTCCATTAGTGATAGTACTTTGTACCTGGTGATTTTTTTTGGTGAGGTTCCAAGCGAGCTGAGCCGGTACTAAAATGTGACGTTGACGACGTGATTGATTGGCAGAGAGTGTCGCCACTGGAAGAGTCATGAGCGTGGCGTCCGACACAAGAATCGAACCGAATCAATGCCGAACTGTAGATCGGTTAAAAAGATCCTGAAAATAGCGATGCAGCTATTTTCACAGTCAGTTAATCTATCGATTATTCTCTCGATTCATCGAGTACTTGTTTAGTTCATAAAATTACAGAAAATGTTGAAAAATTATGATTTTTGGCCACAAATCTAAATATAATAATATAATATTCAGATTTAAGAAGCTGAAAAATCAGAAAGCATGTCTCAATAATGAAAAAACCCTAAAAACCGATTTGATTATCAAAATAGTTGACGATTCATTTAGTAAACGATTAATAATCGAGTAATTGTTTCAGCCCTACCTGAAAACATATGTTGCTCTCCAACATTTAGAAAGGACATTTCTAAAATCTCAATATTTAACAGTGTATTTATCGACAGAACCTCCAAAAGCTGATGATCTGTGTCAGACGGAGTCTGCGCTCAAGTCATTCACGAAGTACTGAAGTCATTATTTTAAGTTAACTGATTCTTAACTGAATCATCCAAAACTCACAGAAGGTCATAATGCTGGAATGCTCACTGAATACTTCCAATAAGATAAACAGGCAGAAAATGACAGCAGTGGCTAAGTACTAAGTTAAACACAGCTGAGGGTTATTGGGAAGAGCAGGTAATCATTTGCTGGAAAACACAGGAAGTGAATTTGACTTGAAATGTGAGACTGTAATGTGAGTAACCATGGAAATGATGATGAGTAATGCTAGCAGAACATGATCTGACTGAGAGCTGATGTGCCATTAACATTTTATAGAATGGGTTTTAGCTGCAGTGGTCTTGTGTGGTAAAATGAAAACAATAAATATGAAAAATGCCAAAATAATTGTGGAATGGGAGGCCTTCAGGTCGTCATCTCGTCCCAAATTGTTTGTGAAAAGACTACTACTCAAATATGTCTTTACGTTACCGTAACATTTCATAGATATTTTAAAATCCAACTCATTGTAGCTTTAATCCAGATTTATAATGGGTTATTGCAAACTATTGCAACAGAGATTCAAAAATTAATCTTGCTTTATAGCAGTAGAAAAACAAAGGATCACTGAAAACATGAGACTTGAAGAGGTCTTTATTTTCAAACATTAGATGAAAAGCATGTCAATCTCAATTGTCTCCCAACCAACTGGACAAACAAAATGTGTTTTCATCATTTCCAATAAAGCATGAAATGTCCATCAAAAGAAAAAAAATCTCTACTGGAAGAGTCCAAGTGTAAATAACAAAAATCAAAACGCGTATGAGCCTATTTATTTCCATCAGTGACTCTGCTCTGGCACATGTGCACACAGCAGGAAGCAGGCAGCATGCAGTACATCTGCTACACCAAGATTTTTGTCGCTCAGGTAAATAAAATAATCAGGTACATTTTGCAGCTGTAGGTCTACGTGAAGTGGGGCCACGATTCAGGTCATGTTAGATCGGTATAATGAAGACTTCTTCGCCCTCTTTTCCCCACACTCTCGTCCAACTTCTCTTCGTCTTACTGACAATGTTCCGCTCTTTAATTGTGTGTCTTTTGCTGCAAACACAGGTGAGCTGCTACATTAAGTGTAGCATCAGTGCAGAGGGAGGCAGGCTCGCGCTGACAAGAGGAGACGAGGCCCCTGGAGGAGGCAGATCTGAGCGTTAATGATCTCTCTCTATGCAAAAGGCCACGGTTCAAAAGGCATTGGGATGATAGGATGATAGGAAATGGCAAAAACCCATTAACTCCATGACAGAGTCTGCCACGAGTAATATGCTCTCTCCCGCTTTCTCCTTGTTTCCTGTCTCACTCTGGTCCGCTCCTTCTACCCATCCATGTCTCCGTCTCTCTTCTTCTTTTTTATCTCTCACCTTTTTCTTGTGGAGATTCTCTTTTTGTATGTTGCATGCTTTATCCTTCCTCATTTAACTTTCTGCTGCCCTGTTCCTGTCGTCAGAATGTCTACAGCATAATGTCCTCCTCATCCCTCCCACAGCTACTAGAGTTGGATTGGTTTCTGGTCTAGAAGCTTCAACCAGTTTGGGTACTGGTTCCTACATCGTTGCTAAGTAAGTGCTTAGTACTGCGTTTCATTTACATCAGAACTGGGAGTGACATCATCCCCAAGTTCACTGTGTTCCAATATCATTGGGCTAGTAGTCATTGTTAGCTATTGTTAGCAACACCTGTCGATAACAACGTTAGCAAGTGTAGCAATGTGTTCCAATATCATTGGGCTAGTAGTCATTGTTAGCTATTGTTAGCAACACCAGTCGATAACAACGTTAGCAAGTGTAGCAATGTGTTCCAATATCATTGGGCTAGTATTCATTGATAGCTATTGTTAGCAACACCAGTCGATAACAACGTTAGCAAGTGTAGCAACACGTTCCAATATCATTGGGCTAGTATTCATTGTTAGCTATTGTTAGCAACACCAGTCGATAACAACGTTAGCAAGTGTAGCAACGCGTTTCAATATCATTGGGCTAGTATTCATTGATAGCTATTGTTAGCAACACCAGTCGATAACAACGTTAGCAAGTGTAGCAATGTGTTCCAATATCATTGGGCTAGTAGTCATTGTTAGCTATTGTTAGCAACATCAGTCGATAACAACGTTAGCAAGTGTAGCAATGTGTTCCAATATCATTGGGCTAGTAGTCATTGTTAGCTATTGTTAGCAACACCAGTTGATAACAACGTTAGCAAGTGTAGCAATGTGTTCCAATATCATTGGGCTAGTGGTCATTAATAGCTATTGTTAGCAACACCAGTCGATAACAACGTTAGCAAGTGTAGCAACATGCCCACTAGTGATGGGACAACATAGGATATCATTACTAATTGTGCTAAAAAAAAATCAAGTACAATAAGTTAATCGTGGTCAGTCTATTGTCGTGATAATGGAGAAAAAATTGATTTCATGTGAGTCACTTGAAAATTTTGTCCAAGTCACCAACATGCAGTCCTGCAGATTTTTTTTGTTAAGTGTGCCACAAGGGGGCACTGCATCTTTCCTCATGACTTTATTATGATCTAATTCAATTAATATTTTTTCACACAAAAAAGGATGAATCCTAACTGCACATAATATTCACAATAATACTGCAAATTGCCACTGTTTTGGTCTATAATATGTGTATGACTGATCTACTGTCATACCGGAAGGATATATCCGGAGGATATATCCTTCCGGCGCCGACGCGAGTGGCAGCCTTTCTAGCAGCTCCGAGTGTTTCACTGTTAATTTTCCTTATTCTACCTTGAAGGTATTTTTTCTTGGTTTCTACTGAAACTATTATTAGTATATCCCATGGATACAGATTATTCTACGCCGAGACTCGTGTATTCGAGCAACTTTTTGCACATTCTGAGAGCAAAGTCCCGCATCGGTGTGGCTCCGTGTTTACCTGTGGACGTGAGGAAGCCGTACCGAGGCTGCAGAGCCGGCGCTAGGCTAAAAGCTAGGCGGCTAGCTAAGAAGTGGAGATTCAAGCCTCCGGTACCTTCTATGATCATGGGGAACGTGAACTCACTACCAAACAAGATCGACGAACTGGCTGCGCTGACAAAGAACATCAAGCTTTACAGGGAGTGCAGTTTACTGTGCCTAACTGAAACGTGGCTAACGGACAGCATCCCAGACGCTAACGTGGAGCTACCGGAGTTCAGCACAGTCAGAGCGGACAGAGACACAAGAGCCTGTGGAAAGCGCAAAGGAGGGGGACTCGCGCTGTATGTAAACAAACGCTGGTGCAATTCTGGACATGTGAGGATTAAAATCTCCACCTGCTGCAGGGACGTTGAACTCCTGGCGGTAAGTTTAAGACCATATTACCTGCCCAGAGAGTTCAGCCACGCCATTGTTGTCATTGTTTACATTCCTCCACGGGCGGACGCGGAGGCTGCGTGTGACGTCATCCACAGCGCTGTGGCTAAACTACAAACACAGCATCCAGAGGCTCTTGTGTTAATCTCTGGGGACTTTAATCATGTAACTCTGGACAAAACACTGACTGCTTTCCACCAGTACGTGGACTGTAACACCAGGGGGAATAGGACTTTAGATCTGATGTATGCAAACGTGAAGGATGCATACACAGCCACCCCTCTGCCTGCACTGGGGAAAGCTGATCACAATCTGGTCCTGTTAAAACCCCACTACATCCAAAGAGTGAGGAGGCTGCCTACAGTCACACGCTCTTTCAGGAAGTGGTCTCCTGAGGCTGAACTGGCTCTACAGGACTGCTTTGAGACCACAGACTGGGATGCTTTGCATGGATCCCACAATGAGAACATCGAGGCGGTGGTTGACTGCACAACTGAGTATATCAACTTCTGTATGGACGTTGTTGTTCCTGTAAGAACTGTACGCTGCTTTGCTAACAACAAGCCCTGGATTACAAGCAACATCAAGGGTCTTCTGAACCAGAAAAAGATGGCCTTCAAGGATGGTGACACCCAGGAGCTCAAGCGGATACAGAAGGAACTCAGAGTCCAGCTCAGAGAGGCGAAGGAGCAGTACAGGAGGAAGATAGAACAAAAGATGCAGGAAAACAACATGAGGGAGGTGTGGGAGGGCATGAAGACAATCACTGGCTGCAGCTCCAAGAGAAAACCCCCCATGGAGAGCGATGTGGGTAGGGCAAACCAGTTAAACCAGTTCTTTAACAGGTTTGATCACCCCATCCCATTCACACATCTGAATGCTGATGCCCTCACCCCTCACCTCACCCCCCAACTCACACAAGCCTCCACTAACACAGATGAGGACAACTCCCAACCCCCCACCACACCACCCACGATCACGGCAGCTCAGGTTTATGGAGAGCTGAGGAGGCTGCGTCCTAACAAAGCTGCAGGTCCAGATGGAGTGTCACCTCGACTGCTGAAGGCCTGCGCGCGGGAACTAGGTCACCCCCTTCAGCACATCTTCAACCTGAGTCTGGGACTGGGGAAGGTTCCCCAGCAGTGGAAGACATCATGCATCATCCCAGTCCCAAAGAAACCCCATCCTGGAGAGATGAACGACTTCAGACCTGTGGCCCTGACGTCGCACGTGATGAAGACCATGGAACGACTGGTGCTTCATCACCTCAGGCCACAGACCTGCCATGCCCTTGACCCCCTACAGTTTGCTTACCGGGAAAAGGTGGGAGTGGAAGATGCCATCATCTTCCTGCAACATCGATCTCTCTCTCACCTGGACAGAGGCAGCGGTGCTGTGAGAATTACATTCTTGGATTTCTCCAGCGCCTTCAACACCATCCAGCCTCTGCTTCTGAGGGACAAGCTGTCCGGGATGGGAGTGGGTTCACACCTAGTTGCCTGGATAAGTGACTACCTGACCGGCCGACCCCAGTATGTGAGACTGGGGGAATGCAGGTCTGACATGGTGGTCAGCAACACGGGGGCGCCGCAGGGGACTGTGCTCTCTCCTGTCTTGTTTACCCTGTACACGTCTGACTTTCAGCACAACTCAGAGCTCTGCCATGTGCAGAAATTTGCGGACGACACAGCCATTGTTGGCTGTATCAGGAGCGGAAACGAGGATGAGTACAGGGAGCTCATCCAGGACTTCGTCAAATGGTGTGACAACAATCATCTGCTCCTAAACACCACCAAGACCAGGGAGATGGTTGTGGATTTCCGGAGATCCAGGGTGCACCCAGAACCAGTTCTTATCAAGGGGGACTGTGTGGAGGTGGTGCACACCTACAAATACCTGGGAGTACAGCTGGATGACAGGCTGGACTGGACCACCAACACAGATGCTCTGTGCAGGAAAGGACAGAGTCGCCTGTACTTCCTTAGAAGGCTGGCATCCTTCAACGTCTGCAGGAAGCTGCTACAGACCTTCTACCAGTCTGTGGTAGCGAGTGCCCTCCTGTACACAGTGGTGTGCTGGGGGGGCAGCCTAAAGAAGAAGGACGCTTCACGCCTGGACAAACTAATAAGGAAGGCAGGCTCTGTTGTAGGCACAGAACTGGACAGTCTGACATCCATAGCTGAGCGACGTACACTCAACAGGCTCCTGTCCATCATAGACAATCCACACCATCCACTACACAGCACCATACACAGACAGAGGAGCAGCTTCAGTGACAGACTGCTGTCAATGTCCTGCTCCACAGAAAGACTGAGGAGATCATTCCTCCCCCATGCCATCAGACTCTTCAACCTGCATCATACATGACACATACATGCAAGCACACATGTACATCTCATTCTACAACGCCTTTATATTTTTTATATATTTTTTCTTTTTTTCCTTTTTATACATATGTTTCAGTTTATATTTAGACTGTACATAGACCTGCATGCCTCTTATGTTTCTATCGTGTAACATATTCTGGAGCTGCTGAACTGTGAATTTCTCTGTGAGATGAATAAAGTATCTATCTATCTATCTATCTATCTATCTACTGTGAATCAAATATGACGAAGTGCTTATAAAAGACGCAGTGCTTGCATGGTGGCAGCCCTCTTCCGTGTTTCTGAGTTGGAAATCTGAGTTCAGGGCGGCGTTCCTGTGTGAGGAACCTCAGAAATTCTGAGTTCTGACTTCAAATGCAATGCCTTCATAACCTTTATTTACAAGCAAGAGGGTTCAGTAGATTAAACATTGTACCACCGCTCATGCGCTCAGGCTTCTATTTCATTTATATTGTATCTGTCTGATCTACATTAGTCAGCTTTTATGTTTTACTTGGACACAGACATCAGACAAAATGTGTTTTGATGGCCATGTCAAAGTAACTTTAAAGCCTAGTTGCATTATCTTTGCTGTTAATGTCAAGTCATGCAGTTTGTGGTTATTCACAATTTACAGTGACTCACTTGAAACCGCAACACCCAGATTTTACCAGCATCTCCTAAGACTTGTTGCCAGAAGTAATTCAATCAAAACAACTTCAACCAGTTGATGCACAGTCTGGGGGATCGATTTAAACTTTGTTTGACTGCTCCCGCAGCTTAATTTATTGGTATTATATCCCAGAATAGGGTATGCCCGCACACACTGCATGATATGTCAGAGTCACCCAGCAAGACACATACTAATGGCCTGGACTTTCTGCCATTTAGTCCCTGTCATACCTCCCAAGCTTCAAAATGCCAACAACTGCGTGAATATAAATCATCAGGAGAGCGAGACAGAGATAGAGGCGAAGGTGCACATCTTTAGTCGCAGACTGTTGTTACAAATAGAGGGGGATATGCAGCCGAACATCGGGCTGTCAAAAGTTAGTTGATTTTGTGCGGAAAGAAAACTAGTATAATTCAGTTTGTCGGCAGAAAACATGACAGTACAGTTGTTAGTTCTAATGCTTCACAGCAAATCTTTCCCAGGTCAAATCATGGTTGGGTGGGCGCCTCTCTAAGACTATATTTGTATATTTCTACATCTTAATGAATAGGTATTTTTGTCCTTTACTGTAGTGTGCAAAAGTCTCAAAGCACCACCCACTTTGTAGTTTTTTATGTCTGTTAAATATCTCATACAACATGTGCATGTAATGCTCAAGCATGTCCTGAATAAACCTGGCATAATAGACTTTTTTTCACGGCAAATATTTGTTGACATGATATAGTAGAAGAACGTTTTACCAATAACATTAATTTGGGTTCCACTCCAGGTTTAAGAGAGCCAGGGTCGCACTTCATGTTTTATTTGCTGCTGTGTCACCCATCAGTGATTTTTGATGTTACAAACACACGGGCAACAAAACGAGTTGAAGAAAGAAGAAAACAACAACAACACCATGAAGCTCAGTTACCTTATTACATTGATTACTGTTTTCCTTTTTCTTTATTCTACTTCGGTTTCAATTACAATCAGTATTAGAATTGGTCCAAATTGGCCAGAAATTACGCAGGCATTTGCAACTCTCTACTGAAAATGATTATGATGATGACGAAGAAGAAGGAACTAGTGAGTTCAGCTAGGTTTTTCAATTCCAACAATGCAAGTCTGAGCTGAAGACAATAACAACCTTGCAGAATCATCATTGACTTGGGAGTGAATGGTGATCAACACATTCCCACTGGTCAAACCAGTTTAAACACAGGTTTTACCTGTTTTTTGACCAGTGGTAATGGGATATTGGCCCTTTAGAGAATAAGCAGTATAAATACTGGATGGATGGAGTTTGTTAGCTTTAGCTTTAAGCATGAGCAAACTGACTTAACTCAGTAAAAGATGAACCCAGTGACTGCAAGAGTGAGACAATCAAGCCACACTACGGCAGCAATACATTTATTAGTTTGCCTGTCACCTTAATTTATTCATGTCTGTTAAATAATCACTCGACAGAGGCTATGAAACAATGCGTGTCTCAGAAAAGACACACAGACACGTCGACTTCAGCCTCAATCAATTAAGTGCCACAAGCTCACAGCTTTGAAGTCCAACTCCCAACCTGACAAGAGATTTAGAAAACCTGGGGTGTGAGGGAGAAGAGACAAGCAAGTGTCTGCTGGATAAGTGTTGACAAATGAGCTTGGTACCCGGGAATTAGTGGTTAGCTGTCTCATAAATCAGCCTAAAGACGCTGTCTCACGTTTGTAAGTGTGGAAAAGATGGCAGTAGCAGGCTACACAATGACGATAGCCAACCAGCGGCGATTGCGCTAAGACAACAACGGAAGGTCAACTTCCTCTAAAATGTCATCAAATATGTACTGTGTTGTGTTTACATTACAATACTAAACGTGCGCTAGAACATGATTAGAATGCGTCTGTAGTTTGTTTAGCAGGGACGACGGATGGCTTTACGTGATTCTCGTATTCCCGTAGCAGTCTCCGCATTAAAACCACTTGAAAACCACTCGGCTTCAACTGTTCTCTATGGGACGACACAGAATAGTTATTTTATTCACTGCGGTGAACTCGACAAATGCGTCTAAAAGCGTCACTTCCAGGGAAGCTCAGCTTTTCTGGGAGTCAATGGAGCAGTGGGCGGGGGAGGTGCGCGCTTGGAGGAGCATTTCAGTTTTACATAATTATTGTGTTTGCAGAATTTATGTAAGAATTTATGTATAAATAACTGGGCCTGAAATATAATAGTCAAAGCTCTGCCTTCGAAACACTGGACATTGTTGTCTGTAGTTGAACTGTGAATTGTGGCTGCACTTTTCTGGCTGTTGTCGATCTTCCAGCTTGTTTTGAAGACTGCAGTCATTCCATGTGGTCTGAATTCAAAGGTTGATCATACAGAACAGTATGAGAGGGCTGCAGACACAAGCGTGTTATGTTATTTTATTATCCAGTGGTGGCTGTCAAGCCATGAAGAGGATTTCCACAAATGAGATAATGCCAGGTGGCAACTCAGTCTCATTTGAGATTGTTTATGGATCTCATCGGACCAATGATCCAGATGACATATGGAAAAACGTATAGATCTAGTCATGGCATCAAACGACTTTTGTCAGTTTTGCAAACAAAATGTGAGAGTGGCTGGTGTCTACAGCCACTTGACCTTTGAACATCTCTGACAGATTAGAAAACGTATACTTCTCTGTTGTCATTGTGTTCAGCAGGTGAAAAAAAACCCTGTTTGTGATTAGTTCCCTTTTTTTGGCCTGAAAACTGCGTCTTTGCCAGACGGATCTGGAGAGCGTGACCCAAATATTTCAGAATATACTTAAGTACGCAGCTTCTGTCATCTTCATTTGTCTGGAACACTTTTGGCCACTTTCTCTTTTAAAGATTCTTATTATTTTTCAGTGGAACACACTTCTAAAATGTTTCATGGCTGCGTATTTGAGCCAGACTGAACAGGTTGGCTGTTGCAGCCGTCTCCCTTTGGTACCGCAGTGCTGCTGCTGCTGCTGCTGCTGCTGCTGCTGCTGTTGTGCCTCCTCCTCGCCTCCGTCAGTGTTGACATATCGCTCCCTGTGTGCAGTGCAGAAATGTCACCTGGCAACACGGATTCAAGACACTGTGATACTGAGAAATACAGGGAGGGTTGTGTGTAGCTGATAAACTTAATCTGCATCGTGTCAGCTCATCTGACATATGGACATTTATATATCTTTAAAAGTTATGCCTTACAGGTGACTTGTGGGAGTAAAACTTCAGGCATGATGGGCGGCTGTAGAGATCACAGTATATCTATTCTAAGGGCAGATATTTCAGCAGAAGTGATAACCTTCTCTCTTCTCTCTAGTCTGTGTGTCTCATAAGGAGGAGAGTGATGTATGGTTGAAATACAGAGATATTTAGGGCTGCAAAGTTGCAGCACTCACACACACGCCGGCAAGAAATGTGGTGATGTGTTGCCACCTAGTGACCAAACATAAAACAAGAAGAAGAGAAGGCTGACAGGACTAAACAAACTGTTTCAGAGTTCCCACACCTTAGTTGACACCAGTTCCCCCCAAATCCAAGGACCAAATGTGCTGACACAGATTTAAGATGGGAGGGCAACTTGTAAGAGCCGCTTCACCCACGGTGTCCACTTTTATTGATTTGCAGCTCGTCTCTGCATCTGGACGAGTGTTTGTCCTTGGGAACTTGGTCAAAGTCAGTCTTTGTTTTTCTGCACGGACTCTCACGTCAGCGGCGACGAGAGACAGTGGACAGTGTCCACAGGGTCGCTAGTAATTACGACTCGATGGGCATGAAACAGTAGGTGGCGTCGTAACAAACAAGGACACGTCGGCGTCGGAATATCAACTTTACCTCTTTCTCGCTCAAGATTCAAGCACTTTCAATGACCCATGTCCACAGTACAGGATTTAGGGCAGTTTTCAAAAACTTTCAAGGGCCCGTGGGAACCCTGATTTAACAGTTGCAGTTGAATATCGAATATGAATTAATTGACAACTATTTTGATAATCAAATAATCGGATTGAAGCTTTTTTCATGATTAAAAACAAGATATCTGATTGTTTAAGCTTCTTAAATATGAAAATGTTCTTCATTTCTTTGCTCTGGATAACAAAGAAATCATTAAAAGTCAATGATTTTGGTTTGTGGACAAAACAAGACATTTGAGAACATCATCTTTTCCACCGTTCAACAGTTTTTAAGGTTTTCTGATATTCTGAACACCAAACGATTAATCGATTAATCGAGAAAATAATCGACAATTGAATCAATTATGAAAAGCCACTGTTGATAGGTAAGAACTAAGTTTGTCAATGTTTATTGTCCATCACAAAGGGACTGAATGTTCTTTAGGTAAAAAACTATTTTTGTTGTAGATTTAAGGTTTGAAAAGAGAGACCCAGAGGAAGAGAGGTTACCTGGACAGTGTCTTTCCCAAATTGCTGCCACTGAAACAACAATGTTGTGTTTTATTTGCAACAGCATTGACACTGTATGAAGTATAAGAAGACATTAGGCATTTAGATTTTACAATAAAACAAAAAAAACTGTCTGCACACCACACCTTTAATAGACTTACTTAAAGAAATGACTTTTGATTACTGCTTGTTTCCTTGGTTTTGATCAGTACGTAAGAGGAAAGAAACTTTTTTTCTGACTCGATGACTCAAGGTGTTGAAATGGTGGCAGCACTGACAATCAACCACGCCTTGTTAAGGTTTAAATCCTAACCCGGACAATAAACCACCTGTAATACACTGACTTTAAAACTGTATTACAGACTTTTACGCCGGATGCCCTTCTTAATGCAACCCTCCAATTTGGAGCGTTACAATCTGTGGTTACAAACCAAGTTCCCTTTGCACTTGGTCATGGGCTGCCCCAGTTAGGTTGACAGACTAATTTAGTGCGTCCCCAAGTGTGGGTCACTGCCCCCCCCCCCCCTTCAAGTATTGCAAGTTGGCTGGGAGTAATTCGTAGATCACAGATTGCAATATTTTTTATTTTCTCTTTTGTAATTAAGTTTCAAATAACCACACAACATTTTAAAAGGTTGCTTTTCAAATGACTTTGTGAATCATTTTTGAACCTTTTACCTTTAGATATGCAGAGGCCTGTTTTTAAAGTTCAAATTGTTTTTCCACCAATTCGTGCACAGGTTGAGGCAGTAATACGCTTCCATACTCAATAATCTCGCACTGCAGCTTTAATGTAAACTAAGTGAGGTGTGTGTGTGTGTGTGGGGGGGGGGGTGCCTTTGTTGTTGGGTCAGTCCAGCAATGAGATCACACTCACTTGGCAAGTTACTACGTAATTAAATCCCGTCTGCTGCAGGGCATGCATCGCAATCTGGCGGATTGGGGTTATGCGGAAAAGCAAGTTCGAACATTTCACTTCCTTTAGTGTTGGATGTCAGTGCACACTCCTCCACCCCGCACAGGCAGACAGACAGGCAGACAGACAGACTGACTGACAGGCAGACGCTCCTGCTGACATGATCCCTGCTTTTAACTGAACTGTGTCAGGGGGGATGAAGAGAGGAGAGAGCTTGAAGAGTTGCTGAAGAGGCCATGAACTGTTAGTTATTTAAGCGGAGCTGAGAAGCTGCGCCTCCCCTGCGCTCAGAGCGCACTGACTGTTCCGTACCTGTGCGCACTTGCCCCGTTGGACGCGACTTGAAAGGGGGGAGTCGAGCGCGAAGAGAGGACACACCTTTACGCGTCCCCCACCCCTTCTCTCTCCCGACAGAGTAAAGGAATCACCGCTGCTGACATGTCGGCAAACGAGCGAGCCACTCGAGCGCTGAGGGAGATCCTGCAAAACCCTGGAAATGACACCTGCGCGGACTGTGGCGCACCAGGTAGGCTGATGAACAGTCGTGACTGTGATGTGATGTGTTCGAAAATCAGACTTTGTCCAGCCGAGGTGAGAGACGTGAAGGTGCCATGTTGTCAAAGGAGTCGGCTTATCACTGAAACACAACATGCCCACGCCTTATTTCCTTGTTTAATTATTATTGTTCAACAAACTGCAGCGCAAAGTATTTATTATGTGTACGTAAACAAAACTTCAGCCTTTGTTGGTTTTTGTTTTCTCTCACTCTCACTATAAATGTGTGACAAGGTGAGGTAAGAAGTCAGGGGGAGGAGCTTGAAGGTAAGAGAACACCTCAAGCTTGAGGTGTGCGTCTGTGCCACAGAAGAAACTTTCAAGAGGTGCAAGCAAGTCTCGGCATGCGGAGAGTTTCAGGCTGCAGTCAGTGCACACGCCCTCATCTGCTGCTACTTTTCTCCACTGGCCCAAATAAGCAAAACAGCTCCAAAGAAAAGCAGTGGTTTAAAGTGCTTGCATTTGTCTGACAGTGATTTACAATCACAGTTTCTCTGTCATATTTCTATTAAAGTCTACGATAAGGAGTCGACCATTTATTAGCCTGGTGGAATTAGGCAGATATTAGGCATTTTACCATTTATCAATAACAGCATAATATTTTTAAAGTTTTTTTGCCCCATTTGAATAGCTTTGGAGTCATAGTAGTGATGGTTGATTGGCTTCTTGTGGGGAGAATGGGGGGTTGTCTCCACTCTGGAAAACCTGCCTTGCAAGCTCGACGGCCTGAGAACTGAGAATCACAGAAACCATCCAAAATGGATGCAGACCTGGATACATGGACATGGGGGGGGGGGGGGGTCACGTGGTTTAAAGCTTTTCCTGCCTAACCAGCCGACAACAATGTGGAGTCTCTTACTGCTGATTAGAATCCATGGCCAAATGTCCGTCTAAATGAAAGAATAAAAGACTGCACGTCTTCCACTTACAGCCCATAAGAGGGGACTTCTATACTTGGACATTTAATGTTCCCATTTTTGTATTAAAATTGAATGTAAATACACTTGAGGTGTCAAACACCAAAAGCACTGAAACAAAATGTTGCGTTGTGCGACAGTGGGTCAGTGGCAGAGCGAGTTGTCTTTCAACTGGAAGGGTTGTGGGTTTGATTCCACGTGGCTCTAGACTAGAAAAGTGCTCTATATATTCAGACCATCAAACCATTTAAAGGGAAGGAAATGTGACGATGAAAGGAGACGGTAATCTGCAGCAAAGCAAACTGACGTAAAACTGTGATATGATATGCTTGGCTGATAAATTGCAATGGTTAAGATTACACAGGGTTGTCGATCCACTGCTGTTATTTTGTGACTCCTGATTTTTTCTTTGGTTTATAGAATTCAGTTTCCTGTTTCCAACAGTGAGATAAAGCGGTGACTATATTCTTGCAGGTGTGGATTTTATTAGGTGATCCTACTGTTGAGGGGCTAAGTGTCCCCTGTGAAAGCCACTGTTTCATTAAAAGCAAGCGTGCCAGTCTTGTGTTGTTGCACAGATAAGTCTTACAACTTTCAACCAAATAAATCAGTGAATTAAAATATAATTTATAGCATTTTCAACAATTTTCACGAGTTCTTGCTTTTTTTTGTAACCAAAAACATACTGTATATATCTATTGAGTCTGTGGACTATTGTTTATTCTGTTAATAAAATATAGTAATTGGTCTTCTGTCAATCTTGCCCTCTGTAGATCCTGACTGGGGCTCCTGCTCATTGGGGGTGTTCATCTGTCTGGCATGCTCAGGAATCCATCGCAACATCCCCGCAATCAGCAAGGTTAAGTCCCTGAGCCTGTCTCGCTGGGAGGACCATGAGATGCAGGTAAGACCCCGCCCCCCTTTTTGCTGCTCACACACAATGTCCTTTAAAATTGCATGTCATACACCTTTTGGATAATAATTATGTTTTTTCATCACGAAGAACATTTTCATCGCTGCTTTTGTCAATGGACTTTGGTCCATTGGTAAAATCAGTTAAATACAGCATGTTGAATGCAGCTTTTCTTTTTAATGTTAATTTAGTCAAAAATCAATAACAGGATATAAGTCAGTATCCTCCATGTAAAAGTGCTCAGAAAAAACGGCAAAAGTTTAAAATGAAACTGATGTTTTGTTACGTGACTTTATCGGTCTATTGATAGACGACGGTTGTTTATGCCAAAGTTTTTCCACCCACAGGAAATCAGCACAAATAGATAACGGCAATAATGACAATGAACATTTTGAAGTTGTTGAAATTAATGTTGCCCTGTGTTCCTGAAACTAAATAACAAATGATGTGTGTGTGTGTGTGTGTGTGTGTTTTTAGTTCATGGCTGAGAATGGAAACGAGCTGATGAAGAGTAAATATGAGGCTGCTGTTCCCATCTACTACTACAAACCCACCCACAAAGACTGTCAGTGAGTAACCACGGCAACACACACACACACACTCACTCACGCACGCACATACACCCACCCACAGATACATACTTTTGAGTTTGGGAGGAAAAGGGCATTCTTTGGAAGTTAAACAGGAGCGTTGCCTTCAGATTACGATCTACTTTCTGCCACTATCACATGACTCCGAGTGACTCAGTACTCTATTATAACGACATAGCTAATATTTGTTTCCTGGAATTTTGGGAGGCTGAGCGTTGCATGGTGGACCTTTTTAAAATATGGACAAGCAACATGACCGATAAGGGAGATAAGATAAGAGAGAGAACTTTAACTTTAGAGGATGTTGAATATTTTGGGAGCCGTGTATCTGCTCTTGACAAAGAAGATTTCCCTGTTCTCAGTTCTCGAACAGCAAAACTGACGATCTCTTGTCATTTTCACCATTATCTGCAAACCCACCCTCTTTATAGTTTCTGTTTTTGTGCATTTTACAATGAAAAGTAACACGTTTTACCTTGATAACACTGGCAATGGCAATAATGCAATCCATGACTCAGGGATTCTGCAATAAGGAAAATAAAATACTGTTAGACAGAGAACAACTGCAGGATTTACTGTGCATTGCTTCTTTACTCATGTTTGTGATTGAAAACTCACCCTCATTCCCGTCATAAATACCAAAATGAGGAGTCATGAGATACCAAACTGGTGGAGGAATCTTCTCAGAGTATTTTCCAAAATCCTAAATCGATATTTGGGGTCTCAGTAGTCACAATGATAATAATTGTAGTAACTTTTTTAGAGTCACTTCAGGGCGTTCTAGTGTAGAAAATGTTTTTCACCAGGGTTGTTCTAAGATATTTTGGGGGCCACAGATGAAAAGGGCAAGCTTAGGCCTAGTTAAGAGACTTCTAACGATGCAGTGTCCTTTACATATACGAATAAAATGATTGTACGAGGTATTTATTTATTTATTTTCCTCCTGTTTATAAATGAATTCATCGTTATTCACCGTTATCTGTACGTGTAGGTTAATACATTCAAATGAGTGTGTTTGAGGCACTCACGGCTGTGTTATATGGTGACCATGGTCCCTTAAAATTGCCGGGGACTTGGGCGCCATGGTGTCACGTGATGATGGTTGGCTCCATCTTTATTTTGGGCACTCGGCCTGTTTTCATTCATAAAAATAAAGTCGTTTTCTACAACTTCCACAGTGTAATTATAAAAGAATATAAAATCATCATTAAAATGAAGTGGGATCTCACAAAATCAGATGCCTCAAGACCCAGCCTTGCCTTCTACGCGCCCACATCCCGCCAGCATTAGACACAGAAGGTGGTGTTTAAAGTCACATTTCTGAAAGGCACCGCTAGTGTCTGGAGCTTCGGCTGCAGACAGCCTGTGACTGCCACATTGTCACTGTGCGTCTATGAGACACCACAGGGGACAGTTTTCGCGTCTCTTACTCACACTCTGTGAGACACAGTATGACATGCTGCGTGATACTGTGTTACCGCGGCTTGTGTGGGCAGCTGACAGGCAGGAATGTGAGGAATTATATGAATGTTGGATTTATCAAAGGTCTCAGGTCACAACAGGAAACACACACACAAAGTGTTGTAAGAGTAAAGTATAAGAATATGAATATACACAGTAGGGCTGTCACTTTTTCCACAAATGAAGTTAGAACAAATCCTTTCCTTACATGTCACAGATTTAATTGCTTTGTTAAAAGATTGTTACTCTATTAACAGTGCTGCAAATGTACACGTATACATGACATACTGTACTAGGATGGGATAAATCATTGACAACAGGAGGAAGCTCCTACAGCTGAAATGTAACGTGCGGAAAGAGAGAAAAGGGAAGAGAAAAGGCAGACTTTATTCTCCATCTCTGCTCTCGTGCACATGGCTCTCACCTCATCACCGTTTCATTGTGTTGCTCCGCCCATCTCGATCACGAGCGTGCAAATCGAGGTGCGTTACACAATATAGTTCCTGATCCATCCAACACTGCAAAAGAACCAGATTAAAGTAGACAATCAATTCAAACAACATCAAAAATAAAAACTAACTAACTTAGTGTAAAACAGTGGTTCTCTAACTTTTTATACCAAGTACCACCAAAGTAACACAATTATCACCAACATTAAAAATACAGTGTTGTAAAGTAGAGCTGCAACTAACGATTATTTTCATAATCGATTAATCGATTTATTGTTTGGTCCATAAAATATCAGAAAACCTTAAAATATGTTGATCGGTGTTCATCAAACCTGGAAATGATGATGTTCTCAAATGTCTTGTTTTGTCCACAAACCAAAATGATTCACTTTTAATCATTTCTTTGTTATCCAGAGCAAAGAAATGAGGAAAATACTCACATTTAAGAAGCTTAAACAATTGGAAAACTTCTTTTAATCATGGAAAAAAGCTTCAAACCGATTAATCAATTATCAAAATAGTTGTCGATTGATTTAGTAATTTTGATTAATGATCGATTCATCAAGTAATTGTTTCAGCTATAATTTCTAGTCACAGTTTATCATCAAAATGATTCACTTTTAATGATTTCTTTTTTATCCAGAGCAAAGAAATGAAGAAAATATTCACATTTAATCAGAAATCTTGTTTTAATCATGAAAAACCGATTCATCGATTATCAAAATAGTTATCGATTAATTTAGTTATCGATTAATCGTTTCAGCTCTGTTGTAAAGTCAGCTACAGACTTTTCACGGGAGGCAGATTTATTCCCAATAAGATCATTTGCTCACTCGTCATCCTCCTCTTCCTCACATGAACTTCACTAGTTTACTGGTATAGTGACATTAGATTAGATTGAGATGGAGCGAGAGATAAGGTGACTATAATTATTATTATCTACACACTTTCCTCAGCATTTCATTTTCACCTCTCAGTCAGGAGCCTTCTTCACGTCCGAAGAAGCAAACATCAAAACATACACATCAGTATCCGCATCAGTTGTGTTTGTTCCTTCTCCTTTCCTTTCTGTTTTTATGAGCCACCTTTTTATTGACGTGCCCTCTCTTTGTGTGTGTTCAGGGTGTTGAGGGAGCAGTGGATAAGAGCAAAGTACGAAAGGCAAGAGTTCACTGAGCCGGGGAAGAATTTTACATATGAGGAAGGTGAGTGAGTGTGTGTGTACGTACGTTACGCACACGTACGCGTGCACAAGCGCATGCAAATGAACGTCATTTTTTGGACTCTTACAGGAACCCGAGACGGTATCTTGCTGAAAAGAGGGCGGGACAATGGGCAGTTCCTGAGCAGGCGATTCGTCCTCTCGGAGAGGGAGGGGACTCTGAAGTACTTCACCAAATTTGACGTAAGCGGCAGCTTTTAATTACGCACAGCGCGTCACGTATGTGCTCGTGAGCACGAGACACTGGCAACCTCCTGTAATGAACTTTAAAGGTCGTTGGTCACAGACATGCAGCCCACAAACCACAAATGCTTTCATTAAAAAAGTATTTAACCTACATAATCACACGTTTAAAAAAGGGACAACATCTGCCCCACGTCTGTAACTGTTTATCGTCACATGTGTGAAAGTGGGTTTCACATAGTTTTGGGCTATAACATCATATGGAGCAAGATACTGTCCATACAAGCAGTGGAGAAAAGAGAGCTGATGACGTGCAGATCAGATCAGGTCAGATCGGATCAGATCAGATCAGAGCAGCTGCAGGAGAACTTCATATGACAAGAGGAGCAAACGTGCAGCTGTTTTACCCTCTTGTGTTCTCGTGTTTTTGTGAGACGAGGAGTGAGTCGGTTTTCCGGAGAGACGTGAAGTGTGTAAAATATTCAGGTCCCTCTAACGGCGCCTCAGCCAATTTGTCTCACCTTCTCCTGCTGCCTGGAGGCATTAGGTTTTCCGCGAGGATCCCAGTATCTCAGGAAAACCTGGAGGGAACAGATAAACTGGGGGTCAAAGGTCACCATGACTACATATTTTTGGCCATACCTTAATAATTCACAATCATGTAGAAACGATGGAGGTCATTTTATGTCAGCTCAAGGAAGTGAAGCCAAACTATCTCGATGGTGCAGCTGCAACTGACAATTATTTTCATAATCGATTCATCTGTCGATTAATTGATTAATCGTTTGGTCCATAAAATTATTTCTTTGTGATATGGAGCAAAGAAACCAGATTTAAGAAGCTGAAAACAATCACAGAAACTGGTTCTAATTCTTCAGACCGAATAATCGAGTTCCAAAATAGTGGACGGTTAATTTAGTAATCGATTAATAATCGATGACTCGAGTAACTGTTTCAGCCGTACCCCCTGGTGGCTGATTGCAGTACAGTAGCACATACGCCGCCTCCTCCTTGGTAGAAGTTTGAAATGGACTGATTTTGGGTAGGGCTGAGCGATGTTGAATAGATATCTATTTTTTTTTATTATTTTGCGATATGAGTCGCGATATCAGAGGGAATTAGACATTTGAAGCTATAAAAACAGAGAAATTGACCGACTTGTGATTGTTCTGTGTCAGCATATACTCCTGTACCTCAATAAAATGATAAATACTGTGTAGACAGACACTAAATGACATCAGCGGCGCATGATGGTAACTGTGTTTTCCATATTTGTATGCGATGGACACAAAATACCCGCTGGACCAACGTGTAAACATGGGTGTGTTATTATTTAGAGTTTCATACAGTCAGAGTAATCAGTCACAACAGTCTGTTGCCTGTTTAAATTCACATCAGGACGCAGATGCACAAACTCATTTCCATGGATGAGTGTTTATTCCTGACACGATGATTATCAGAGATGCAGCCTGATGTGCAGATAACAACTCTGGATCTTATTAAACGTGGTTTCACGGTTTCAGAGAGCACAGAATATACTGTAGCCCTCGGCCTGAATCACATACACGCTTGCACTTCTTAACTTCACTTTTATGCGCAACACTTAATGAGTTTATCGGTACTTGTTTGCATATTTATGTATGTATTTAAAACTTTGGATATTTATAAATTGGCCCCCGAGCCATGTGATTCTTCACTTAATATAACTTTTATTTATTCTCCTTAACTATATGAGTAGCTCATGTACATGAGTCCACTTTTGGACCTTTTTGATAACTACTATAATAATTACATCATCCTAGAAGATAAAATAATGTACGTTTTATCCTATAGTCGCATGCATGCAGGTGTGTTATGGAGTATTATCAGTATCAGGGTTTAAATTGTAAGATTTAAAATGAAAAAAGGTAAAAACAAAATGATTATTTTCTCAAATGTGTTGCTTTGTCCACATGTTTTTTAATTATTTATTAGTCATGTGGAGCAAAGAAACTGGAAAATATTTCAATTTAAGAAGCTGAAAAATCTGATTACTTGTTATAATCATACAAAAAAAACAATTAATTGACGGTCAAAATTGTTGCAGAATAATTCAGTCTCTTGCATTGCATTTAAGAGAATAATTTCTAGTAGAGCTGCAACTAACGATTATTTTCATAATCGATTATTAATTATTTTCTCGATTGATCGTTTGGTCCATAAAATATCAGAAAACCTTAAAAAATGTTGATCAGTGTTCGTCAAACCTGGAAATGATGATGTTTTCAAATATCTTGTTTTGTCCACAAACCAAAATGATTCACTTTTAATCATTTCTTTGTTATCCAGAGCAAAGAAATGAGGAAAATACTCACATTTAAGAGGCTTAAACAATTGGAAAACTTCTTTTAATCATGAAAAAAGGCTTCAAACTATATAGTTGTCGATTAATTTAGAAATGGATTAATAATCGATTAATTGTTTCAGCTATAATTTCTTACCCCCCCTTCACGCAGGCTAAGGAACCCAAAGCAGTGATCAAGGTGGACACCGTCAACGCGACCTTCCAGCCGGAGAAGATAGGAAACCCCAACGGCCTGCAGATCACGTACCTAAAAGACTACAGCACTCGCAACATCTTCCTCTACCATGAAAATGGCAAGGTCTGTTTCAAACTGCGGGGATTTTTAAAGTAATAAAGTTATTTCTGTTTGCAGCACAGGTTCCAATGGGGGATGTTTTGTCTGTTGAAACAGACTGGATTGATGTCGTTGTGGGCGAGTCTCCCAAACCTTTTAAAATCATCTACAGCAGTTTTATTGACTGATGGGAGTTTATGAGCACGTGGCATTCAAGTTCCACATCCATCATTTTAGAGAGTTTGGTGTTTGTTGTTGTCAGACTGTCGAGCTATTCCCGGTGGTCTGACAGCGACGTAATTATATTATTAATATAGCATCACGGTGCCTCGTCTTTTATCTGGTAAACAATATGAGAGTGTACACTTTCTAAGAAGACATTGTACTTGTTTCAGTGAGCAACAATGTAGTCCTTATTTGAAAAGATTTGTTTCATTTACATGGAGTTGCAGTGAAATTTAAGTCAAATAAGATGTTGAAATTATATATTGGCATCTAGTTATGTTAATGCACAGAAACTTTCATGTTTATTTGTAGCATCAGTTAAAACATTTTATGCTAAAAAAAAGAAATCGATACTTGATGTATCAAAAGCATTATAATATTGTGATATTTCACTGTATCGATTTTATTCCCCACCCCTAATGTAACTTGTTAATTTTAAATTATATAATATCATATAAATCATGACATAATGGCAGATTTTGTTATACTAGCAAATGTATTATCTATAACGATTAAATATGTTAGAATTCGACCAATGTGGGCTTTTTTATTAGGAATCATTGTTTCTGACAACAAAATATGTGTTAACTCACATAAATAAGTAACAATGACCTCTAAAAGTCTTTGTTTTTGTAATTACACACAAATGAAATGAAAATGGAATTTAGTTTTCAAGTCGCAAAACAGGCACGATGGTAAAACAAAGACAAAATATTGGTTTGAACAGTTAAAAAAAACATTTTTCTTAAATTATGAAACTATATCATCACATGACCAAAACAAATTCTAATGAAACCGTGTTTGTGAGGTGGAAAACTTCTGAAACGAGCTTCATGATGTGTTTTAAAAACTATAATAAATAAATTAATGAATGCAATTTCCACACTCTCTATATCCTAACCTGTCTCTCGCTCTCTCTGTACATTAGGAGGTCGTAGACTGGTTCAATGCCATCCGTGCGGTTCAGCTTCACTATCTAAAGGTGGCGTTTCCTGGGGCGACGGATGCTGAGGTGAACCCACACACACACACACACACACACACACACACCTACTGCTAATAATAGTTGAGATTTTTAAAATGAAGTTTCTTTCTATTGATTTTATGTCTGTGAGGTGAGGCACTGATAATGTGATGGATAGAGCTGCATTAGTGAGTCTAAAACCCAGTGTTGTCCCATTGTTGATTTCAGCTGGTGCCTAAACTCACGCGCAATTTTCTTAAGGAAGGATACATGGAAAAAACTGGACCCAGGGTAAATGACACACACACACACACACACACACACAAATTCACGCCCTCATTTATACTTGTGTGTATTTTAGAGTGTTTGATTGATTTTTTTTTTTTTTTCTTTTTGGGAAAAATCCCACCTCACCCACTTTTGTGTTTGCACTTGATGAGCTGTCAAGTCTGTCAGTGGTTTTCTTTGGGAGGCCAGTGAAAAAGTACATTACTCTGCTCTGCTGGAGATAAAGGCATGTGTTAGTTTTTCAGCATCTTATTGATTTATAAATGGTCACACTTTAGCAATATTTCTAAAGTGGCAGAATGATGTCTTATCTAAAAAGGCAAATGTTAATCCGCATCCTTTGTAAATTGTTGTGTTAATAGCACAGAGCTCCTTATTTGGACATCCTGGCGGGGGTGTTTCAGCCTTTACAAAATGCATTTTTTTTTGTCTTATGTGTTGTTTAGTCAAAGTTATGAGTAATTTTAAATCATTTTTTTTTATTAAAGAAATCGGGAGTAGCGGTAATTGTGCAGAAGTCTTAAAAAAGACAGTTTTTCTTTTATTTTTGTTCATAAAAATTAACCAAGCAAACTTTGAAATGTGACGTAGTTCCAAGTTTCACAAATTCAGTCGGATTTAAAAAAAACAACAACTTTTTGCTCAGGTGTGTTTCTAAAGTTGGTGAAAATAATATGAGACGCTCTATATTGCACATTCTTATAGCCTCTGTATATATGTTTTAACATAGTTATTGAAAAAAGCAGTCTAAATGCTCTGTGTTCTAAGGGTTAATGTCTTGTTGATTAGATTAGATTTGACTTTATTGATCCCACGCTGGGGAAATTCACTTTTTTTAGCCTATTTTGAATCTTGAATTTGTCAAATTTCCAATACTTCAGAATTTCAGAAGATAAAATAAGGAGTCAGCTTGCATATGAAGTATTCAATGGTAATATACTGTAATGTATTTTTTTCACACCAAATTTTCAGTCTCTATTGCCTTCGTACAGTCATCGTATGAATGTAGTGTTAATTGCACATTTTCCCTGTCAACAAAACACCACCTGTCATCTCTTCACCTCCTGTCATTTATTCCAGGTTTATTGTGATTTCAGTCCCAGACTCGATTTAATTCTAACAAGTTTAAAGCTTGCTCTGTGAACCTGTCTCACTGTCTCCCTTGTTTTAATTGAATGGAAGTCTGGCTAAGAGGGTAACTAGCCCAGCTGTCAGTGCGTCGGCTTCCCACTGCAGCCTGATGGGGCTGACTGACTGACAGCCGAGCGGGTGCCGTGGCCGCCTCGCCGTCTGTCACTGCGCCGGAAAAGCAGAGTATCCACTAAATCCTCAAGTGTCAGAGCCCAGAAATAAACTCACAGAACACAGACATATGTCGGGAATACAGAAGCTCACAAACATTCAAGGCATTCATACACATTTCTAATTTGCGGTCATGCATCGTCGCGCACTGGCACTTTTATGCAAACTCGTTCGTTTATCTTCTCGCGTCACATTCAGACGGAAGCACCTGCACAAGTAACCTGATCCTCATTGTCACTGCTGCACAATACGCAATTGTTGACACTCCCGTTTTGTCTGTCAGGGTGAAAGAGATGAAAGGAGTCGGCGACTCGCAGCATAAACGGATGCCGTGATTCATTTCCTTCACATGTGGAAGGAGTTGCTGACAAAGTGTTGCTTTTCCAGTCTTTTGCCAGACACAAATATTGTCACGAGAACGAGCTGGCACTCCTCAGCGGCGAGAGCATCCTCAGGATTTGCCTGAGTGAAGAGATCATAAGCGTCTCATTCACTTCCATAGATCTTTCAGTGGTGCTGTCATAGGTGACATCTATAGGCAGGTGTTTAGTTTTAGGGTTAGATCTTTAAATCTAATTCTATATCCCTCTCTGTACAACCTTTACATTCATTATTTAGTATTGTGGATGCTGCATAAATGCTGGTTTTGAATAAGTTACTTTCCACTGAATAACAAACTTAATTTCCTTGTTACAGTGGCCGAGAGGATCAGACATTGGACTCTAAATGTAATGGGGTTTCCCCCACACAAGTTCAAATCCTGTTTGTGTTGGTAGTTTAGCTTCCTGATGTTAAAACCTGATGTGTCACTCTTGTGCTGCTAAAATTAAATATGCTGTACCTTGGTTTTAAATTGTAACACAGAACTCAGAACTTTCAGAACCAGGCAATCTATTTAAAGGAATTTGATGATCAAAAATGAGTGTGAGTCATGTTTTGACTTTGAAAACCAGACTTCAGACGTCACCTTTCGGCACAACGCTGCCTTGTGTGTCGTCTCTTTCATCTCTGTCTCCCTTGGTCTTCTTTCGACCACCAAACCCGACTCTTCCGTGTTTTTGTCTGTGCAGCAAACGGAAGGCTTCAAGAAGCGCTGGTTCACCCTCGACCACAGACGACTCATGTACTTCAAAGACCCGCTGGTATGACATTACTACACACGCTCACATAAACAGACTCTGGGAAGACCTCAAGTCTCATCATCCGTTTATATTTGACGCTCGATGGACAGCAGGTCTGTTTCCTGCACCCAATGGCAGCGCTTTGATGAATGAATCCACTATAAGGAGTGGAGGGAGAAGTTATTATTTTTTTCCATCAAGTAAATTGCATTAAGTAGATGATGTGGGGGAATATGAAGCCATGATTCAGTGCGATATAAGGTACTTTCATTCCCAGTGTAAGTGTACATACTGTATGGCCCTTCATAGTGTGCAGCTGAGAGGTGGAAGCTCGGGTTTTCATAAGACAAGAACGCTTACCCTCCTTGAAGCAGGGCCACAAGGGACAATTTACAGATTTTAGCCACAAACTCACATGCTTAGGTGTGTAATATCTTTGAGAAAAAAAACGTTTTTCTCTTTATCTCACCATGAGACCACTTTTTTGACTGATACCGGAAGCTTGTAAGCTGCTCATGCTTCCAAACTCCCTTGAGAAAATCTGCATTTTTGGGCTACTGCTGCCTCATTTAGTCATTTTATGTCACTAAACGTAAAACTGAATAAAGAATAAATCCACAGAATAACATATTTGGACGAACTGGTGAAGGCAGCAGTCGATGAATAATTCTATTTCAGATTTAACACGATGGACTCTGCTGTAGTGACACACATTACGGTTGATAATGGTGAGATAAAGAGATGCTCCTGTGATATCGTAGACATAAGCAAACATAGATTAAGCGTAGAGTTACAGTATTAGCTGATTAGCCAAGTGGTTTAAATCTGTTTCTCCTTGTGTCCCCAACGGCAGCCATGTTTGAACAAGCATCTCAAGGTGGTTCCCAGCACATGGTGCACACTTAGCTGCCCCCATATAAACACTGCTTATTTTCCCATTAATAGTACTTCTGTCATATTTGATTCACACTAAATCATTCGTACACATGATACTGTTTAGGTTTTATCCGTGGACACGTTGCTATGCTGGTTCTGTGCCTCAAATACAGTGTAGAGGTTGTTAGCCACCGCTACTGCTAACAGTGGCTAGTCCGGTATACGTTTGTGTCCATGTTTTTTTTTTTCCCAATTTCTCTCTGGAAAGCTCCGACTTTGGAGTTCCTATGTAAATGGGACACAGCATAATTTATGTGTCCGTACCTCACACAGCGACACTTTAAAAAACCCAAAACTACTCCTTTAATGCCACACTTCTGCAGGACTTCCTCCCATGTTTGTGCAACCTTTTAAGAGAACCATCCAGATAACAGTGTTTGAGATGTTGTGAACGTCAGTCAATGATTACAGTGGTGGTTTTTTTTTTTATTGCAGTGGTTATCGTAGAGACATTCCTGAGACTCTTAAAAGGCTCACGTTGCTTAAATCGCTGACGCAACAGTTCAGCGGAGCAGAGCAATAATTATAGGTGTCGGATTTCCCGAAAAGTCCAACTGAGCCGGGGGAGATGAAGGAGACTAGTTGATGAAAGGAAAAGGATGTTTATTGAAGCTGATTGTGGACTTTTATCTTACAAAGGGTCACAATATGTATATACAATGGTTCCTTCTTTATCTGAGGACATTGTGACAACATAATCTGTCAATGTCAACTTCTCACCCTCATTCTGCTTGAAGGATGCCTTTGCCAAAGGTGAGGCCTTCTTGGGGAACCGGGACCATGGTTACAGCGTCTACACAGGCTTACCTACTGGGACCCACTGCAACAGCGCCTGGCAACACGGCATCACCATAGAAACACCCGAGCGCTACTTCCTGTTCACCTGCGAGACGGAGAGTGACCAGCAGGAGTGGGTGAAACACTTCAACGATGTCATGAGTGCTCCGATGTCCCCTCAGGAGTACACGAGTAAGTCGCTGTACCAAGCAGCTGATGATCCATCATTCTCACGGTTGTTGACCAAACAGTCAGGATGTAGTTGGGGTTAAAAAAACAGAATTTAAAAGGAAGAAAAATGCAACAGAAGTAGAAATCGAGGCCCATTAAAAGGTCAACTAAACTAAATGCTATTCAAAAATAACTGGCTGAGCAGATGAGAATTGGGCTTTAAATCCCAGGCTCTCAAGGCTCCCAATCCCCCATTGTTTGTGTTGGTTCACTACTGGTGTGTAAAAAAGGGATGGGTTAAATGCAGAAGTCAAATTCACTATCTCTAAATGGTGATTTTAATTCTAAGTAACCTGACAAACACCCCTGCACACACACACACACACACACACACACACACAACACTGATCTAGCTCTTGGTTTGGTCCATTTAACCAGGCGCCACCCTCAGCCTCAGCATTGGCTGAACCAGAACGAAGGACACTCACTGTAAAATTATAGAATACAACAAGTGGCGAGCACTGTTGCCTCACAGGAAGATGGTTGCTGGTCCAAGTCCCGGGCCTTTCTGTGTGGAGTTTGCATGTTCAAAAATAGAACAGCAAATGATGTTAATTCAATATGTGGCTTCAACTAAAGTCTAGAAATAAAGTAAATTCAAACCCAAGAAAACAACAGAAACCTCTGATAATGATGGGAGTGTGTGAGTAAACGGAGTGAATATTGGACAGCAAATAAACACATAAACACACATGTTAATAATGCAAAACATAAGTCTGCATATATTGATAGTTTGAGCTGTATTTTTTGTTTTGCTCAGGGCCAATTGTTGAAATATACAGTTCCATGTCTTTCTTGAGCACCAATACATGTGGCTGCTTGTTTTATTTACTTATTTATTTATGTATTTATTGTTGTTTATGAATGTGAAAATTGGCAAGAATCAGCCAAGTGGAACATTCCTGTACCAAAGAATAAAGGCAGAGAAAACATTGTTAACGCTAAATGGAGTTAATGTTTTGCAAATGTTTACGGGTGAATTCACAAGAGACTGTTTTGTTTTAGGTTTTGGTTTTTTTAAGAAACGTAATTAGGTTCCACAAACATGTATTTATTCTGTAAAAGTTGTCTTATTTATGGACACTGTGAACAATCCAGCCAGTTTCACTGGGGAAGCTGTGGATTTACCTTCTTTAACCTTTGTCATGGGTGACGTGACGTCCATACTCCTATGTTTTTATATCATATATAAAATATGAAATGTTGAATAAAGAGCTTTATTTTCAACATTTTCTAACATAAATGTGTGTTTTCTTTTTTCAGTGGAGGCCATGTTCAAGCACAGACACTGACGGATTGGAGGACTACAGGACCATCACCAGTCTGACCCAGGACCCACGTCAGTTATGGCTCCTTTAATACTTTTGGGGGACACTTGACTGTCATCACCTTCCTGGTCACACTGGAGTGTTGTTGGGCAGTATTGTGAAACAAGAGGACCAAGGCAATAATCATTGATCGTTTAGAAATACACATGACCGAAATAAATAAATATATACATTTGCAGTGTTAATTCTTTTTGGCATGTATTGCCGCAGTGGTTCTGCACTTTGCAGTTTAAAGGGATTATTTTCCTCTTAGACATTATTGAAACTAAATTTATCTTGGTTTTTCTATGTAGTGTGTTTAGATTCTGCATCTGTTCTTCATGCTTCATGCTAACAACAAAATGTGGTCATAAATATAGATGAAGCAGTTGTAAGTGGATTTAATTTGATATTGTTGGATAGATATTCAATACATTTTTAGATAAAATGGCTTTGTTAAAGCTAGGGTCTGTAATATGTCTCCGAGACACTTAGCTTAATTGGCCAAATGCTCTTTATCACGTTATAGTCATCGGTAAGTAAAAAATGCAGCCCACTTTCACAGTTTTACCTTAGAGGACGAACTTTCAGTGTTCTGGGGGGCAGAGCTTTGACAGGAAGAACGAATGGTGCGTTCCATTTGTAGTCGGAACTCGGAATATCCAAGGTCATGCTAACAATGGCTAACCTGAGATACGTTTGCTTTTCCAACTTCTCGACTGGAACACGGTGAACCGAGTTTCGATTTAAATGGAACGCAGCATAATGTAGGGGTGGGATGTTTAGGTTTCGCCTGCTGTTGCTAGCTTTTCCACACTTACTTACCCTAGCTTTAAGATGAAGTGCCTTGGTCCTCTTGAACAAACAAGTATGACAAGAGGGGAAATAAACGAAAGGCACACGGATTTAAATGGGTGAAACTGGTACAGAAAACTGTTGAAATCACTGCTGGATTCAGAATTACTTTTGTTTCTTTTATTTTGTTTTTAAGCGATGTTGCTGTTTTGTGTGAACTTTGTAACTATTACAAAGAGTGTTGCTTCTCAGTGTTCATGGGCTGGAGGGTGCATGTGCATGCGCAGTTTGAGTTCACGCCGTCTTTCGCTCAACTTCCAGGGCAAACTTAAGGTTCTCGTGACACACTACAGTTCAGTTTACGTCACGACGCCGACATTACTTTAATTGTGTTGTGTTTTTTCCTCAATGAAAAGGCAAGCGTTGATTCTGTTTGTAGATTTCCAGCTGTTATTGCATCTGCTCAAGACTCATTCGAAAGTTAATAAAGTCAGTGAATGAGATTTTTATGTGCAGCTGAATTTAAAAAGGGTGGAAATTCTAGAGGTTAGTACATGGTCCAACAGCACCTCCATGTGGCAAAAGCATTCAAATCCACTAATAACTTATTTTACCCTTGTTTTTGTACATCAACCAACCAGCTGATACATTTTAAAGGTGTTTTATTTTCTTTCTTTATTTTAAGTTTGTTTGTAAAAGAGATACTTTTGGTGCCATATATTGTTTTAAAAGCATTTCTATGCTTGACCATGGCTGACTGGCATCACACATGGAACGATTCATTACTAATAAAAACATGTTTTGTATTCAACAATTTTTTTGAATTGGAGCTGGGATTTCTGTGTTTTCCAAGAAGAAACACTTTTTTGTGCACAGTCACCTTATATCAGCCAAATGCACAGATAAAGTACTTTTACTGTAAGCTACAGTAGTTACAGAAAACTAATAAATGTATGAAAGGTAAAATTCAGCAAAATTTGTAGATACAGACACACCTGCACCTGTGTCTGTGTAGCTGTGGACAGTCGTGTTTTTTGTGTTTGTGTCCAAAACTACACCTCGGTGCCCAGAGGCAGCCGGTTGAGGCCTGTGAAGAATTACCTCATGAATCTATAGGGTCTCGCTAGTTTTTCACCAAGGTGAGAAAGAGGTAGGACAGAGGAGAGGAGGGAGAGGACACTGCCCAGAAAAGTCACAGCACAGACACAACAGTCTCGGATCAAAACGGGGAGATAAAGACGGGCTGCAAAATCAAAGAGACGCTGACAGTTTGTCTGCCGTCACCGTGGATTTTGACTTGAATAGGTCACTCCATCAAGACGAAGAAGTAGAAGAAGGATTCTGAAGATGCTGCACTGATGAAGAGTCCTGCTTCGTCTGTCAGGTTTTAAATGTTTAATCTTGCCGACGGACTCTGGAGATGCCAGTTTTCTCTCTGAACTGCAGGAGCTCATTAGGAGATTTTTGGAGCAGTTTGTCCAGTTGAAAGGCAGCGTCCTGATTCTCTGTACCTCTCTGCTGCTCCCAGTTGACCCTGTTCACATCTGCTTCAGCCTGAAGCGCAGCAGAGAAAACACTGTCCTCTGTGAGTGAGACCGCCTTCCATGTCTGTGGCTTCTTGATGGATTGAATTTTTGCTCGCAGCTCTATTGCTGTCTTTGATTTTAGAGAAGTATGGGATCGTGAGGTATGTTGAGGCCTTTTGTAAGCCACAGGCAGTTCACAGATAGTAGTGTGTCGGCAGATTGCTGCAGTTGTGGCTCCCTCACTTTTGTGGCCATTGATGATTCGGCTCGGACTCACCTGGAACAACTAAGTTAAAAAATCCCAGATCCTGTAAAAGCAATGTTTGCTTTCTTCACCCTTTGTGGACTTGAACAGACCCTGAACTCCTCAAACCAACAAGCCAAAAACTGTATGTATAAGTCTGCATTTCGACACCTGACCTCTCACGCTTGACTTGCCATGAACTGCACCCATAATGCCACCATCGTTCCGCAGCTGGGACCTGTCCTGAGCACAGAGGCCGAAGATGGAGGTCCTCAGGGAAGTGGTGGCGTTGCTGGAGGCAGTGGGAAAGTGTGGGTGACGTCGCTGCTCGGTTTCACGCTGATAATCATGTGTGTCATTGGTTTTACGGGCAACACATATACGCTCATCATCACTCGCTCTGCTGCTCTGCGGCGAACAGGCTCCATGTATGTCTACATCATCAACTTGGCTCTGGCCGACCTTCTCTGCCTCTCCACCATCCCCTTCGTGGTCTGCACCTACTTTGTCCACGACTGGCTATTCGGCGAGGTTGGCTGTCGCATCCTGCTGAGTCTGGATCTCGTCACCATGCACGCCAGTGTCTTCATCTTGGTCGCCATGAGCCTGGAGCGCTATCGTGCTGTGGCTAAGCCCTTCAGCGCGCACAGGTTCTCGTCGCGCAAACAACGGCTAGTGGCGGGAATTATATGGGGGATAGCATTCGTACTGACGCTCCCCATGATGGTGATGATCCGACTTAGCGAGCGCAAACCCACTTCTGCTGGTTTGGTCAAGAGGATCTGCTTCCCGACTTGGACACCCGAGGCCTTCAAGGCTTACATCACTGTGCTGTTTTGCACAAGTGTTTTAGTGCCTGGATTGGTAATCGTTGGGCTGTATGTTGGGCTAGCCCAGCGCTACTGGACAGCACAGGCTAAATTAGGATGTAGCGGTGGCTCTGCCCGGAGGAAAGAATTAAAGCATAAAGTCGTTTCGATGATCTTTAGCATCGTGGTGGCTTACTGGGCCTGTTTCTTGCCTTTTTGGGGATGGCAGTTAGCTAAACTCTTCTCTCCGGAGTCTCTGAAAGCTTTGTCACCAGCTGCTCACAACTATGTCAATTTTGTCGTCACATGTCTGACCTATGGGAACAGCTGCATAAACCCATTTCTTTACACTCTTCTGACACGCAACTATAAAGACTACCTGGCCCAGAAGAGTCAGTCCGTGGGGTCCAGTAGGGGGGACCCATGTTCGGCTGTGACGACACCCATGCAGGACATTTAGCAGAAAAATGAATGATGATGGATCATAGTTGCTCAAGATCAAGAGTCTTAATCCCTCGTCATCAGATAGACTGAGCACATATTTGTTCTTGTCATACTTGAGAGATACTTGTAATCTGTCGCAGCACTTTCTATAAACTTTATGAATGCTGGAAACATTACCACCTTATTCCTGGAGTTGCTGCTGGGTAAAACTTCTGGAGCAGAAACTGAAGCAGCAGTAAACTAACTTTTTCCAGTGGCAACAAACAATGCTGGTTCTGCTTCAGTGACGGGACGTACCCATAATTCACCGTGTAACTTAAACTGTAGCAAAATGTTTGAGGACAATGAAGTTACACTGAAAACAACTGCTTTGCAAGTCACTAGCCACTTGTTTGTGTGTGTCGTGTGTAAAACGAAGTCACGGCAGTTTCATGCAGCCGTGCAAGTACTTTTTTGTAGTGGCAACCTGTGCCGTGCCGTGCCGAGCCGGGACCATCGTGGAAAAAGGCCATTAGTCTTTTTCACTGACCTCAGTTTAATATTCTTGAACTTGTTAGAGTCTCTCACGATCATAAAGTTGCACACTCTCACAGTGTATTTCCAGCTGCTCTACCTGTTCACATACCTTACATAGTGAAATGGGATTTTTTATTAGAAAAAATTTATTTTGAAGCTGTTGAAAAGGTTGAAAAAGGATGAAGGATGAAAAGGTTTATTAAGTTGCTTTAAGGAGAGACAATCGCCACAGGTGCTCGTTTGCTCATATGAAAGCCTGGCCTCAGGTCTTGGATGAAGTAGCACCATGACTCCCTTCATGAATTTAAGAATATGCATGTTCTCACAGTTTCTAATTCTACGATACTAGCTGTGATTATTGGATTCATACAGAATACCCAATGATTTCAAATGTGGGTTAACATGCAAACTAGAAAATATGAATTCTAATGACACAAGTAGAGAGCATACCTCACCCAAGATACTACAGTTCCCTTGAATCCAATCAGGCTTTATAGCTATGCCCCACTCTTTGCATTTGTCATTAAAACTGACTGCACAATGTGATTAAATTTTTTTTTTTTTTTTAAAGCCTAATATATGATTCTTATGTCCCCCATATGTCATTCTTTCAGTATAGACAAAACTATTGTCTGATATTTTGAAAGTGTCATTCCTTCCTCCACAAGGTTTTGTGGAAATCTACAGAGTGTTTTTTTTTCTCTAATCCTGCAAATTAGGAATTTCCAAATGTTGTGAGCATATTTTGTAAAATATGATAGTATTAAATAACTCTGCTGTTAAACAAGCTTTTTAATTTTTCCTATAAGCTCTCAATCTGCACACACACACCACACCACACCACACACACACACACAGTTTATCATCCCTGCAGGGAATGTGGTTGCGTCGTGTAACATTCCTCAGCCTCGGGTAACAGCTCTTTTGAGTCCTCCTGTAAATTGTCACAGTAGGATTGTACTTCATCTCACCTCTTTTGTATATTTCCCTTTGCTTTGTTTTTTTTAAATTAACCTGCTCTTTCCTGAATATCCTTCTGCTGCACGGGACACATGCAGAAGGAGTTGACATGTTATGTGGCCAGTCTAATTGGTCTGATTGTAGCAATAATATCATGAATGACTTTTAAACAAGTCACGCTTGTTTGATTGATTTGAAAAAGAATAGTATCACAGACACCTGCATGATAATTACACAGCTTCAGTGATCTGATTTATATGTCATCACATTTTAAGTAACAAAGTGATAAAAAAAGAATCCTCTCTAAACATCCTCGATTGAATGTGACAATCAAAAACAGCAACAAAATCTTTTCATAATGGACCTCATTCATCAGTACCTTTTTTCCCCTGAAATTTGCTCACAAAAGAACTCCTCTGCATGTCGGATTCATCCCACACAGAAATATAATATACTGTATGTCATTTTATTTATTTTAGAATTGGTTTCTATTGCACACAACAATTAGTGATCTTGACTTAGATCTCTGCCTTTTTACATGCACGTGAACACTCACCAACCAGGCGCAGGAGCAGTGGGCAGCATTTATCTGCAGTACCTGTGGCACCAGCTTGACCTGTGCCGGGATTTGAACCGCTGACCCTCTGGTTATGGGCCCAAAATCCATTGTGCTAGAGCATGGGCTGCCATATTAAATGTAACCTGTATGTATGTATATTGAAATATACTGTATGATCATGTATGTTTTACTCCAATTTACATTTATTTCATATGTGGACATTCAATATAGTATGTAATGGGATGGCCCTTTTAAACTGAACTGAGGTGTGTATTTACAAAGACCGTAATGCCTTGTAAAATGATGATTTTTTTTTTTTTAATATTAATGCTAAAATATACTGGCTGTTTGGATACTAGAATATTATTCAATTTCTAGATGTGAAGAGAACACAACTGGTTATTTAAGTATATGTCAGAAGACTACAAGACCTTCAGAGAAAGGCTGATATTTTCCCCGCCACCTTCTCTCTCCAGAGCCCTCGTCATTAACATAAAGCCAAATAAACCGCCTTTCTAATGGGAATCTCATCGACTAATATCGCTCCTTAATTCAGATACTAAGCTCTTGGCCAAAGTTTTAGCACGGAGGTTAGAGAAATTTCTCCCATGCCTCATACATGTAGATCAGAATGGATTTATTAGAGACAGAGAGGCTTTACACAATTTGAGAAGGGTTCTTAATATTAATCTATGCTGATGCGGGTGGGGACAGATACAGCCATTTCTTTCCCTAGTTGCGGAGAAGGCTTTTGATGGAGCGGCCCTATCTAAATACTATCCACATTTGGCCTGAGACAAAACATAATAAGGTGGATAGAGGACGTTTTGACGAATTCTGTTCTCTCAAAACCCTTTAATCTGTCCAGGGCAACCCACCAGAGGTTCTATTCAAGTAGTTTAAAAAGAAGTTTTTAATGTCAGAAGTTTGATGTTTGATCTTCAGTGTGTGTCAATTATATTCATACTTGAAAAGAAATCACCAGAATTGTAAATATTGAACAGTTTATGTCAGGTTAAATGTTTTGGGTTTTTTCTTTATGTGAGAGACGGATAAAGACAAAAAAACAACAACTTTTCACAGCATTTATTAATCAACCCAGTGACCAATGAGATGTCAAACAGGCACACAGTTTCAATAGATGAGCTGTGGCTCCCTCTTCAGGCCATAGGCTACAACATCGGGTCTCCATGTTGATGTAAAAGTTGTCATTGTTTCCATGAGCCTCAACAAGACAGTCGATCAGGCCTGGGCTCAGTAATGTGAAATAAACAATTTCGGCAAGTACAAGGGCGGCGCTGTTGAGTCAAGGGTCAAGACAAGGTTTTGACGTCTACTTGATCTTGATGCCGACGATCCTGGCGTCGCCGCTGATGTCAAAGTACTTGTACTTGACGTCTCCCAGACGATTGGGGAAATTAATCATGGAGCCGTCGGGCAGCTTGATGTAAAACTGCTCGTTGTTGAAGTTGATGTGAAACTAAAAAAACAGAGAGAAGTAAAGAGAGAGAAAAAATAATTATCTTCCAGTGTCAGACAGTTAATTTTGAATTATTGCACAATAAAATGAGAAAGTAAGTTGTGTGTAAAAGAAAAAAGAACACACACACACACCAGAGACATCAAGGTAAGACTTTCTATCTATTTCTGAGGCCGTTAACTTTTATGAGCCTCTAAACCCCGTCATGATTGTAGACTTTAGCTCAGTGTCTGTTGACTCAACAGAGTCGCAGCACAGATACTGAGCCCACTAATAACCTCCCTGTGGACACAGACGTTATGAATTATGAGCTTGAGCCAAATGACATATAAAATGCTTCGCCAATGGTCTGTAAAAACAATATTCTTTAATCGCACCCAGAGGCGGCTTTAAGGCTTGTGTTGTGTAAACAATGATAGACCCTGAAGAAAAGCGAGTTCATTCTTTAATCAGAGCTTTTGACGACTTTGCATCTAGCGTACGGTGACAGTTTAATTCTTTAGTTAATTCTTTGTGGATTTTTCAGGGTATTGGTGTTCCCAATTTTGTTACCAAGTAAACTTGTAATAATTTAATTTAATCACAATACAATGTGATGTTTATTCTTTTGGATGTCATAATTTGCCGACATCACAGTGTGCCACATAGGATTTGATTAATGTGAAAGTATACTATTTGCTCACTTTAAACAATTGCACTTATATCCAATCACAACAGCAGCTAAAATGTGACTTGACCATTTTATATGAGTTCATTCTTGACCTTTGCACTATGTAAATGGAACAAAATCTTCAAAATGGAGGCTGTTTTCACTTTTGCGTCAATATATCACTGTATATCATTGCTTTTGTGCATTCTATTTTAACTTTTTATAGTCTTATTGTTAATAACTTTCTATATTCTTTCCTGAAAATGCAGGATTTATTATTTATTATCTTTATCTTTACAGTCATTGCTGCTGTGACAATGTAAATTTCTTATCTTACGAAATGACACATTGATGCAAATTGATTAATCATTTCACCCCTAATTCAGACACAATGATAATCTATATTTTCATTTGAATTATGGCAGATATGGCTTTGAAGTATAACCTTTGAAATGGTGAATTACAATCCCTGTGAACCTGAGATTATGAGTTGTAATTATAAAGGATGGCTGGACAGTGGGGTCATCTACATGTTCTCTTCATACTGAAACTTAGAGCTTTGAACTTTAAGCTCTTCACGTCACCATAAACCTTTTATTGTCCCCTCATACTCCACCAACACACCTTGCACTCTTCCCCACGCTGGAAGGGGAAATTCCCCTCGCGGATCTCGTCACCCCAGCATCCCCCGGACAAGGTGTTGAAGACGATGGTGTTGGAATCGCCTCCGTAGTCGAAGCGGGGGTTGAAGTGCATTGCGATGTTGTCTGAGTCATGACCGATGTTGATAGAGAAGCTGTAATTGAGAATTGTCAAGAGAGTTGCATCGAAATGGGAAGGAGTAAATGATCTGTGTCCCTATTTTAACTTCCTCTTGACGGACTGAAACTACAGGAAGTTGCACATTATATATCAGCACTTGGGGCAAACTCACCAGTTGCAGTCACCCTTGGGTTTGACGCGGATCTTGAACTCCTGCCCCTCCTTGAATGTCATCTCTTGGACTTTCTGTAAAGACAAATTACGTAATAATAAGAGGAAAGTGGGTATTGATGGACAAGACTCATGTCACCCGGAGACATTTTCTATGACAGGACTGATGGACGCAAGGTGGAGGCACAACACCAGCACTGCGCTAGTAAAGTGAGACAGCTGTGAAGTGTTGGAGTGTGGCTGAAAACACCAAAAGGCACCCATGACAAATAGATTCTACTGCTAAAAACCCCTCCGATGTTCAGCGCTTTGTGAAAAATCACATCATCAAAAAAGTGCCTTGTGTGGTTTGGTAATTGCTAAGACTTTCTCAGGGTGGGGGTGACACTAGTTTTATAGATGGTGCTTTGTTCAAAGTCAAACAAAAGAGGCAATGTGTGGAATTTAAATGAAAAAAAACAACCCGTGAGGCTAATTCCTTTATTTCCCTAAAGGAAGAAGCAGAAAGAAAAACCGAAGACTTAGTGCAGCTAAATCCCTTTCATGTAAAATCAGCACATTCCCTATTTCCAATATCTGCATTAAAATAAACGGGTGATTTTTGTAAAGAGGACGAGTTTTCTGCTGTTTGCATCGTGCACTGTGTGGAAGGATCCATAATCACATTTTTTCTTCCCTGTTAATGATCAATTCATTCACTGCTGTAAACGTAGTGAAACAGGAAGGTGGTGTTTGTTCATTGTCATCTGGTTATCACGAGGAGACAGTAAAACCATAAAGAGACGCCCACGCAGCCAGCATTATAGATGGCTATAGATGAGCAGATGCCAGATGCCTCTCCACAGGCTGTGGGTGTATGATGGGCTTATATACCAATTTAATTACATCAAGCTCTTCTTTGCATACCAGGCTAATCCGCCTAATAAAACAATAAAACAACAAATTCCATATTCTATTGTCCTTGCATCATCTGAGCGTTATACATAAACTTTAACATCATGACCTCTCTATACCTAGACCCTACCCTCAGTCTATATCATCCACTGTACACTCCCAGTCATGTGTTATCTGCCCGCTATCTCACATCAATATTCGTTTATCATTAACTGAACAGGACAAAGTGTTGGAGAATAATTAAGTTCAGTTAAACTTTATCCATCCTGGAGGGGGAATTAAATTTCAGTTCCCAAATTACTTTACAACACACAGGCAGCGATTTTTTAGCATGAGGTGACCAATGTGAAAAAAAGTTTTTATATACACGGATAAAAGTCTGTACAAATAAAGTGCAAACCACAAGTACGAAAAAGTTACATATTTCAACTTCACTAATATCCGACCTGTTAATGTAAATGATCATTTTAAGAACACTCGGAATATGAATATGCGTGTACAGAATAACTATTATGTGAACTTGTAAGGATTAAAGTCAGAACATCATACAGTACATCAAAACATCAAAGTTACCAAAACACCAAGGTTATGGGAATAAGATGTTGTTATTATTAAATACAGATTTTGTTTTTGTCCATGCATGTGGAGATTGAAGAAATGCCCCATAAATTAAGGTTTTCACACCACTCACCATCTTGGCTGCCTTCAGTGGGTTGTGTTGCCAGTGACAAAGCCCTGCAGGAAGGTGAGTGCTTTTATATAACACTGATAACACTGGGAGGAGGGAGCAACCAACAGTAAAAAAGGAAAAAAGACTTTTCGCGTGCAGTGATATTTGCCCCAGAATAAAACTGTACTGTGAGGGTCATTATTTCTGCTACAGAATAATGGCTGCTACACCTTTATATGAAAAAAAATCCCCTTAAATCAAATAAAAAAATAATCCATACTTCACAGCCATTACTCCATTATCTTGCATTTCTTTTCCAAACCCAAGCTGGACACATTCTTTGTATTTATACATACATAGATGCATAATTTGCTCAACATTACTTGTTATTACGTTTTTAAAACAAACTTTATAATTGTATTTAAATGTAATCCATTTTATTTTAATATACACAGCCGTCTTCGTGTGAAAGTAGGTCACAAAATACTGACTTGACTATTTTTTGGCAGTAGGCGTGACTTGCAACTGATTAGCCAATCCCCTGCCTCCATTTTTGTATGGGCGTGTCATACAGTCAACGTCCACACAAACCGAAGCTAACCAGAATAAACAACTAAGTTAGCTTGTCGGCTAGCTAGCATCCCCAGGTATACCCGCGTCTAATTACAGATTGTATAATCTCGATATTTAGTTAGTCAGACATTCGACTTGATATGTAGTTTACATGTTCCAACTATGCCGACTTATTCATTTTAGCCTCTAATGTTTAATGTTGCAATGGCAAGTTTGATTGTTGTGTTAGCTTAAGCTAGCTTTCTGGGATAACGAAACTTTCTGTCTTTGGTGAAGGCTGCACGGTTGTTAGCCGGCGGGGCTAATCAAAGAGAGATAAGTTAGCTTGTTTATTTACTTTTGCAACTTTTGTTTTTCTTCAGAAATGGCCTCGGTAAAGGCGAAAGAACCAGCAGCATGTGCGGCTGCAATAGCCGCAGCGGCAGCAGAGTCCATAGTTCCGGCATGTATGTTTGCACCGGACCGAGGATGTGCTGACGATCCATCCGAGGGAGAAGGCTTTGAAGACGGCGAGGGCACAAACGGCGAGCCCGCGGATCATTTAGACTTAAGCAGTAAGGTGGGCCTCTCTTCAAATTGCACCAAGTGACTACATTTCACAAGTCCCCAACCACGCAGCCTTCGTTTGTTTTTGTTTTGACTGTAAAGGTGTGACGTTACATAATCGCTGCTGCCGGAAAGCTGCTCATAGCAAACCGGCTGTGCAAAACTCAAGAAAGTGACACGTATGTTGTTCTGCGTATGGATTGCATGGGATTACACATATACTTCTACTGTATCTGCAGACGTTGCAGTTCTTTGGCACTCATGCTGCCATAACAAATCAATTAAGTTACTGTCATTTGTTTCTCAAAGTGATTTGGAGAGCACATTTGTATTAGGGAACACGAGCAGCTGTTGAAATTATCTCTTTAAGATTAAAAACAGTGTTTTGACCTCTCCAGACCTGTCTTTTTTGTTTCTTTCTCCCTCAAATTTCAGCTGGTCCTTGTGAGTCCAGGTGAGAAACAGTATGATTCATTACTACAACATCTGAGGGAGCGGATAGATGAGGGCTCCGGAGAGACAATCTATTTGGTCGGAATGGGCTCAGGTAAGGAAAAGTCACTCTCCTGGTACTTACAGAGCAAGTCATCAGCTGAGTGTATCGTATTAAATTGAATGTAAGACAGGATCTGGCCTTACGATGAACATTTGCCTAATTAAACTTAATTACAAGAAAATTAGTGCAATTTAGAAAGTAAAACCAGAGATATCAATTGAGAGAAAATCGGATCATAGCTGATAACATATCTACTGACACGCTGACCAACAGAAAATATAGTTGTTTTTTTTATCTGTGTTAGATGGTGATGGTGAGTAGTTTTTAGGTGTACATGGGGAGAGGTCCCAGGCAGCTAACCCTCATTTATTGTGTTTCGTTTTCATCACAAAAAGCTGTGCTTTTGTTGGTCACCAGAGTTATTTTCTGTCTGTTACGGCGATGTGGCTGCTCTTTTGAAGGCTGAGGTCAGAGTGCATGTGTGAAAGGGTGTCATTTTTCCCTGCTCAGCACAGAGACTGTCACTGGTGCGCCAGTTCATGGTTTGTCTGCCTGGTGGATTGAGCATCTGGCTTGACTGTAGGTCTGCAACAATTAATCGCTCGTTAAAAATAAATCATCAACATATTGACACACACACTGATAGTTACTTGTATATCTGCTCCTCATACGCATTGCTGTTTAACGTCCAGTCGTTTAGGGAGGCAGCACTGTGGTGACTGTGGTTAAACAGGTTTTCTCACATTCACATTACACACACTCTAATCTCTCCTACAAATAACCTGTTTATTTATTCATAGATTTTTTTGCTATAGCTGCATTCAGTGAGTTGCTAGTATACCTGGTCACCACCCTGCCATAGAGCAAGTATAACAAGTTGCACTTAACATTAATGCTGACATATGGAAAGTATATTGTCATGGTTGTGTGATTAAAATAAAAGCCCACATTCAATAGCTAATGTACACTTTCTATACTTTCTATATTCATGTTTTTCAATGCTTTCCTTCCATGTTCTGCACCTGTAGAATCTTCTTATAACATAGACACCATTATATTTGTGTTATAGTGTGATTGAAAACATACACTCTTTTGTTTGTTTTAATTCACGCTTTTGTAATTCTTGTGACTTTTTGTAAAAATACATTTAAATTCTCTTCTCCTTTAATTAAGTCAGCAAGTTAATCAAATCAATCTGATATCAATAGAAAAAAAGCACAAATTTACAAATAAATAAGCTGACAATTGTGATATACCAATTGTGAAGATGCAATTATAAGCCCGACTGGAGGACAGTTTGTATATATATATATCCCAGTTTAATTTTTTATAATATTGATCAAACAAAGACTGACAATTAACTTTGTCTTCAATTTTAACTTGGGAACAAAACTCGATATTAACTGATTTGCAACTTATTTATAAGGTTTGCTGAATCAAAAATTTAGAGAGTTTGAATTAAGATTTTCTTTTCCCCCCTCAACTCTTATCTTAATCTTCCTCTCTGTGTAGATGGAGGTGACTATGGGCTGAATGAGAAGGACATGGAGGCGTCGGTTGCCACAGTGCAGCTGCTGTGTGAACAGATTGAGGCCGACCTGATCCTGCTAAGAGAGAGGACAGACGCTGGTGGACAGATCAGGGACTACCTCATCCGACGCCGTGTGGAAGAGCAAGATTTCCTGGAAGTTAGGTAAGAAAATGAGTCGGCGATAAGAACACTATGAGTGTTAGTTGGGGTAAATACTGCAAGAAATAGTTACCAGTGGAACTGCTCAGTGGCCAACAGCATAGAAAAGTTTCTGTATGGATGCATATTTAAGAATTCTTCAATATTATCATTCAGGTGTTTTTAAAAATGTTTTTTCTAAAGAGTTTAATCAGCAGTGTGTGTAATTTAGTACATAATAAAGATGCACTTATTCATCAGCTGTACATCAGTGTCAGTCGATACTCTGTATTTGACCTATCAGCAAATAATATGACATTTACTGATACAGATACTGATGGTTATTCAGGTGGTGTATATACAAATAAAATCTTATTTTCAAGAGCCTCTAAAACTTGTATTTTGTGTTTATTGAAGATATTATTAAAGGTTATTTGTTATATGCACATACAAGTGAAAAACCACAGCACACTGAAATGCCTTTAAGATTAATTCACAAGTGTTTTCATATATGTATTTGATTGAATTTGTAGTTATTCAAAAACAGTGTGTCATTTATAGTAGCATTTTATATTAGATACATTACCCAATGTTGTTATTTTAGGCCACTTATTGTGTGTTATATCGAGAGTTACCCTGTCATTCCGTCCCCGTCTGTATCTTGTGTAATTTCTCTTGTTTCCCTCTTCCCTCTTGTCTCCAGAGTGGCAGTTGTAGGGAATGTGGATGCTGGGAAGAGCACTCTGTTGGGGGTGTTGACCCACGGGGAGCTGGACAATGGCAGAGGCTTCGCCCGCCAGAAGCTCTTCAGGCACAAACATGAAATGGAGAGTGGCAGGACCAGCAGTGTGGGCAACGATATCCTGGGCTTCGACCAGGAGGGACAGGTGAGCTTCTACACCTCCACATCAGGGCCGTCACTTTTGCTACAAATGCTGTATCATTGGAGATATTCAGATCATTTTAAACGGTCTGATGTGCTTCTTGGGTGTATGTTTTTTCACTCTAACAAGTTTTTTAAGATTTAAGTTTAAACTTTCTCCCCTTTAGGTGTGATGTATCTATCACAGCATCAACCTAAGAGGACACTCTAGTCTGTGAAGGAGGAACATGTCACACTTACCTCTCTGTTTGTTAAGGTGGTGAATAAGCCAGACAGCCACGGTGGCAGCCTTGACTGGACCAAAATCTGTGAGAAATCCTCTAAGGTCATCACCTTCATTGACCTGGCCGGTCACGAGAAGTACCTCAAAACCACCGTGTTCGGCATGACTGGGCACCTACCGGATTTCTGCATGCTCATGGTGAGAAAGACTTGCAAAATTCAACGCCGTTTTTAAGATTTTCCTCTCAGTATTGAATTCTGACATTATATTTCTGTACCTCTTCTATACTCTCAGGTTGGCAGTAACGCTGGCATCGTTGGCATGACCAAAGAGCATCTGGGTCTGGCACTGGCCCTTAACGTTCCGGTGTTTGTTGTGGTCACTAAGATAGACATGTGTCCAGCCAACATCCTCCAAGGTAAAGAGACGTGAATGGCTATGTTTAACATTAAAGTTTTAATGTAGTCACAGGTTTATGTGTTTGTACTTACATGAGTTGAACACAAACTGTGTTCCAGAAAAAAAGGTGGTGGGGGGGATCATTTCCAGCCTTCTGTTCCAATCTCTGCATTGAAAGGCTTTCAAATTCATGTCACTTGTGCTGGGTGATGTGAATGATGCGAAATTCACATCTTTGCATTTTGCAGTTTGTTGCTTTTCCCCCGTTAACTAACAAATATGAAATTGTCACAAATAATTCCCAGTTCTCTTTTGGAGGAGGATTTTTATTGTGAAACAAAACAAGGGAAAGTTTGGTCTACATGAAAAATAAATGACTAAAATGGATACATTTATAGCAAATGAGAGCAGGTTTAAATGATTCATTCCGTTGAGTGTTGCTTTTTTACATAATCTAAACAAGCTTCATGATTTTTCAGCTTCTTAAATGGGATTTTGTTTTGTTTCTTCGCACCATATAACAGAAATCATCAGCTTAATTGATTGCAAAATTCACATCTTGAAAAACAAATAACTGAAATGGATACATTTATAGCAAATGAGAGCAGTTTGTAAAACAGGGAGCTAATATTGTTTTAAAATGGAACATTTCTATCTCTAAGGTCAGCCATTTCTATTTCTAAGGTCAGCCATTATTGCGCATCTTAATGTCTTAAAAGTCTCATTTGTATGATTTTAGTCTGAAAAGCTTCTCACCCATTGGATATTTTTGTGTGTGTTTCTCTGCAGAGACGCTACAGTTATTACAGAGGTTATTAAAGTCTCCAGGCTGCAGGAAAATCCCAGTGCTGGTCCAGAACAAGGATGACGTCATTGTCACAGCCTCCAACTTCAGCTCAGAGAGGTAAGAGCAAAGTGGAGGATGACAGAAGGGATGATGATGAGAGTCTGGACAGCAGTGAAGCACAAAATCAAAAATCAGGCCACGGGCTTTCAAAGAGAATTGGTTCATGAGTCAACAGAGAAAAAGTGGTACTGGTTCTTAAAACTGTCATTATCTAATCAGCCAAATCTCAACACAAGCTTCAGGGCCACATTTTGTGATTGGTTTCTGTGAGGTGCAGTTTTCTCCGCAGTCGATTATTCTCTTTGCAGCTCCACCAAAAAAAATTGCCTTAATTTGCAGGCAGGTCGGTAGGTTGCAGCAGCAAGTAGCCACTCTTCACGAGCTCAGAGATTTATGCCATTGAAAATCGGTGGCCAGTTTCCATCTGCCGCGTGTGTCTTTGTTTGATTGAAAGTGACAACTTTCGGGGCATTTAGTCAGAGAAGGGGATTGCTAGTGCATATTAAGTCCCAAAATTTAAACTTTTTAAGTACTCTAAATGTGCATTTTGTCTTAATTGGACTGTGGGCTGGGGAGGAAGACGGGAACCACAGAGGTACGATTGGGATAATGATGGGCAGTAAACAGTCTGGATGCCTGTCATTCTTTTTAAACATTTGGCTGTCTTTTGTCTCCTGGCGAATGTAATTTTTGTCTGATGTCCTCTCACCCTCTCTTTCTCTCTCTCTCTCCAGGATGTGTCCAATCTTCCAGATCTCAAATGTGACCGGGGATAACATGGACTTGTTGAAGATGTTCCTGAATTTGCTGTCTTCTAGAACCACCTGTAGGGTGGATGAGCCAGCAGAGTTCCAAATAGACGACACATACTCAGTACCGGTATGATATGAAATACAGAATGCAGTCATGTGAGAGTCATTGGGGTCAAAAGCCAGTGTGTCTCCCAGGGTTGGGCTTTCCTTGTTTAATATTTAGCCAGTTGAAATACACCACTTGTGTCCTCCAGCTTCACAGCAAAACATTGGGTCAACAAGTTACTCCCCCCCCAAGTTCGATCATATACTGCGTCTGAATTTCGGAAAAGAGTCAGTCGCCACAGAACGTAAACAAAAGGTAGCTGTGTTAGTTGCCTTAAATATAAAAAAAGCAATCTCAATGAATCAAGTGTTAATTGTATAGTGCTAGTTTCAGTGAAACTGAAAAGAGAGGTTTATGGTCTTTATGTGAGTTTAATAGCCTCAGCTATTTACTTCATTCTTTCATGGTTAATCCTCAAAAAAAGAGACACAACTACAACACACAAGGCTTCAAGTTTGACTTAAGACTCCCTCTAGCAATGTTTATAGTCATGCCGCTCTTCTCTCAACAGGGTGTCGGCACAGTCATTTCGGGGACGACGTTACGTGGATTGATACGGCTCAACGACACGATGCTTTTAGGCCCAGACCCTCTGGGCGTGTTCATCCCCATCGCAGTTAAATCCATTCACCGCAAAAGGATGCCGGTTAAAGAGGTTCGCGGTGGACAGACGGCATCCTTCTCCCTCAAAAAGGTATGTTTGGTTGAATTACTCCTATTGCAAAACACCTTTTTCATCCTCTGACCTTAAACAAAGGTAAGAACTTGAGACTACTTTGAAACCTTTGAGTGCAATAAGCATATAAATTAGTTTCCTAACTGTATAATCAGTTTTGTAATGCATGTAAATCCCAGAGAGAGGGCGCAGGTAGTCTTCTGTCTCTAATTCTTGTTTAGCTTCACTAACCACCAAGTTAATTTTTCTCTTTCTCTTCCTGCTGATTTTTAATTTTTTTTTTTTTTACTTTCTTTACTTTCTTTGAATTATCTCAGATCAAACGTTCATCTATAAGGAAAGGAATGGTGATGGTCTCCCCAAAGCTGATGCCACAGGCCACCTGGGAGTTTGAGGCTGAGATTTTGGTGCTACATCATCCGACTACAATATCCCCGAGATACCAGGCCATGGGTTTGTGACGATATCATCAAATCCCCTTTCCCAACATTTTAACCGATTTTTGAGTACATATTCTGCTGCTCTCGCATTATAAAAAAATACATGTTTAATTAGAAACACTGCTTCTTAATCAAGACTGACTTATCTTTCTCCATCTTACCAGTTCATTGTGGCAGTATCAGGCAAACAGCGACCATCCTTTCCATGAATAAAGACTGTCTAAGGACAGGCGACAAGGCCTTGGTCACCTTTCGCTTCATTAAGACCCCGGAGTACCTGCACTGTGACCAGAAGCTGGTGTTCAGGGAAGGACGCACAAAAGCTGTGGGCACTGTCACTAAGGTACTGGCACTTTTGTTGATGGAGAGCATTTTCTGAGCCTGAAATAACAAAGTAGTGTTACAGTTAATAGAAGTTACAAGTAAATACAATAGAGCTTACAGAGTGTGAGAGTATAAAGTGTGTCAAGCCGTGTTTTTATCATGGCACAGTTTTGGTTTGGTACGGTTTGGAACGGTCAAGCCCTCGGCACTGTGGTAGATCAGTGGTAAAGCGAGTCAACTGGGATGTTGTGGGTTAAATTTCCAGCTCAGCTAGTCTACATGCCAATGTGTCCTTGGGTAAGATACTTAACCCCACGTTGCTCCTGATGGCTGTGCCGGCAGCGGGTGAAAGATGGTGAATATAAATGTGTTGTGTGAGTGTTAGTGAATGTCAAAACTGTTTTACCCCTTCTAAATGGTTTAAAAGGGGTAAAAAGACTGGATATAAGAAAGGAAATCAGACTGACATTAGTAATGGTAGATACTCAGCGTTGTGGTATCATTACTGGACAAGAAATTTAGCTCAGAAATCACCGAATAATGTGGATTTACTTTTCTCTGCACTTTCAGCTTCTCCAGTCAGTGAGCACCCAGGCGGCCAAGGCCCAGCAGTCCAAGTTACAGGCCAGTAGGAAGACGCCGGGCAGTGAGGAGGCTGGAACAACAGCACGACCGCCGAGCCCTAACGCAGCGCAGCTACCAGTGAGTAAACCCATCCACCCCTGTAACATTCTTATAGAGAGCTTGGTGTTCTTTATGTAGCCAGTACTGTTCAACTTTATTGCAACAAAAATAATTATACGCTTGTGTTTTTTCAACGGATGACAATTTCCTTACATATTGGACGACAGTACTAACTCAGGATGGGATTATTGATTATATTGTAAATAACATCTTTATTATCATCCAGAACAACGGTATTAGAGCTGCTGCAACTATAGATTCTTCTCATTATTGATTAATCTAATTTTCTCGATTCCTCAAAATGTCAGGAAAAAGGTGAAAACTGAGCAAATGCAGCTCGAGATAACATCCTAATAATAAGTCTTAGTCATGCTGCATCAACTAGGATGCTTTGTTTTTTGAATAATGTTCATGAAGAATGTTAAAACTGTTAAAAAGCCATTTTACTTTGACACTTATTTCCTCATTTTACCACTTGAATGTCATCAGTTCATGTTCTCAGTCACTAACTTCTCTCATCCCCGTTTCACCCAATTGTGATTTTTCTTCTCGCGCTCAATGTCTTTCTTTCTTTCCATCATCATCATCATCATCATCACTCTTTGTCCTTGATCCAAACATTCCTCACCTCTGCTTCTTTTTTCCTATCCGTCTATTCCTTCAACTTAACGTAATTGTCTCCTTATATGCTTTCATCTCCTCTGCTTGCCCTCCCTCCCTCCCACTCTCCCTGTCTTGGCATGCTGCGTCAGACAGTGGCAGAGGAGGAGGCTCTATGTAAAGATGGCAACAAAGAAAACAAGGTAAAGAGGTTTCTGCCGATGACCGCAGCAGCGGTCTCATTTGTTTTGGTGGTGTTTTTCTTTTTTTTTTTATTAGTTTAAACCAGGGGTGTCCAAACGAGGGCCATATTTGATAATGTGAAGATTTGCGAGGGCCATTGGTCCTTTCCCCCACTGTTATTTCATTTTCAATTTCACAATTATCGTTTTTAAATGGAAATGTAACCAAATCTAAGCCACACAAGATGGCGATGTAATTCTTTCCTCTTGGAGCCACGTTCACCTCACATTTCCCCTCTAAACCTCTAAACCTTTCTAGCTTTTAAAAGCTGGTTCCCGTTCACATTTGTCTCACTGTGACACTTCCTGTCCTGTCCGCAGCTCAAGTCTGGAAGCGGAGGACGCAGGAGAGGTGGTCAGAAACATCGAGGGAAAGGCCTGAACGCCGCAAACATCTCCACACCGGTGGCTGCAGGAGCAGCAGGCACAGCGTGAAAAAAAAACACACAAGTAGATAAAAAAAAAAAGCACAACCTTTCATTTCTCCTCAGCCCATGTCATCTGGTTACATAGAGGAAAAGTGACTGCAGGGTCCTCTGGTTGCGGTAAACACACTAACACACAGTTACAATTCTTGTTCTTAGTTTTATTGCAGGGAAGTGCAATTTATAGGTGACATTATATAACATTTTCCTTCTCTAATACAAATGTTTAAAGGGTGTTTGAGCAGTTCTTTGACAGCATTAACAGTTTTTTCCTCAGCGAGCAGAGGCGTCGGTCACTTTCCCCCTCATTACCATTTTTCTCTTTGTTCATCCTCTCATGACCAGCTCAACTGAAACTAAAATGAATGCACCTTTTTCTGTGCTGTCACATCAGTGATTTAAGGTGGTCCATGGTGTTTACGACTATTTAAAAATAAGAAAAAGAAAAAAAGAAGCACCCTTTCATTGTGAAAAACTGACTGAAATCAAATGGAATTGATGCCAAACTATCAGTGTCTCACATAAGCTTAATAATACACCACTTTGTTTCGCTTAAACCAATATTCTGGTTGGTGAATCCACCCTCTGAAGCGAAGTAGAGATGACTTTGGGTATATTTTGTGGCCAGTTAACAGTTGTTTGCCCTTGGATTAACTAACACTCTATCAAACATTTATCTTCTCAAAGATGAAGAGAAAAGTCTGACATTTTGACATTAAACACATGTTAAACTTCTTGTATATTCATTCAGATCGTCTATTGTCAAGAGAAAAAAAGAAATAGTGTTTACTTTTTATTGGAAAGGGCACTCACCTTGCCAGTTTATTTGGATTTTGTACCTAATAAACTGGCAACCTACACGAGGGTTTAAATGTACATAGTCATACATAATTTTAAATATAGTTTTTAGGTGTTGATTCAAATGTGTGATCGTTTCATTCAAGGTTGCGTTTTGATTCACCATCAATGAAAAATCAATCACCTCTTAAAACAGTAATTGAACACAGTTAAGTGCTGCCATAATAATCCGTAAGCCAAGTGGAGAAAAAGCACAACTTTCCTTTCATTTTGATACAGTCTGATCTTTAAAAATGAAGAAAACTGATCATTTTTATGCACAGAAAAAAAAGATGAATCCAGTATTTTTAAGGTGTGTTTTTTTTACACCTCCAATGTCAAAAAGCCAAGTAAGAACATGTCAACAAAAAAAAAGATTATATTTTACTGTGACGTGAATGTTTGTGCACTCAAAGCTAAAGTATTTTTTTCATACGATGAGGTACAATTATTTTCCAGGGTGTTTAGTATTATGATTTGACATGATATGATATTCATCTTGGACTGTTGAGTAATCACGAGACAGACGGTGTGGTGTTTCTTGATATGTGTGTGAACAGAGCAGCTGATGAGGCACACGTTTATAAAAATGCAGGTCATCTCATATTGTACTTTAATAAGCCACTGATCAGAAGAAACTAAGTTGCTACAAGTGGACATTTTTCCACTGGTTTTCTAGAGTTTGATGACCCTTCTAGTTTTGAATTTTACATTGGAAATTGAATTGAGTGTGTTATTGGTGGTTATCATGATTCTTAAGGGTTTGTTTGTTTCAGAATCCTGATCTGGGTGACCCAGATTGCCCCTTCTTTTTGTCTAAATTGATAAGGCATGGGCTCATTGTGAAGGGACACAGTTTGTGTGTATGTTTGTACAAAAAAAAATAATGCAAAAAGTTGTGCAGAAGGACCGAGGATGGAAAAAAAAGTGCCATTTAAATTAAGTGGTGCCAGTTTGTGTTTGTGTAAATCCGTTTTAAATAAAGATCTTCTAGAAACTTGACACATCGTAAGGAAAATATTTGTTACAATTCTTGAGATAAAAAATGATAACAAACAACCATTTTTGGCTAAGCTAACAAAAGAACTAAGGTATTTCATGAAGACGATCAAAACTGCTGCTGTGTTTTTTTTGTCCATAGGCTGGACACGATAATGGAAGAAGTCTCAACGGTTTAAAAAGTGAAGCCCAGGAACTATAGTAGAAGCCACCAGGGGGCAGCTCTACTGGTTGCAAAACAAATTTGGTATGATTATAACATCGGTAAACATTGTCCTGAGGAGTTAAAAGTCTTTATCGCCATGTTTCAGCTCTCTTGTCTCCTGTTTACATTTTGCTTTTATCCAAAGTGACTTACAAAAGAGGAATAAGCTACATAGAAGTCGTCTTGGAAAGAAATCCACTAGATGGGAACAGTGGACTGATAAAGGATGAGAGTGCCAAGGTGAATCCAAGTGCAGGGGAGGGTGTAGGGTAAGTGCTAGGACAGAAGATGCTCTCAGAAGAGCTGGGTTTTCAAGAGCTTCTTGAAGATAGACAGGGACGCCCCCTGTTCTTGTTGCGCTCAGTAGGTCATTCCACCAGTGTTGAACGACACATGAAAAGAGACCAGACGACAATCCTTTGATGAACGGAGTAGTCGTGGGGCAACGTAAGCCTTTAGGAGAGCATTTAAGTAGGTGGGAGCAGCCCCATGAAACACTTTGTAGGCTAGCATCAGTGATTTGAATTTGATGCGGGCGGCTAAGGGTAGCCAGTGGTCGGCCACATGGATAATTGTGTAACGTATGTTCCCATGTAGAGGAAAACAGACGATAAATCATGGCACATGTGAGTGGACACCAGTGTAATTGGTTCCTGGTATCGTGGTTACAGGTGTGTGAATATTCTGGTTACAAAACGTGTCATGCCGTTGGTCTAACTGCGAATGTTGAGGCTTCAAAATAAGACAACTGAAAGACCACATCCATTTTTATATACAGGCTATGCTTGTTTCATAACTAGCTCCTAATACTCCTTACTGTCGTAAATTAAGTATAAATGTGAAGAGTGTCGTTTTTCTCTCAAAGATACTGAATAGGGTAAAAATGCTTTGCTATCAGCTTTAATACCATAATGTCAAATTTAAGACAAAAAAGTTGTCTCTTTCAGCATAAAGACATATAAGATATACAGTATATATGTCTTTATACATACATATACATGTTCATCCATGTCCTTGTATAAAATGACATTGGAAAGCACAAATATTTAACTTTTTTGGGTAACATTTGCAAAACCCACTGATGAAAATAAAAGTTTACCAACATGGAGATTTCTGCCTCACAGCAATGATTCTATTGTTGTCAGTTAGACACGTAAACACCATAAAAAGCTATAAAAACAAATTTGAAATTGCTTTTCAGCAAAAAAAAACTACTTTTTAATGGCTGTAAGGCCACTTCGTCTGGCAGCCTGCTATTGATGAAAAGGGCCTTTCAATCAAACTTGCTCAATAGTTTAGAAAAAGTCAGCCTTCCAGCCATAATTATTTTCAAACACCCCAGACCTTAATTCTGGAGAAGTAACAACTGAGCGCTTTGGAAGCATTTCCATCAAAGTCTCCCTCTGTGAACCTGTGGGCTCTTTTTTCCACAGGTGCTGTTTTGCCTCGATGGCATCGAAATGGAAATAGGAGTGGTGTTTGATGCAGAGCACGAGATAAGCAGAAGGCTTGATGAATGCAGCGGTGGAGCGTTTCAAGGTTGCACTCTGAATGGTTTATGAAAATATTAGAAAACAATCCACTTCCACCGTATCTGTGTTTATCCCATTTACACATTTAATCGTCCAATTCTGATTCACCTCACGTTCCTCTGTGCAGAGTTCAAATTATACAACCTAATAAAAGCTCATCAGACCGCCTGAAGTAATTGCTGTGTGGTCCAGCAGAGGGCGCTGTGAGCACAGCTTGGTCTTAGATGCAGCGATGTTTTGATGTCCAGATGGTAGATCATGTTACCAGTACGAGAAGCACGGAGCCAAGTTAGGGTCATGGTGGGGAATATTTTTTTTTTACCAAATGACTCACAGACTGGTACTGGTACTGGTGGCCTGGTGGTTGTGGACCTCTGATCTAAACAACTGTTTTAAAGAGAGAAGGAAGTAAAAGATGCAGATATTTAAATGACTCCACCACCTGTAGGTCTTCAAATGAATAATATTCATTTAAACTTGATAGGTTTCAAGCATTTAAATGCATCGGCCACATTTTAAGAACCTTGAAAAAAAATCTTTATACAAACTGTATATATATATATATATATATATATATATATGCATATATATATGTATATATGTATATACATATATATATATATATACACACATATATATGTGTATATGTATATATATATGTGTGTATATTTAACCTTTTTCTCTTTTCCTTCATTTAGTGTTATGGTTCTCAAACTGTGGTACGTGTACCACCACAAGCTTCCTCTGGTGGTACTTGGAGTAAAAAAAGTGAAATACTGTTCTACTGTATATACCAGGGTAGAGCTGAGGGATTTTGATTGGAGTGTGCGTACAATCAAGAAATTAAATAATAATAGTTAAAGTCACCTTATTTATTGCTCCAACTTAATCTAACTTCACTACACCAGTGTGTGAAGTATATGTGAGGAAGAGGAGGATGATGAGAGAGCAAATTATCTTGTCGGGATAAAATCTGCTTAAAAACCACTCCTTTAGTGTGTCTGACAGCACATTTGTAGAGAGCCAGCTTTGTATGTACCTTTAAAACAGCGTGAATCCTATCTTTGTATGTCTCTACACACACACACACACACACAGAACGAGTTAACAGATGAACCCGTTCTCACCCTAACTCCCATTTGCGAGCTCAATAGAATGGATTCCTGCCCCGGCATTCTGGCCGAGGCATTGTTTTGTTTATCTCTGACCACAACACGGTGGCCTCGGGAGGCTCCCGGGCCTGATGAGAGGAAAGAGAAGAGTTCACAGCATTATTCATGGCTGTGCCAATTAGCTGACGGACAGCAAAGTCTGCAAAGAGAAAAGGATGGCAAAATAAGAAGCAGGAGTTTCTAAATCTCTCCAAGGGTTGTAATTGTTTTGGATAAAGAAAAGGAAAAAATGTCCATTGTCCAGCCACAGTTACAGCTCAGGGTGCACTTTTTAAAAATACTGATATATGTGGTGTTGCAATATGCTGTAACACTTTCCTTATTTTGACTGACGTTGAATTTGCCAAGTCTTGTTGACAGGTGTGCGTCAGCAGACTGTGGCATAAGTAGGGAAACAGCATTTGTGAATGGAAACACTTTTTTTAGTAATGACCATCCTTGTTCATTTTAGTTATATTGAGGGAGTCTTACAAATAATCCAGCACAGTCTGGAGACCACGTATGACTAAAATACCAACGTCAACCCAAGCAGTTTATTGCCAGTGGGTATGAGCCAGCGTATTTATGAGTCAGTGTTTGGTTTTGTGATAGGATTTTGATTTAATCTCGTCTTTTATGCACCTTCAAAAAAGTCACGTTAATGCACCTAGAGCACTAAAGTGTGTTCATATAAATAATTTTTTTTATTTTTTTTTTAAACCAACACCAGTCCTTTTCATACATAAAGGACAAATATTAAAGAATTTAAAACAAATTTCACCCGTAAATTGTTAAATTGAATGCATTTATTGCATTAAATGAATGATGCACCTTAATTTTATAACACAATGAATTATTTTTAATATACTTCATGACAATATGTGAAAGATTAGTAGGAACATTTGTTTGTATGCATTTTTGTCTTATTTGCAATGCCATATTTAATAAAAAAACACACCTAGAGCACTGAAATGTGCTAATTAAAAATGAGAATTCTTTGACACGATGTGTCAAAAATACAATAATAATCAAAGTTTATAATAGACTAAAACTTAAAAATACTGTCATTCATTGTCTTTGTGTCTGGAGATTGTTTGACAGTTTTACAAACTACTGTCGATGAAGTCAGTCTGAAAAGACGCTAGATATCACAAGAACACGTCCTGTCTTTAGAGATTTCACACACGACGGGGTGAAAAAGGTGTTGAATCGTAAAATAAGCTATCTTTATTTGAGTAAACAAAACAGATCAGGGATTGTTCCACACACACAGTCGGCTGCACTGCACATCACTACATCCATAAACCTTTTCTTTGGTCTTCCTCTGGACCTCCTGCCTGGCAGTTCCAACCCCAGCATCCTTCTACCAATATACTCACTATCCCTCCTCTGTACATGACCAAACCATCTCATTCTGGCCTCTCTGACCTTATCTCCAAAACATCTAACGTGCTGTTCCTCTGATTGACTCATTCCTGATCCTATCCATCTTCGTCACTCCCAAAGAGAACCTCAACATCTTCATCTCTGCCAACTCCAGCTCTGCTTCCTGTCTTTTCCTCAGTGCCACTGTCTCTAGACCAAACATCATCGCTGGTCTCACCACTGTCTTGTATATCTTTCCTTTCATTATGGCTGATACTCTTTTATCACACCCATTCCAACCAGCTTGAACAGGTTTCTTCACCTCTTTTCCACAATCTCCACTGCTCTGGACTGTTGACCCTAAATACTTCAAATCCTCCATCTTCTTGATCTCCCCTCCCTGTAGCCTCATGGTTCCACTTGGGTTCCTCTCATTCACACACATATAGCATATCTCCACCTCTCGAGCTTTTCCTCCACCTGGTCTCTGCTCTCACCACAGATCACAATGTCGTCTGCAAACATCATAGTCCATGGAGATTCCTGTCTAACCTCATCTGTCAGTCTGTCCCTCACCACCGCAAACAAGAAGGGACTCAGAGCCGAACCCTGAAGTAGTCCCACCTCCAACTTGAACTTCTCTGTCACACCTACAGCACACCTCACCGCTGTCTCACAGTTGGTTGCCACTCCAGACTTCCTCATACAGTACCATAGTTCCTCTCTCTGCACCGTCATAGGCTTTTTCCACATCTACAAAGGCACAATGCAGCTCCCTCTGACCTTCTCTGTATTTGTCTACCAGCATTCTTAAAGCAAATACTGCATCTGTAGTACTCTGCTCTCAGTCTAGTTTCCACTACTCTTTCCCATAACTTCATTGTAGTAACTTCATCAACTTTATTCCTCTATAGTTACTGCAATTCTGAACATCTCCCTTATTCTTAAAAATGGGCACCATCACACTTCTTCTCCATTCCTCAGGCATCCCCTCACTCTCTAAGATCCTGTTGAACAGTTTAGCCAGAAACTCTACTGCCTCCTCTCCTAGACACTTCCATACCTCCACAGGTATATCATCAGGACCAACTGCCTTTTCCATACTTCATCCTCTTCAATGCCCCCCTCACTTCATCTTTACTAGTCTCTGCTACTTCATGGTTCACAGTAGTTACCTCTTCTACCCTTTGCTCTATTTCATTTTCCTCATTCATTAGCTCTTCAAAGTACTCTTTCCGGAAGGGGGACTAAACGTAAGACATTACCTGCCTTTCTTTCCTCTGGCTCGGCCCCCTCTGTCTCTGTTTCTGTTCTTATATCTAATGTTTACAATGTCTTTTTTGATGTAACGTCACAGCGCAACTTCGTGATGCCGTCTTTACGGGGAAAGATCGTTTTCGTTGTTTGCCGTTTCTGTGTCGATGTGGCCTCAGGAAATAGTAAGTAAGATACTTGAAATGCAGTGAAGTGCAGTGACACAGATTCATAATGATACATATAATAATAATAATAATACAGGTGAATGGTTGCTGTAATTGTTTGTTTGGACAGTATGACGGCGTTCTGCTCTGTGCTGCTGCTGCTGCTGCTGCTGTGGAGTTATAGTAATGTAGCATCTTTGATATTACGGTTGGATTATTATGGTCGCTGAAACAACACTGGTCTCACTTTGGAACAGTACGGCAATGTGCAATCACAATGATCATCATAATCTTCAAATAAACCAGCAGACGGCAACATAAATGAGATTTATTTTATAAACTGCAGTGGCTTTTCTCTCTCGCGCGGCTGTGATTGTCTCTCTGAACCTTAAAGAGGAAAATAAAATCCCATTATTGTAAGTATTTTCTTAAACGTGCTCGAGTCAAAGGAGCCTCCGCAGCAAACAGTTGATTTATTCATGAGCGTCTTTACAAGTGGAGAGAAAACCAGAGACTGTCTCGCTGTGCAACGATGTCTGTAATCACCATTCGAATATAAGTTATTTTATTTTATTGCCGAGGCTTGAACACAAAGCACCTCTGATCTCGTTTGCAGTGTGTGTGAGAAAGCCGCTCGTCTGCGTATGCGAGGTTCTCCGACTCTTCAATGGACGGAAATTATAGAACAGAGGGAATTAAAATAACATAGAGGTGAGAGCTCAACAACACGTCTTTCTGACAACACTGTATTTAAGCATTCGCCTTCTTGCAAACGCTGTCTTTAAAGGAAAAGTAAATATTGTCACCTTATAAGGTTGGGTTTGCTCCACTACACTGCACAACAATTGCATCATTGGAATAATTACATATAGCATAATTAATGCTGATGAACTTTGTTTGACACTCCTCCCCGCACCACTGAACAAGGACAGCATTAAAGCAGAAGTGACACTTCATGTCTAACTGCTAAATGTCAGTAATTGTGCAAAGTTAATTGAAAATAAAGTCCATTAAATGACTCTGAGCGCACGACTTAAAGAGCTTTTCATTTTTTTATGTCGACACAGCCATGTTCTGGAAAAGAGGAGACCGACTCCTCTAATTAGTCCGTGTGTGTGTGTGTGTGTTATCAACCCTGTGGCTTTTCTTTTTTTTTACAAGAATGAATCCAATCAGTAATAAACCAACTGGCACTGAATACTTAAGTTTTATTTTTGAATTTGGTTTGTCAGCATGGCGTAAAAGGAATGAATGATTCCACAGAACTTTTGCAGCTCTTCTGTTCTATTGTATGAAAACAAATTTAAGTCTATGAGAGAATGAGTTAAAGCATCAGTACGCATTCTCTTGGTGAGGTCTCAATCACTTGTTTCAAGTCTTGCTCTGTTGTAAATATGTCCCTAAAGCAGGATTTGCTTTATGCTGTGACCTGTCAGCCTCAATAAGATCCCTACCTGGAGGACAAACTGAAAACATGTGAGGCTTATTGATAAATGACAGAAAAGACTTCGACATCTTTACAAATTCAGAATTCTCTCCGATTTAAGACGACGCAAAATAGCGCCTCCTTTAACCGATGCAACAGTATCACATGGATGGCTAAGAGAGAGAATGCTAACATGTTTTGTCACAGAAGAGAGGCTGTAAAGAACTTTACCTGCTTATTGCTGTTGCCTTCTTACAAAAGCTAACAAAATGAATCCTGATTCCCTGGCAACAGTCTTCCCTCCCCGGCTCTCCCAGTTCTCGTACTCCAGCCTGAACTCCACGGCCTTGCTTTATCATCTATTTCAAATTGGGAGCATCATTTACATAATTTGCATCGTGTTCTGTTGAAGAACTGAAACCTTTATTGAAACAATTAACTCCAACATGCAAGCATGCAAATATTCCCTTAGACCTCCTAAGTTGCCCCCTGGTGGCCAACTACTACGTCACTCTTACTCCCCAGGCTTCACTTTTCTTACACATGGTCTGTGGGTAGAGCCCCATATTTTCTCTCTATCTAAGACAGTGGTGTTGTCACAGCATTCGGCAACACGACCTCTAACGTTGACCCTTGTTAAAATTCACAGGGTGGTCTCATCACAGGCCATCTTGGTTCATCCAATATTCATGTTCAGTCACACTCCCCGGGAACCGACCGAAAAAACTCTCTCAATCAATATTTCCCTTTTTTTCCCCTTCATTCATGCACTTTCTCTGTGTCACTGCTGCCGTGTTCAGCTCTTTTTTTATTGTTTCATTTTTCAATCTTTCACGAGCTTCGTCTTCTCCGCCGGTTTCAACCCAACGTGCGAGAGCGAGGCGATCAGTATCTGCTCCTCGAAATGTTTGCGTCACGTTGTCCGTCACCTGCGATGAGCACATAACACGTTCATTTGTAGAGGGAAGCACTTGTTTACTTGTTTTACCTCCTTCAGAGGAGTCGACGATTTATGTTTCGTGAGTTGTGGCTCGTAATCGCGGCTAATTTATGACTCGAGAAGACACGTTTGGCCATTTTGGCGCTCGTCTGTGGAATCCAAACTCACTAATTGCTAGTATTCTAGTTGTGATTACAAGCACGACTCATCACGCGATCATATTTTTTCCCCGATGACACAAGTGTCATGCGCACGCTTTTTAAAAAAAAATTATTTTCTCCTCTTAATCAGGCCTCAGTGCACTCATATTGAGTCACTTGTCTCCTATCAGTGTTTTAATCCATGCAGCGGAATGAGTTCTGGCTCCTTAGGCACTACAAACACGACAATCTGCCATCGAGGAGCAACAGGACTGGAAGCCAACGCACGGTCGCCCATACAGTGAACAGCGCGGAGAGGAAGAACAAACAGACTGATAGACAGATGGAGAGAAATAGGATGGCAGCAGTCCAGGCAGAGGGAATAGTGTATTGATTCAAAACATGGGTGGGTGAAGAGAGAGAGAGAGACAATGAGGTAGTGGATGAAGTTTGGGGGAAAAAACAAACAGAACTTTGTAAAGACTTGACATCAGTTGTTAAACAATGAGAAAATCATGTTATTTATTTAGTTATTCCATGATCAGTATCAGATTCATCACAGTGTTTTGTCTTAACGAATGGGCTCTGTGAAGCAAAACTATCAGAGCTGACTGAGAGAGAGAGTGTTTAACGATGCAGGAATGGGCGGGGCAAAAAGCATTTGTCCATGGACACTACCGTTTTAATTTTAAGTCCTTTTAATTGTATAAACAACCCTATTAGACGTGTTTTTGTATGTGATTTTCATGTAAAAAAAATATAGAGATATATTTTAATTTCTGTTTTTTTTTATGAAATTGACATTTTCCAAGCGCACTTTGCTCTTTTGCTTTTTCTTAATTTTAAATTGTTAATACACTATTTTAACATGCAGTAACTTGTAAATAACTGACAGATATTGAAAGTTATTCTGGAAAATTGGGCAATTTTCTATCCCTTTATGGGATAGAAAAACACCAAAAAAGCACCAAAAAAAGTCCAGACGGACATTTTGAGGCTTAGGCATTAAAGCGTTCAGTTATGGGGGCGTGACCAACTGTATTCTGGAACGTAAGGGCACCATCTTTTAGTCCAAAATCACTATACAATTAATTTTCCATCAACTAACACATCCATCTTAGTTTTGAATCTCGTAAAGTAAAATTCTCTGCTTCACATCTGTAAATAAAAGCGATATTTGCTGATTCTGGAGGCCAATCAATAACAGGGTGAAGGCTGACTCTTTAACAGAGCAGAAAATGTTTATTTATTAAAGCACTTTACAGTTTAAGATTTATTTTTACAGAGCTGATAACCGGAGTGCGTTTTTTTTTATTGCTTTTGGTCTCATTTCAGACTCAAAAACCCTGTTTTGGCAGCTTTTCCCAACCTGCAGATATAGTAATAATATAATTGTTCGGGTGAATTCATTTAAGGTTTTGCCAAAAAAAGAAATCAACAGCTACCTGACGACCAATATCGTTTCTGACCTTTAAATGTCCTGAGAAACGTCTTCTCTTTCGGCCGTAACAGGAGAATGTGAAAGTTCAACACGAGAGGATAAAAGACCGATCAAATCCAGTTTGTGCTTCTGCTCGGAATGACCTGATATCCTCACAAACACATACAGTGTTAGGACTTTAGCTTTGTTCCTATATTATTGACTTATTCTGCTGTATGAGACACTTTACACATCGCCTCGTTTTATCCTCCTTAAGTTTAAAAGACGGGGCTTGGCAGAATTTAAATAATTCATGCTGCTCAAAGCTCCTGGCTCAACTGCTTGACAGTTTACACAGACATCCTTGTCACTGTCCTTAAAAACACTCCTACACAGGATTTATGACTAACGCGCGTTAAAGATACAGCAGTTTGTTGTCCACGGTCTTAAAATGTTGATACTGACGAGTCGACAAAGTCAAGGAAGTAAAAGAAATGTTCCCTAACCGCTGCTTTATCGGCAACCGTTTCAAAATGTCAGGATTCATTCATCAGGAGGGGGGAGGAGGAGCTGCAGCAGTAAATGGCATAACATCCCAGGAAGCAGGAGTGTTGCAACAAGGCGGGCAATTTTCGGGGGGCCCCCCGAGCTGAGAGGGGGGTCCCCAGGAACCACAGGCTTTATATTTTATATTCTTTGACATTTTTTTTGGCTGCCATCCAGTAATATTCTCCTGATTTCACGTGATCTCACCTCTCGAACTCACCTTCTTTCTGTCTTCCATCTGTGCTAACGAGGTGTGAGTGAAACTAAGCTGCTCCTGTTGCCGAGTCAGTTGATTTCCCTGTTACTGTAAAGCGGAGGGTGTCGGATCGGCCAGCAGGTGTCAGTGTTGTGCAAGGATGCCGGTGCAGCTGCATGAGAAGGCAAAACCAGTCATGTCTGCTGATGAGGGCACGAGGCTGACATGTTTACACTGGGAAATATTATTATCTCCACTAAAGTACAGCGAGTGAATCTGTTCATCAAAGAGTGCTCTCAGATAGATAGATAGGTAGATAGATAGATAGATAGATAGATAGAATGATAGATAGAACGATAGATGGATGGATGGATAGATAGATAGAACGATAGATAGATAGATAGATAGATAGATAGATAGATAGATAGATAGATAGATGGGTAGATAGATAGATAGATAGATAGATAGATAGATAGATAGATAGAACGATGGATGATAGATAGATAGATAGATAGATAGATAGATAGATAGATAGATAGATAGATAGAAAGAACGATAGATAGAACAATGGATGGATGGATGGATAGATAGATAGATAGATAGATAGATAGATAGATAGATAGATAGATAGATAGATAGATAGATAGATAGATAGATAGATAGATAGATAGAACGATGGATGGATGGATAAATAGATAGATAGATAGGCAGACAGGCAGACAGACAGACGAGTGAAAGGGAACTTTCCTGTGGTATTTATCATGCTACAGTAGGTGCGGGCAGCTCCAACTTCTGGCCCAGTTTCCCCTGATTCAGCTTTGTCGTCTGTGCCAACAGCTCACACACGCACACTAACACACACACACACACACACACACACACTGTTCTGTGCCTCTTCTCGTCTTCCAGACAGGACACGGAGGAGCTCGACTCACCAGCCAAGATGTGACTCTGCATCCAGCTCTCAGTATGCATGAGTGTGTCCGAGCCAATGTCTGAATGTTTTACTTTTGTTTTTTTTTTATCTCTCATGTTCTGGCATCTTTCAGCTTCCTTGTCTCTTCTTTGGCCAACATGTGTAGTTCTCTCGGTGTCTGCACAACAGCCAAGATTTTTACTTTCAGCTTTTGGGAGCACTGCATTACTGAGTCAATTTCAATTATTTATTTATTTTTTTAAATTAAAAAGTAAAGATTTAATGTCCTCTTTCAATGTGTAAATGAATGAATGATTGCCAGTGAAATATTACAATTATTTAATCTGTGAAATTAGTTCCTGAATGTAGCAACAAACTACTTAAAGTACTTTTTTTGGGACGTCTTTTCGATATGGGTTAACAGGAAAACAAGTTTTCCTGGTGTTTTTTGTTATATGTGAAATACAATGATTTAAAAAATTAAATAGGGCATATAGTTTTACTGGCACTGGTAGTTCTAACTCCAAAAATGGTCATATAATGATACTAAATGGTTGTAATCTGGGGCCTTCTATAATCCCATGTGTCGTCTCTGTGTGAACTTCTCTTGTGCAGCATTTGTTCTTTTATGGTGTTTGGGAAACAGCACAACTGTCCCTGGAATAGACTGTGGGTACTTGTCAAATGACGGCATGCATTGATCCGTGACGTTTGGTACCATGGTACCACAATGGTAAATAAGTGACTTTGTAGGAATTGTTTTTCATTTTATTTCAAAAGGCCCCCATGAAAAATTTCAAAACTCGACCCCACTGCTTAAAAAAAACCCTGAACGTTCAGCATTTTATAAAAAAAACAACAACAACTTCCAACTGGGTAGCGGCAGGGTGGTGGTGGTGATGTGAGATTGAGGCAACAGCTAATTACTCAGAACTCCTCAAAGGGACAATCACATGTCCAATGAAGCTTTAACTCATTTATTGCTAGATAATTCAATATTTGTTCTGTGGGTTGCTCCATGACTTTGGCCCGGTCAATTTTCAAACTCCTTGATGGATTATAATACAATGTTTTGACATTTGCAGTTCCTGGACCCGATAAAGTCTGTGATACTTGACTTAAACTCTTATAATAGCGTGTTTTGATTGCAGGAAACTGGAATGGTATTGAGACAGCAGTCACTTATTTGTCTTGCAGGAGTTAACTCTGTCTGCTAGTCACAAAACACAAGGTGACATGACAGCAAGTTGCTACATACCTAAAAACAATAATTTGCACATATTTTCTCACTTCTTACATTTTTTGCTGTAATGAGACGGAATTATCTGCATTATTTAAATACTCATCACTGTTTTACAGTTTAATGAGATGTTTTTTTTCAGAATCATTCAGTGCAGGGATATGGAATTTGAATGCTGATATAATACAATCCTGAGATAGCAATGGACAATGAGATAACACAACTATAGCCTCATTGCTGGTTGTCTAATTAAACAGTGCAGGATTAGGCATGTGAATTAGTGTAAGGCTCACTGCCTTCAGACCTGCTGTAATTCCTTGGTTGTAACCAGTGTTGTAATGTTACAAAGTGCAAATACTTTGTTACTGTACTTAAGTAGAATTTTCACATATCTGTGCTTTACTTCGTTATTTATATTTCTGAGAACTTTTACTTTTACTCCACATTTCCTAAATAAAATGTGCACTTTTACTAGATACATTTCCCTTAACCATCTTCGTTATTCGTTACGACATAATAAAAGTTGATGACGTAATGCCTGTTTGCCTAGTTGTTTTTAGCAGCACTGACCTCTGACACCAACAAGGCATGTGTAGCCAAAGAACTACAGCTCAATGGATATTTTTGATTGTTGATGTTTATGTGTGGAAAAAATCCCAGTAGTTTCTGAAATAATCAGACCAGCCTGTTTGACACCAACAACAATTGGGCATCAGTGGAGAAAGAAACTGCCTTTTAAAAGAAGAAGAAATCTCTGACAGAACCAGACTCAAAGATGTGCAGCCACCTGCCTCGACCGGGTGGGGTGAAAAAAAAATGGAGAACATTGGAGAGGTAGGGGAACGAAAGGGGGGAGAGAAAGGTCAAGAGGGAGATGAGGTAGAGACAGAAGAAAAGGACCAGGAGCAGAAACACAACAATTGTAAGTTTATGCAGGACAGTCAGTGATGACATATTTATAGAACTACATTTATATAAGCAACAGCAGAGACTGTTGATAAAAATTATACCGATAATAATAAGTACTACTAATTTTAATAATATGTGACAATTAAGTCATAGTATAGTATGTCGTCCAAAATCGGTCAAAAAAGTCATAGTATAGTATGTCGTCCAAAATCACATAAAAAGTCATAGTATAGTATGTCGTCCAAAATTGGTCAAAAAAGTCATAGTATACTTTGTCGTCCAAAATCACATAAAAAGGTCATAGTATAGTATGTCGTCTAAAATTAGTCAAAAAATTCATAGTATAGTATGTCGTCCAAAATCAGTCCAAATAGTCATAGTATAGTATGTCGTCCAAAATCAGTCAAAAAATTCATAGTATAGTATGTCGTCCAAAATCACATAAAAAGGTCATAGTATAGTATGTCGTCCAAAATCGGTCAAAAAAGTCATAGTATAGTATGTCGTCCAGAATCACATAAAAAGGTAATAGTATAGTATGTCGTCTAAAATTAGTCAAAAAAGTCATAGTATAGTATGTCGTCCAAAATCAGTCCAAATAGTCATAGTATAGTATGTCGTCCAAAATCGGTCAAAAACGTCATAGTATAGCATGTCGTCCAAAATCGGTCAAAAAAGTCATAGTATAGTATGTCGTCCAAAATCGGTCAAAAAAGTCATAGTATAGTATGTCGTCCAAAATCACATAAAAAAGTCATAGTATAGTATGTCGTCAGCAGGTGTCAGTGTTGTGCAAGGATGCCGGTGCAGCTGCATGAGAAGGCAAAACCAGTCATGTCTGCTGATGAGGGCACGAGGCTGACATGTTTACACTGGGAAATATTATTATCTCCACTAAAGTACAGCGAGTGAATCTGTTCATCAAAGAGTGCTCTCAGATAGATAGATAGGTAGATAGATAGATAGATAGATAGATAGAATGATAGATAGAACGATAGATGGATGGATGGATAGATAGATAGAACGATAGATAGATAGATAGATAGATAGATAGATAGATAGATAGATAGATAGATAGATAGATGGGTAGATAGATAGATAGATAGATAGATAGATAGATAGATAGATAGAACGATGGATGATAGATAGATAGATAGATAGATAGATAGATAGATAGATAGATAGATAGATAGAAAGAACGATAGATAGAACAATGGATGGATGGATGGATAGATAGATAGATAGATAGATAGATAGATAGATAGATAGATAGATAGATAGATAGATAGATAGATAGATAGATAGATAGATAGAACGATGGATGGATGGATAAATAGATAGATAGATAGGCAGACAGGCAGACAGACAGACGAGTGAAAGGGAACTTTCCTGTGGTATTTATCATGCTACAGTAGGTGCGGGCAGCTCCAACTTCTGGCCCAGTTTCCCCTGATTCAGCTTTGTCGTCTGTGCCAACAGCTCACACACGCACACTAACACACACACACACACACACACACACACTGTTCTGTGCCTCTTCTCGTCTTCCAGACAGGACACGGAGGAGCTCGACTCACCAGCCAAGATGTGACTCTGCATCCAGCTCTCAGTATGCATGAGTGTGTCCGAGCCAATGTCTGAATGTTTTACTTTTGTTTTTTTTTTATCTCTCATGTTCTGGCATCTTTCAGCTTCCTTGTCTCTTCTTTGGCCAACATGTGTAGTTCTCTCGGTGTCTGCACAACAGCCAAGATTTTTACTTTCAGCTTTTGGGAGCACTGCATTACTGAGTCAATTTCAATTATTTATTTATTTTTTTAAATTAAAAAGTAAAGATTTAATGTCCTCTTTCAATGTGTAAATGAATGAATGATTGCCAGTGAAATATTACAATTATTTAATCTGTGAAATTAGTTCCTGAATGTAGCAACAAACTACTTAAAGTACTTTTTTTGGGACGTCTTTTCGATATGGGTTAACAGGAAAACAAGTTTTCCTGGTGTTTTTTGTTATATGTGAAATACAATGATTTAAAAAATTAAATAGGGCATATAGTTTTACTGGCACTGGTAGTTCTAACTCCAAAAATGGTCATATAATGATACTAAATGGTTGTAATCTGGGGCCTTCTATAATCCCATGTGTCGTCTCTGTGTGAACTTCTCTTGTGCAGCATTTGTTCTTTTATGGTGTTTGGGAAACAGCACAACTGTCCCTGGAATAGACTGTGGGTACTTGTCAAATGACGGCATGCATTGATCCGTGACGTTTGGTACCATGGTACCACAATGGTAAATAAGTGACTTTGTAGGAATTGTTTTTCATTTTATTTCAAAAGGCCCCCATGAAAAATTTCAAAACTCGACCCCACTGCTTAAAAAAAACCCTGAACGTTCAGCATTTTATAAAAAAAACAACAACAACTTCCAACTGGGTAGCGGCAGGGTGGTGGTGGTGATGTGAGATTGAGGCAACAGCTAATTACTCAGAACTCCTCAAAGGGACAATCACATGTCCAATGAAGCTTTAACTCATTTATTGCTAGATAATTCAATATTTGTTCTGTGGGTTGCTCCATGACTTTGGCCCGGTCAATTTTCAAACTCCTTGATGGATTATAATACAATGTTTTGACATTTGCAGTTCCTGGACCCGATAAAGTCTGTGATACTTGACTTAAACTCTTATAATAGCGTGTTTTGATTGCAGGAAACTGGAATGGTATTGAGACAGCAGTCACTTATTTGTCTTGCAGGAGTTAACTCTGTCTGCTAGTCACAAAACACAAGGTGACATGACAGCAAGTTGCTACATACCTAAAAACAATAATTTGCACATATTTTCTCACTTCTTACATTTTTTGCTGTAATGAGACGGAATTATCTGCATTATTTAAATACTCATCACTGTTTTACAGTTTAATGAGATGTTTTTTTTCAGAATCATTCAGTGCAGGGATATGGAATTTGAATGCTGATATAATACAATCCTGAGATAGCAATGGACAATGAGATAACACAACTATAGCCTCATTGCTGGTTGTCTAATTAAACAGTGCAGGATTAGGCATGTGAATTAGTGTAAGGCTCACTGCCTTCAGACCTGCTGTAATTCCTTGGTTGTAACCAGTGTTGTAATGTTACAAAGTGCAAATACTTTGTTACTGTACTTAAGTAGAATTTTCACATATCTGTGCTTTACTTCGTTATTTATATTTCTGAGAACTTTTACTTTTACTCCACATTTCCTAAATAAAATGTGCACTTTTACTAGATACATTTCCCTTAACCATCTTCGTTATTCGTTACGACATAATAAAAGTTGATGACGTAATGCCTGTTTGCCTAGTTGTTTTTAGCAGCACTGACCTCTGACACCAACAAGGCATGTGTAGCCAAAGAACTACAGCTCAATGGATATTTTTGATTGTTGATGTTTATGTGTGGAAAAAATCCCAGTAGTTTCTGAAATAATCAGACCAGCCTGTTTGACACCAACAACAATTGGGCATCAGTGGAGAAAGAAACTGCCTTTTAAAAGAAGAAGAAATCTCTGACAGAACCAGACTCAAAGATGTGCAGCCACCTGCCTCGACCGGGTGGGGTGAAAAAAAAATGGAGAACATTGGAGAGGTAGGGGAACGAAAGGGGGGAGAGAAAGGTCAAGAGGGAGATGAGGTAGAGACAGAAGAAAAGGACCAGGAGCAGAAACACAACAATTGTAAGTTTATGCAGGACAGTCAGTGATGACATATTTATAGAACTACATTTATATAAGCAACAGCAGAGACTGTTGATAAAAATTATACCGATAATAATAAGTACTACTAATTTTAATAATATGTGACAATTAAGTCATAGTATAGTATGTCGTCCAAAATCGGTCAAAAAAGTCATAGTATAGTATGTCGTCCAAAATCACATAAAAAGTCATAGTATAGTATGTCGTCCAAAATTGGTCAAAAAAGTCATAGTATACTTTGTCGTCCAAAATCACATAAAAAGGTCATAGTATAGTATGTCGTCTAAAATTAGTCAAAAAATTCATAGTATAGTATGTCGTCCAAAATCAGTCCAAATAGTCATAGTATAGTATGTCGTCCAAAATCAGTCAAAAAATTCATAGTATAGTATGTCGTCCAAAATCACATAAAAAGGTCATAGTATAGTATGTCGTCCAAAATCGGTCAAAAAAGTCATAGTATAGTATGTCGTCCAGAATCACATAAAAAGGTAATAGTATAGTATGTCGTCTAAAATTAGTCAAAAAAGTCATAGTATAGTATGTCGTCCAAAATCAGTCCAAATAGTCATAGTATAGTATGTCGTCCAAAATCGGTCAAAAACGTCATAGTATAGCATGTCGTCCAAAATCGGTCAAAAAAGTCATAGTATAGTATGTCGTCCAAAATCGGTCAAAAAAGTCATAGTATAGTATGTCGTCCAAAATCACATAAAAAAGTCATAGTATAGTATGTCGTCCAAAATCAGTCCAAATAGTCATAGTATAGTATGTTGTCCAAAATCACATAAAAAGGTCATAGTATAGTATGTCGTCCAAAATCGGTCAAAAAAGTCATAGTATAGTATGTCGTCCAAAATCGGTCAAAATAGTCATAGTATAGTATGTCGTCCAAAATTGGTCAAAAAAGTCATAGTATAGTATGTCGTCCAAAATCACATAAAAAAGTCATAGTATAGTATGTCGTCTAAATTCAGTCAAAAAAGTCATAGTATAGTATGTCGTCCAAAATCGGTCAAAAAAGTCATAGTATAGTATGTCGTCCAAAATCACATAAAAAGGTCATAGTATAGTATGTCGTCTAAAATTAGTCAAAAAATTCATAGTATAGTATGTCGTCCAAAATCGGTCAAAATAGTCATAGTATAGTATGTCGTCCAAAATCGGTCAAAATAGTCATAGTATAGTATGTCGTCCAAAATCAGTCAAAAAAGTCATAGTATAGTATGTCGTCCAAAATCACATAAAACCGTCATAGTATAGTATGTCGTCCAAAATCGGTCAAAAAAGTCATAGTATAGTATGTCGTCCAAAATCACATAAAAAGGTCATAGTATAGTATGTCGTCTAAAATTAGTCAAAAAAGTCATAGTATAGTATGTCGTCTAAAATCAGTCCAAATAGTCATAGTATAGTATGTCGTCCAAAATCGGTCAAAAACGTCATAGTATAGTATGTCGTCCAAAATCGGTCAAAAAACTCATAGTATAGTATGTCGTCCAAAATCACATAAAAAGGTCATAGTATAGTATGTCGTCCAAAATCACATAAAAATGTCATAGTATAGTATGTCGTCCAAAATCACATAAAAAGGTCATAGTATAGTATGTCGTCCAAAATCACATAAAAAAGGTCATAGTATAGTATGTTGTCCAAATTCAGTCAAAAAAGTCATAGTATAGTATGTCGTCCAAAATTGGTCAAAAAAGTCATAGTATAGTATGTCGTCCAAAATCACATAAAAAGGTCATAGTATAGTATGTCGTCTAAAATCAGTCAAAAAATTCATAGTATAGTATGTCGTCCAAAATCGGTCAAAATAGTCATAGTATAGTATGTCGTCCAAAATCAGTCAAAAAAGTCATCGTATAGTATGTCGTCCAAAATCACATAAAAAGGTCATAGTATAGTATGTCGTCCAAAATCGGTCAAAAAAGTCATAGTATAGTATGTCGTCCAAAATCACATAAAAAGGTCATAGTATAGTATGTCGTCCAAAATCACATAAAAAAGGTCATAGTATAGTATGTTGTCCAAATTCAGTCAAAAAAGTCATAGTATAGTATGTCGTCCAAAATTGGTCAAAAAAGTCATAGTATAGTATGTCGTCCAAAATCACATAAAAAGGTCATAGTATAGTATGTCGTCTAAAATCAGTCAAAAAATTCATAGTATAGTATGTCGTCCAAAATCGGTCAAAATAGTCATAGTATAGTATGTCGTCCAAAATCAGTCAAAAAAGTCATCGTATAGTATGTCGTCCAAAATCACATAAAAAGGTCATAGTATAGTATGTCGTCCAAAATCGGTCAAAAAAGTCATAGTATAGTATGTCGTCCAAAATCACATAAAAAGGTCATAGTATAGTATGTCGTCTAAAATTAGTCAAAAAAGTCATAGTATAGTATGTCGTCCAAAATCAGTCCAAATAGTCATAGTATAGTATGTCGTCCAAAATCGGTCAAAGACGTCATAGTATAGTATGTCGTCCAAAATCGGTCAAAAAACTCATAGTATAGTATGTCGTCCAAAATCGGTCAAAAAAGTCATCGTATAGTATGTCGTCCAAAATCACATAAAAAAGTCATAGTATAGTATGTCGTCCAAAATCACATAAAAAAGTCATAGTATAATATGTCGTCCAAAATCACATAAAAAGGTCATAGTATAGTATGTCGTCTAAATTCAGTCAAAATAGTCATAGTATAGTATGTTGTCCAAAATCAGTCAAAAAAGTCATAGTATAGTATGTCGTCCAAAATCACATAAAAAGGTCATAGTATAGTATGTCGTCCAAAATCAGTCAAAAAAGTCATAGTATAGTATGTCGTCCAAAATCACATAAAAAGGTCATAGTATAGTATGTCGTCCAAAATCACATAAAAAGGTCATAGTATAGTATGTCGTCCAAAATCGGTCAAAAAAGTCATAGTTTAGTATGTCGTCCAGAATCACATAAAAAGGTAATAGTATAGTATGTCGTCTAAAATTAGTCAAAAAAGTCATTGTATAGTATGTCGTCCAAAATCAGTACAAATAGTCATAGTATAGTATGTCGTCCAAAATCGGTCAAAAACGTCATAGTATAGCATGTTGTCCAAAATCGGTCAAAAAAGTCATAGTATAGTATGTCGTCCAAAATCGGTCAAAAAAGTCATAGTATAGTATGTCGTCCAAAATCACATAAAAAGGTCATAGTATAGTATGTCGTCCAAAATCACATAAAAAGGTCATAGTATAGTATGTCGTCCAAAATCACATAAAAAGGTCATAGTATAGTATGTCGTCCAAAATCACATAAAAAGGTCATAGTATAGTATGTCGTCCAAAATCGGTCAAAAAAGTCATAGTATAGTATGTCGTCCAAAATCACTTAAAAGGTGATAGTATAGTATGTCGTCCAAAATCGGTCAAAAAAGTCATAGTATAGTATGTCGTCCAAAATCACATAAAAAAGTCATAGTATAGTATGTCAACCAAAATCAGTCCAAATAGTCATAGTATAGTATGTCGTCCAAAATCGGTCAAAATAGTCATAGTATAGTATGTCGTCCAAAATTGGTCAAAAAAGTCATAGTATAGTATGTCGTCCAAAATCACATAAAAAGGTCATAGTATAGTATGTCGTCCAAAATCACATAAAAAGGTCATAGTATAGTATGTCGTCTAAAATTAGTCATAAAAGCCATAGTATAGTATGTCTTCCAAAATCGGTCAAAATAGTCATAGTATAGTATGTCGTCCAAAATTGGTCAAAAAAGTCATAGTATAGTATGTCGTCCAAAATCACATAAAAAGGTCATAGTATAGTATGTCGTCCAAATTCAGTCAAAAAAGTCATAGTATAGTATGTCGTCCAAAATCACATGAAAAGGTCATAGTATAGTATGTCGTCCAAAATCGGTCAAAAAAGTCATAGTATAGTATGTCGTCCAAAATCGGTCAAAATACTCATAGTATAGTATGTCGTCCAAAATCGGTCAAAATAGTCATAGTATAGTATGTCGTCCAAAATTGGTCAAAATAGTCATAGTATAGTATGTCGTCCAAAATCAGTCAAAAAAGTCATAGTATAGTATGTCGTCCAAAATCACATAAAAAGGTCATAGTATAGTATGTCGTCCAAAATCGGTTAAAAAAGTCATAGTATAGTATGTCGTCCAAAATCACATAAAAAGGTCATAGTATAGTATGTCGTCTAAAATTAGTCAAAAAAGTCATAGTATAGTATGTCGTCCAAAATCAGTCCAAATAGTCATAGTATAGTATGTCGTCCAAAATCGGTCAAAAACGTCATAGTATAGTATGTCGTCCAAAATCGGTCAAAAAACTCATAGTATAGTATGTCGTCCAAAATCACATAAAAAGGTCATAGTATAGTATGTCGTCCAAAATCACATAAAAAGGTCATAGTATAGTATGTCGTCCAAAATCGGTCAAAAAGGTCATAGTATAGTATGTCGTCCAAAATCACATAAAAAGGTCATAGTATAGTATGTCGTCCAAAATCACATAAAAAAGTCATAGTATAGTATGTCGTCCAAAATCACATAAAAAGGTCATAGTATAGTATGTCGTCCAAAATCGGTCAAAAAGGTCATAGTATAGTATGTCGTCCAAAATCGGTCAAAAAAGTCATAGTATAGTATGTCGTCTAAAATCACATAAAAAAGTCATAGTATAGTATGTCGTCCAAAATCAGTCCAAATAGTCATAGTATAGTATGTCGTCCAAAATCACATAAAAAGGTCATAGTATAGTATGTCGTCCAAAATCACATAAAAAGGTCATAGTATAGTATGTTGTCCAAAATCGGTCAAAAAAGTCATAGTATAGTATGTCGTCCAAAATCACTTAAAAGGTGATAGTATAGTATGTCGTCCAAAATCGGTCAAAAAAGTCATAGTATAGTATGTCGTCCAAAATCACATAAAAAGGTCATAGTATAGTATGGTGTCCAAAATCGGTCAAAAAAGTCATAGTATAGTATGTCGTCCAAAATCAGTCAAAAAAGTCATAGTATAGTATGTCGTCCAAAATGTCATAGTATAGTATGTCGTCCAAAATTTGTCAATCACACAATGAAGTCATGGTATAGTATTTTTTCTATACACATCTCAGGATTACAGTAGGTACTTGTTCCAACCAGGAGTTGAACCCCAGTCTCCTTGGTTAAAGGTGAATGTGTTAACCACTACACCAAACCTGTGACTAACTTTAGGACTACGTTGTTCTAAATAACACCAAAACATAATAGTATAGTATGTCGTCCAAAATCGGTCAAAAAAGTCATAGTATAGTATGTCGTCCAAAATCACATAAAAAGGTCATAGTATAGTATGTCGTCTTAAATTAGTCAAAAAAGTCATAGTATAGTATGTCGTCCAAAATCACATAAAAAGGTCATAGTATAGTATGTCGTCCAAAATCGGTCAAAAAAGTCATAGTATAGTATGTCGTCCAAAATCACATAAAAAGGTCATAGTATAGTATGTCGTCAAAAATTAGTCAAAAAATTCATAGTATAGTATGTCGTCCAAAATCGGTCAAAAAAGTTATAGTATAGTATGTCGTCCAAAATCACATAAAAAAAGTCATAGTATAGTATGTCGTCCAAAATCAGTCCAAATAGTCATAGTATAGTATGTCGTCCAAAATCGGTCAAAATAGTCATAGTATAGTATGTCGTCCAAAATTGGTCAAAAAAGTCATAGTATAGTATGTCGTCCAGAATCGGTCAAAATAGTCATAGTATAGTATGTCGTCCAAAATCACATAAAAAGGTCATAGTATAGTATGTCGTCCAAAATCGGTCAAAAAAGTTATAGTATAGTATGTCGTCCAAAATCACATAAAAAAGTCATAGTATAGTATGTCGTCCAAAATCAGTCAAAAAAGTCATAGTATAGTATGTCGTCCAAAATGTCATAGTATAGTATGTCGTCCAAAATCTGTCAATCACACAATGAAGTCATGGTATAGTATTTTTTCTATACACATCTCAGGATTACAGTAGGTACTTGTTCCAACCAGGAATTGAACCCCAGTCTCCTTGGTTAAAGGTGAATGTGTTAACCACTACACCAAACCTGTGACTGACTTTAGGACTACGTTGTTCTAAATAACACCAAAACATAATAGTATAGTATGTCGTCCAAAATCGGTCAAAAAAGTCATAGTATAGTATGTCGTCCAAAATCACATAAAAAGGTCATAGTATAGTATGTCGTCTTAAATTAGTCAAAAAAGTCATAGTATAGTATGTCGTCCAAAATCACATAAAAAGGTCATAGTATAGTATGTCGTCCAAAATCGGTCAAAAAAGTCATAGTATAGTATGTCGTCCAAAATCACATAAAAAGGTCATAGTATAGTATGTCGTCAAAAATTAGTCAAAAAATTCATAGTATAGTATGTCGTCCAAAATCGGTCAAAAAAGTTATAGTATAGTATGTCGTCCAAAATCACATAAAAAAGTCATAGTATAGTATGTCGTCCAAAATCAGTCCAAATAGTCATAGTATAGTATGTCGTCCAAAATCGGTCAAAATAGTCATAGTATAGTATGTCGTCCAAAATTGGTCAAAAAAGTCATAGTATAGTATGTCGTCCAGAATCGGTCAAAATAGTCATAGTATAGTATGTCGTCCAAAATCAGTCAAAAAAGTCATAGTATAGTATGTCGTCCAAAATCACATAAAAAGGTCATAGTATAGTATGTCGTCCAAAATCGGTCAAAAAAGTTATAGTATAGTATGTCGTCCAAAATCACATAAAAAAGTCATAGTATAGTATGTCGTCCAAAATCAGTCCAAATAGTCATAGTATAGTATGTCGTCCAAAATCGGTCAAAATAGTCATAGTATAGTATGTCGTCCAAAATTGGTCAAAAAAGTCATAGTATAGTATGTCGTCCAAAATCACATAAAAAGGTCATAGTATAGTATGTCGTCCAAAATCACATAAAAAGGTCATAGTATAGTATGTCGTCCAAAATCGGTCAAAATACTCATAGTATAGTATGTCGTCCAAAATCGGTCAAAATAGTCATAGTATAGTATGTCGTCCAAAATCGGTCAAAATAGTCATAGTATAGTATGTCGTCCAAAATCAGTCAAAAAAGTCATAGTATAGAATGTCGTCCAAAATCACATAAAAAGGTCATAGTATAGTATGTCGTCCAAAATCGGTCAAAAAAGTCATAGTATAGTATGTCGTCCAAAATCACATAAAAAGGTCATAGTATAGTATGTCGTCTAAAATTAGTCAAAAAAGTCATAGTATAGTATGTCGTCCAAAATCAGTCCAAATAGTCATAGTATAGTATGTCGTCCAAAATCGGTCAAAAACGTCATAGTATAGTATGTCGTCCAAAATCGGTCAAAAAACTCATAGTATAGTATGTCGTCCAAAATCACATAAAAAGGTCATAGTATAGTATGTCGTCCAAATTCAGTCAAAAAAGTCATAGTATAGTATGTCGTCCAAAATCACATGAAAAGGTCATAGTATAGTATGTCGTCCAAAATCGGTCAAAAAAGTCATAGTATAGTATGTCGTCCAAAATCGGTCAAAATACTCATAGTAAAGTATGTCGTCCAAAATCGGTCAAAATAGTCATAGTATATAGTATGTCGTCCAAAATCAGTCAAAAAAGTCATAGTATAGTATGTCGTCCAAAATCACATAAAAAGGTCATAGTATAGTATGTCGTCCGAAATCGGTCAAAAAAGTCATAGTATAGTATGTCGTCCAAAATCACATAAAAAGGTCATAATATAGTATGTCGTCTAAAATTAGTCAAAAAAGTCATAGTATAGTATGTCTTCCAAAATCAGTCCAAATAGTCATAGTATAGTATGCCGTCCAAAATCGGTCAAAAAATTCATAGTATAGTATGTCGTCCAAAATCGGTCAAAAAAGTCATAGTATAGTATGTCGTCCAAAATCGGTCAAAAAAGTCATCGTATAGTATGTTGTCCAAAATCACATAAAAAGGTCATAGTATAGTATGTCGTCTAAAATTAGTCAAAAAATTCATAGTATAGTATGTCGTCCAAAATCGGTCAAAATAGTCATAGTATAGTATGTCGTCCAAAATCAGTCCAAATAGTCATAGTATAGTATGTCGTCCAAAATCACATAAAAAGGTCATAGTATAGTATGTCGTCCAAAATCGGTCAAAAAAGTCATAGTGTAGTATGTCGTCCAAAATCACATAAAAAGGTCATAGTATAGTATGTCGTCAAAAATTAGTCAAAAAATTCATAGTATAGTATGTCGTCCAAAATCGGTCAAAAAAGTCATAGTATAGTATGTCGTCCAAAATCAGTCCAAATAGTCATAGTATAGTATGTCGTCCAAAATCGGTCAAAAAAGTCATAGTATAGTATGTCGTCCAAGATCAGTCAAAAAAGTCATAGTATAGTATGTCGTCCAAGATCGGTCAAAAAAGTCATAGTATGGTATGTCGTCCAAAATCACATAAAAAGGTCATAGTATAGTATGTCGTCCGAAATCAGTAAAAAAAGTCATAGTATAGTATGTCGTCCAAAATCGGTCAAAAAAGTCATAGTATAGTATGTCGTCCAAAATCACATAAAAAAGTCATAGTATAGTATGTCTTCCAAAATCAGTCCAAATAGTCATAGTATAGTATGCCGTCCAAAATCGGTATGTGGTCCAAAATCGGTCAAAAAAGTCATAGTATAGTATGTCGTCCAAAATCGGTCAAAAAAGTCATCGTATAGTATGTTGTCAAAAATCACATAAAAAGGTCATAGTATAGTATGTCGTCTAAAATTAGTCAAAAAATTCATAGTATAGCATGTCGTCCAAAATCGGTCAAAATAGTCATAGTATAGTCAGTCAGTCAGTCATCATCTACCGCTTTATCCTCTGCCAGAGGGTCGCGGGGGGTGCTGTGCCAATCTCAGCTACATCGGGCGATAGGCGGGGTACACCCTGGACAGTTCGCCAGTCCATCGCAGGGCCACACACACAGATAGAGACAAACAACCATTCACTCTCACACTCACTCCTATGGTCAATTTGGAGTGTCCAATTTACCTATCCCCACACTGCATGTTTTTGGACTGTGGGAGGAAGCCGGAGTACCCGGAGAGAACCCACGCACACACGGGGAGAACATGCAAACTCCATGCAGAAAGGCCCTTGTTCCAACCGGGGCTCGAACCCGGGTCTTCTCGCTGCAAGGCGAGAGTGCTAACCACTACCCCACCGTGTGGCCTCATAGTATAGTATGTCACCCAAAATCAGTCCAAATAGTCATAGTATAGTATGTCGTCCAAAATCACATAAAAAGGTCATAGTATAGTATGTCGTCCAAAATCGGTCAAAAAAATCATAGTGTAGTATGTCGTCCAAAATCACATAAAAAGGTCATAGTATAGTATGTCGTCAAAAATTAGTCAAAAAATTCATAGTATAGTATGTCGTCCAAAATCGGTCAAAAAAGTCATAGTATAGTATGTCGTCCAAAATCAGTCCAAATAGTCATAGTATAGTATGTCGTCCAAAATCGGTCAAAAAAGTCATAGTATAGTATGTCGTCCAAGATCAGTCAAAAAAGTCATAGTATAGTATGTCGTCCAAGATCGGTCAAAAAAGTCATAGTATAGTATGTCGTCCAAAATCACATAAAAAGGTCATAGTATAGTATGTCGTCCGAAATCAGTCAAAAAAGTCATAGTATAGTATGTCGTCCAAAATCGGTCAAAAAAGTCATAGTATAGTATGTCGTCCAAAATCACATAAAAAAGTCATAGTATAGTATGTCGTCCAAAATCAGTCCAAATAGTCATAGTATAGTATGTCGTCCAAAATCGGTCAAAAAAGTCATAGTATAGTATGTCGTCCAAAATCAGTCCAAATAGTCATAGTATAGTATGTCGTCCAAAATCGGTCAAAAAGTCATAGTATAGTATGTCGTCCAAAATCACATAAAAAAGTCTTAGTATAGTATGTCTTCCAAAATCAGTCCAAATAGTCATAGTATAGTATGTCGTCCAAAATCAGTCAAAAAAGTCATAGTATAGTATGTTGTCCAAAATCACATAAAAAGGTCATAGTATAGTATGTCGTCCAAAATCACATAAAAAGGTCATAGTATAGTATGTCGTCCAAAATCACATAAAAAGGTCATAGTATAGTATGTCGTCCGAAATCGGTCAAAAAAGTCATAGTATAGTATGTCGTCCAAAATCAGTCCAAATAGTCATAGTATAGTATGTCGTCCAAAATCGGTCAAAAAAGTCATAGTATAGTATGTCGTCCAAAATCACATAAAAAAGTCTTAGTATAGTATGTCTTCCAAAATCAGTCCAAATAGTCATAGTATAGTATATCGTCCAAAATCAGTCAAAAAAGTCATAGTATAGTATGTTGTCCAAAATCTCATAAAAAGGTCATAGTATAGTATGTCGTCCAAAATCACATAAAAAGGTCATAGTATAGTATGTCGTCCAAAATCACATAAAAAGGTCATAGTATAGTATGTCGTCCAAAATCCTTCAAAAAAAGTCATAGTATAGTATGTCGTCCAAAATCCTTCAAAAAAAGTCATAGTATAGTATGTCGTCCAAAAACTGTTAAAAAAGTCATAGTATAGTATGTCGTCCAAAAACTGTTAAAAAAGTCACAGTTTACTATGTCGTCCAAAATTCTAGGAATAGAAAGAACGAGGTTAATGACAGATAATAAAGTCATATTCATACCCTGAGTGTAAGAGAGTGAGTGTGACTGCACCAAAGCAGTCTTGGTCTATAGCAGCATAACTAAGAGATGCTCCAGGTTTCCCTGAGTCAGCTCTAACTATAAACGTTATCAAAAAGGAATGTTTCAAGTCTAACTTTAAATACAGATGCAACAATGCCATGTTTTTCCCCATTCTGATGCTCAGTCTGGACTTCAGCAGGTCACCTTGGGGTGATATATGCACACAGGACACATCAAATCTGAGCAACTAAATGAATTAACAAACAATTTAACAGTTACCCAATAAAGTGACTGGTGAGTGTATTTTAAACCATTGTAATTATGTTATGTTTATGTTATGTTTACCTTCATAGAAACTTATAGATGACGACAATAATTGTGAAGTTGGATTATTGCATGTGTTACTTATTATTTATGGTGATGATTATTATCATTAAAATAAACCACACAAATGTGCTCTGGTATCATTTGGACATGTGTTATTTCTGTATAGACACATGGAAGGTAAAATAATATCGTTGTTGTATTTGATGAATGAGTAAAGTGATGAAACACATCATCAATCACATGTAAGGCTGTGTGTTATCAGCACAACTGTTACAATAAAGGTATTGTATTAGACTTAACATAAATGAGTGGTTAAAAGCTCTGCGTAAACTGCACACACTCTTTTTCTGCGCTGGGGAGAAACTGCTGACTGTGACAAACTCCTCTGCAGTCATTAATAATCACACTAATATGTTCTGTCGTCTCTGCTGACAACAGTGAATGTCTGCTGCAGGTTCTTACCGGCTGATTAATTAAGAGGCTCACCCTGGAAGCGAGATTGTGATCCATAAAACGGCACAACTGCTTGTGCGTGTTGTCGTCCTCTGTTTGTTTAGTTTGTCTATGCACATGTTTATGTCCTCAATCAGTCGCAGACTCATGGAGTATTGTAGCACTACTTAAAGCGTCACACCCACTGGGACATCAGTCAACTGCCATTTTGAGGCTTTAAATTCAGCCTCTGAAGAGTGAGACGCCTGAATGTAGAAATAACAAATTCAGTCTCGAGTCTTAACCCTCTAACACCTAAGCCACAAAATGTTTTTTTTTGCTTATCTTAGGGCCAGAAAATGCCCTATGAGTAAGTTCTTTTTCCCATTTTCCAGAACACTTACAATTTACTGCATGTTAAGTGAGTGTATTAACAGTTTAAAGTCAAGAAAAACCAAAAAATGGAATTTGATTATAGAGTTTTATTTAGAAAAAAACACTGTAGGTGTACATCAATAAGAGATTTTGCATTTTAATTTTGAAATTTGACCAGTATAAAACATCCAATTCCATGGAATTTTTTCGAGTATTTGTCTTGTAATTTGATATTTGATAATAATTTGACGCTCTCTGCTCTGTGTGGGTGTGGAAAGACACCGTAATTACCGTAATAACACTTTTCCGATAGCACAAACCGCCGCGTGATTACAGTAACGCAACGAGAGCTTGCTCAGACGTGTCGCCGGTGATACGCTCGGTGTTTAAGGGGTTAAAATTGCATTTTTGCATGAATTAAATTACTTCCAGTAAATGACGCAGAATGGGATATGAAACAACATGATAAAATGTGATGCACTTAATTTTACACACGTCACAGTTCATAATTAGATATAGATCAAATAAAAACATACAATCATGAACATTACATTTATTCACCAACACAGTTTAGTTAAAACAATTACACCGCAGGGAGAGGCAACAAAGGGGGCTTATTTGAAGCTTCCGTCTGTACAAATAAATCTAAAAAAAACTGCAAATAACAATATAGAAAATAATAAGATCTGTCAAAGTAATAATGCTTAAGAAATGGAATTACACAATAAATATAGTTTAAAGTAATGACAACAAAAACATGTCAATTAAAAGCTAAAACAAAGTGAATCTGCAATGTTTGTCCTAAAATATACTATTGAAGACTATTTCATCGGACTCGTTTTCTCACAATCTTACATATAAACCAGTGGTGCTGCCCCCTCATGGCCACTCACAAGAATACAGTATAAAGTCACTTCCACATTGGCTTCACTCTCTGATTGGACACCATTGAATGTGTATTGGATCAAGAGAGAACATTTTATTTATTTATCAGCTTCATTTTACATGCACATTTTTTATAACAAAATGTATTTATTTATTCCGTGCATCTCGTTGTTTATCCACTGTGCGAGGGATGGAGAAGAGCCCCCAGGGATTCCCCCTCCTGCCTGGACCACGAGCAGCGCCTGAGGGTCTGCTGATCCTCTCTGGTCACGTGAACACCGATGACATGTGAGAGATGAGTGGCACCTCGCCAAAGCAAAATGCAGTTTGGCAGGTGTGCTTCAGTAATGCCTCGGGGGGGGGGGCCCGATGGCGTAATACAGACTAAACATCTGCATCATCAACATTAAGAAAAAGGTGTTTAGATTGAGTGAAAATGCTGTGTTAACACCTATTTAAACTGACAATGGACAAAATAAATCTTTTTTTGTCAATAACAGTTGAAAAAAATTCATAGTACAGCTTAAAAATGCAAACTAAATAGTATTTTAACCCTTGATGTGACTGATATGACAGTTTGGTATTTCCAGGTATGAAGCGGAGAAGCTGCATGTCCAAGCCACTGGTGGTTATTACGGTAATTTATGGTACGGTAATAACATGTATATAATAAAAAAAACTGTTATACTGTATTATTGTTAGGCCTAAAAATGTCAAAAAAGGCAGTAAAATAAAAAGAATGTCATTGCCTCAAATAGGTCAAAATATCATTGTACAGTAGAAACAAAACAACAAAAGCACACAGTATATGAATTAAAAAGGTCTATAAAGTAAGGTATATAAATGGTATGTAAAGGTATGTCAGCTATTACATTTCATTGGTTTATGAAAGCATTGAAGGCAAAGCTTCTTCATTTTCAGCCATTTTGAATCATCCACCTGCTAATTCCCACATTTATATAGAGTTGATATGAAATATGAACTTTTCAGGGCGCTTCATTTTAAAAGGCTCAGCCAGCACCGGTGAAATTACCTCAGAAGTCAGAGGAAAAGCTCGGATCACATCGTTGTTTCACTGCCTCTCAGTGAGAGTGGTTGAGCGATTGTAAGGTTTTCCCCCGCCGTCGTTCCAAAAGACGCCGATTACCTTCTCAAGCGAGATCACACCTGACCGTGACAGGATCGTCTCTTCACCCGTGATCCACCGTGCCTCAGTCTCTGTCACGTGGTGTTTATGTCGTGACAGCAATCCCATTATCTGACTGAAAAAATAGCAAAAATAAATTAAAGCTCCTTTTACCTCCTCTCCACAATCGACTGGATCTGTCAAATAAAAAAAAAAGTTAAATGGGACATCAGAATTTTGTTTATTTAAAAAAATAAAATAAAAATACAGCCCTTTAAGCTGCAGCTCTCCAGCCATCACTATTGATTTCTCCAGTGTGCTATCAATCAAAAACATTGTTTTTGTAAGTGTGCAGTAAAGTGCAGCTTAATTGATTGGATAAGTGGGGCAAAAATTCAAGAAACGTCACCGAACGTCCACTTTGTTTATTTATTTTATGAAATGATAATGGATTTTCTTTTGGGTTTGCTTTTTACTGCAGGGAAATTAAAGCTGGAGTAGGCAACATATATTTCTGACTTTATCGATTCAACAACAAACAACAACAAACAACAACAAGAACCTTTCAGTGTCATGTGATCTGAGGGAGAACAAAACTTCTGTGCCTCCTCAAGGTTCTGTTTCCAGCTTTGGGGAAATCTGGGCATGCGATGGGAAGCTTTGACCAATCAGAGGGCATTTCCGAGAGAACGAGCGCCTCCTATTGGCTGTTCTACGAAGCAGCTTCACATACACATCCCTCTGCTTTTCCGTCATATGCTGCAAAGCAAGGAAAGGGAGAATAGATATTATAAAATGTGTGTCAATATGGGCGGAGCTATTGTACAAGGTCATGGGTTGGGTATCATGTGCCTGTGCATGCTCACGCTGTGGGAGGAGCTTAAACTTATTCATTCTTATGTGGGGCCACACAGTTGGTGTAGTGTGGTTGCATGTTCTCCCCGTGTGTGCGTGGGTTTTCTCCAGGTTCTCCTGGTTCCTTTCATCCCCCTTAAGAACATGCAGATTTGGTTGATCAGGTAAATTGGACACTCTAAATTGACCGTGAGCGTGAATGTGGCACTGTGATGGACTGGCGACCTGTTCAGGGTGTTTTCCCCCCCGCCTTTCCCCCTGTGTCAGCTGGGATTGGCACCAGCGCCACCCACAAAGCCCTGGTATATATACTGAGGTCCGTCGGGGTGTCAGCCAGTTCGAGGGTCGCCAGGTCGAGGCTTGGATGACTTTACTTGGCGACTACTTCTTCTGTTGTCGAAATGTTTTTTCTTGCTTGGTGAGAGAGGCTTAATGCTCCACCTACTGGTGGAAATTCAGATTGCGCATCTTCTACAGCTTAAGAGGTAGAAGATAGATAGATACAGAAGATAAAATACAGTACAGTGGGTAAAGAACAACATCTCACCCACAAAGTGCACATCAACAGACTCACCCTGTCTCAAATGAAGAGGAAAAGCAGGTGAGTCTCTTAAAGAGATTTAAAATTAAACAGTGAAGATGAATGGCAGTCCATTCTACAATTACGGGGCTGCAGCTGTGAAAGCCCGATCTCCTCAGAGCTTCAGCTGTGATTGAGGAACCACTAAGCGCAGCTTATCTTAGAGACTCCGAAGGTACGTACGGCTGCAGCACATCCATTTAGACAAAATCTATTCCGCAACACGTTGGGAGTCTGTGGAGGGAGGCCAGCATGGGGGAGAGCATGTGCTCACGCCTTCTTGTTAAAAGGCGAGCAGCAGAATTTTTGGGGCGAGCTGAAGGTGAGAGATGGAGGCTGAGGCCAGATGAGATGAAATAAAAGCAGGAACAAGTTTCTCAAAGTCAGGGGGACTGAGGACAGAGAGCCTACATCCGGAAACCACTCGCAGACAACAGTGAACTTGTGTTTTATATCAATCCTTTCCATTACAGCTGTAATCTGTTCTTTTGATTTGAACCGTATTTGAGTTTTCGAGCGTAAAAAGTCCATTCGTTCTTCCCACAGCTGACGACACAGCAGCACATTGTCAGTCCGTGTAAGTCTGCATTATTCAGGGAAGTCAAATATGAATGAATTTCATACATTTCAGAATGGCCCTGTGGTTTACAAAATTGTTTCTTTGATAAAATGTAAGAGACAGTAAGAGGAAACTTCTTTGCTTCTTTGGCTGAAGGGGTTTTCAAATGTGGGGCCTGTTAAAGTCTCTATAAACTAATTTTTGCTCGTATTCAAATTCTTACAGAGAGGAGGTGCAGCTCGCTGTGGACTGCAGCATTTCATGTTGCATCATTTTATGTATTCCTCATGTATATACGGGTGTGTACACAATGTGACATTCCGTGCATTAAAAATTAAACCTGACAAACCCAGATTGCTTAGAAATCACAAGTCATTTCTCGTGGAGCTCAGCTGTGACTGCGTCTCCTCCGGATACATCCTGAGGAGCTGGTTCCATAAAATGCGAGCGGAATATAAAACCGATAATAAGGTGAAGAAAATTGAAATGCAGGAGTGAATTGTTATTCCAGTCTGCACTTAAAGCCTCACTATAAGGCAATTGGCAGACAGAAAAACCTTCATTTATCATATCAGAGGAATATAAAGTTTGTGGAGGTGAAGCAATGAATAAAGTGTCACAGTTACCGTTTTTCACGTGTGCAGGAATTCCGACTGTTTACTCCTCAAATTAGAGCTATGATTTTAATTGAGTGGAATCAATCGTTTCTGTGCATGTGTGTCTCAATATTTTGCCCAATTTGCCGACTCTCCGAGATTTTATTCTCGAGACGTTAGAGAACATCATCATTCCCATACAACCTCCACTGCATGTCATAATTAAATCAGTTTGTCAAACCTGGAAATGATGACATTCTCGGATGTCTTATTTTGTCCACAAACCAAAATGATTGAGTTTTAATGATTTCTTTGTTATACGGAGCAAAGAAATGAAGAATATACTCACATTTCAGAAGCTAAAACAATCAGAAATCTTCTTTTTAATCACGAAAAAAGCTTCAAACTGATTAATCGATTATCCAAAAAGTTGACAATTACTTTAATAATTAATTAATAATTGATTAATTGTTTCAGCTCTTGTGGAAATCAACAAAATTGTTTGGGTGTTTAGTTACTGTATGTGTACATGTGCATAAATACAACAGAGGGTACAATTGAAGCTTCATTTCCATCTTTTCAGAAACTATCTAGCAATGAAGGGCTATGCCAATGTTGTTCAATGATTTTAATTTGGTTTACAGCACCTTTACTATTGTATGTCAAACCAATATGGGCGTCTTCAACAAGTCAAAATCCTCATCTTAAACCTTTGAGTGCGTGTTCATTCAATAGTTGAGTCCAAGTCTGAGGCATCAAGTCCGACTGGCCTTAGCCACCAATCCCTGGATGAAACTTTAGTTAAGAGCACATTTGGTCAAGTGTTTTGTATGCACAACAATCTGCTACTGAACTATTATTGTGTGGAAACTGTTTGCAGGTCAATACAGAAGCCATCCCCTCAATTTGAACTCACAAAATGGCCACTAACAATGATCAGGTTATTCAATTTCTTGAACTTTCAGCCTCGAGCCGCAGTTTAATCCATTTTCCGATGCATTTCTCTGACAAAAAGAAACAAAAATTGTTCCTGCAAACTGCAAACGTCCGCCCCACCTCTGCCAGTCAAGCAAGTTATTTATACTTGTTATGGTGCCGTCTGTCCCGCTGAGACAGCCGGGGTGTCCACAGCTACACAAAAGGTCTATAAATGGACATCCATCTGTGGCTTGTGTTTCTCCGTGCACAAACATAATGATGTAGTTTTTTGTGGAAGTGTCACGATCCTGAAATGCATCTCCCGACAAGCAGCGGAGTGTGGTGGAGAATGTTAAGACGGACATCATGGAGTCAGGAGAGTGTTTCGCCAGTGGAGCTTTGTAAATAATAATAATGAGACGCTGTTGGCAGAGTGTACTCTTCACAGGAATCACAACCGCACGCCTTTACAAAAAAAAGCACAATGATCCGGTCGGTACTTTTGAACATTTCCTATTCATGTCGGATCCCTTTGAGAGAGCATGGACAATACAGGCGGAGGCATAAAGGCTCTAAAATGTGTTATTCTGAGCCAAACTGTTGTCATATCAGTCACATCAAGACACCAAATCATTGTTTTTTTTTTATAGAAGCACGTCAACATCATCAAAAACACATCATCGCTCTGAACATGTTTGTTTCACCATCTGTGATTCCACCTGTGTCCATCCGTCAGATAGATTAAATAAAGCGATATCAGTGATCGCATCGGAACGTTCCCGTCAGCTTCTCGTTGCACAGAAGCAGAATGGTATCATATGCTTTCTTTCCAAAAATCTAGATCACAGTAATATAAACAACTGCATGGGTTCAAATTGAATGTTAAATAATTGCCTTTTCATTAAAAGAGTTCTTGTTTTCTTCATTGTCTATTTGCATGTTGAATATCTGACTTAGAAGTGAGTAAAAATGTGTTATTTTTACGGCTGTCAAATTTGTCAAATTCAGGGATTGATCGCTGAAGTTCAACAGTTAATGGAGATGAATATCAATTTTAACAAAACAGCTTTTATGTCAATACTGTGTAAAGTGCAAGTATTTCCAGTCAATCTTGTTTTGGGGGTAAATGACATGAGCTTGACTTTTGTACATTTGTGCAGAAAACCCAAGGTAACATATTTATATTTTTGTTTGAAATCCATAATTTTGGAAAAACAACGGTAAGACATACTGACCATACGAGGTGGCAGAAGACCAGCAACCTCTTGGTCATGCATAAACCATTGTTTTTCAATGGACATTGGTGTGTGGACGTGAGCATCTTACAAATCAAACAAACTTCAGCTTCCTGTCAAAAAAAAACAACCTGTTTCGCTGCAAGAAAAAGCAGAGGACTGGAATACCTGGTAAGTTATGAATTAAGTGTTGATGTAGCGTAGTTAGCACATCGATTGTGTTTAAATGGTTTGTGTGTGTAGTGACATACCATGTAAACGATCCCACGGCGCAAAAATTATGTTCGGTGCGAACGCAGCATAATAAGTCAGCTCTGAGTATCCATCACCCTCATCATAAAGTGCACCTGATTCCTATAACGTCTGTTCCTCGCCTCGCTCAGTTCCAGTTGTCAGTCAACAGTGTAGTCACAACATACCATAAAAAGAATAAATGAGCATTAGCCTGGAGCGCTTGGAAAATATGTCATTAAGCTTAATTTGAGTTCTGCAGAAAAAAAAAAAAAACAACAACTGTGTAATTTTAGAATTCGCCCAGTAATCATCTTTGCATATATGCTAATGATTCATATAGCTCACAGCAAATAACAAACACCCAGCGAAACACAGTGCAAACATGACAACGACGACTAAACAAACAAATCAGCGTGAAGCAATATTATCGTCCACTGGAATAGTTCCTTATTCAACACTTATTCCTATTCATCTGGTCAATGGTTTATTAATCAAATCAAACCCACTCTAAACAATTGACACCTTAAAATGAAGAGAAGAAGAAAGAGAAACCTGACAGTGTCAGTGAAGCCAAGCAAATAAATAAATAAATGAATGAATGAATAAAATATTTTTCTCACTTTTACTGTATGCCTATTAGTGTGGTAAAAATATTCAAGTTTAATTATCAAAGGGAATTATTAAGAGAGATAGAAAATAAATCTCTCTTTTTCTGTCTTTGGTCTTTCATCCTGCGCTCTCTATCCTCCCACTTTCATTTTAAACAGCTTTCATCTCTCCTCCATCAATGGGGCTCGGGAATCCTGCAGCATGGCACAAAGTGATGATCCAACAAACTCATTATTGATGAGGGAGTGAGTTATACCAATACTCTGCCAACGATGTCTGCGGGGGGATATTTAATAATGAATCAGAGCAAAGGCACAAGCACATAAATAACCAGAGAAACGCCAAAACCAGTTACCAGAACCAGACCAGAGGAAACCTCTAACCATCCATCTGTCCACATTTGGTCTCCAAGGGGTGGGCATGAGAGGTCACTAACTAAATATTAACAGGTTTATTACAGTGCCAACATACAGAGGCACTCACATTTTCACCAATGGGCAATTTGGTTTAATCTAACCTGCAACCTGCCAAGTCCGAGCACCATAGAACATAGTCTGAGAACTCCATAGAGAAAGACTTTGGCCAAACCAGGGTTTAAACGCTGAATTGCCACACTGCATCCGTTCAAAAGCTAAATAGTCTGTCTTTTTAAAGCACATTTCTCGTCTTCATAAGCAAGACTCGAGGTTAAATGCCTCGCACAAGGACACATTAGCATGTAGACTACAGAGGAGCCAGATATAAAACCCCCCAAAACTTTCGTTTAGAAGACAATCCACCCTATCTCCAGAGTGACAGTCGCCCTTGTCTGTCATCTAGCGACTGTGCATGAATATATCTACATGGATATGTTCACACATTATTCAACTTTAACATTATGTGGCATAATGCAAATTTAGCAACACACTAGAGAAAGCACTCATGGAGTCCTCTTAGGACACTCTACTTCAGATCATCACAAAAATCTAATGATTTCTTTCATTTTTTTTCCTTCCTACATAACCCATTTCTCCAAGAAATTGAATCTTTTTGAGTTATGCTACTGTCAGACAGACAATCACTTGTGAAAACATAACCCCCTTGGCAAAATAACTGAAATCAATGTTTTCAAAACCAAACCCTCCAAGACTCCCAATAAACTAAAATGACCCTCCAGTGGTGATTTGGCTCAGCTAAACAGTGGTGACACAGTTTGTTTTCTAGACTCGTATGAATCCCAAATCTGAGCCAATAATCCTTAGTCTGAGGCTGCGTTCACACCAGCTCCTATTAAATCCAATCCTAGTTTGTTTGCTCGGAAAGTCCAGTTCGTTTGTGGAGGTGTGAATGCGCAACCGAACTCCGATCCACACCAAAGAAGCGAACTCTGGTCCGCCTAAAAACGTAGGTCTAGGTTTGCTTCAAGTGAACCAAATGCACTATTGGACTATTAGGTGTGAAAAGGAACTAAGTAAGGATTTGTAACTCATTTGATAGGATTCTGTTAAGGTTTTCCTATAATAACTTATTTGCAATGCACAGATTAGACCCTTAAATACAAGTACATTTTTAAGTCCAAGTGGAAATTGCTATCCTCAGTCAAAGTTGAGGGTTTACAAGACTGCATTTCATTAGAATTTCATCAGAACATAGGTGCACACAGCCTCTACATGTGAGCACATGCAGGGGAACATGCACAACATCTGCCTCTGGCATCTGAACAAATTGCAGTTTGTATGTCAGATACAGTATATGATTATTCCCATGGTTCCATAACGAAAAGGAAAACCTTAAGCCCCCTTTGGACTGAATTCCCTCCATTTCCTCCTAATATGACACTAATATATCTGCAGCCTGAGGCATTGGCAGGACTCATTAAGGGGAAATAATGCCTCGCAGTCATGTAAACGGTAGCTTGACAGTGCGAGCCACACACTAGATTTGTGTAAACAGTGCGGTGGGTGAAATGGAAAGAAAGAAAGAGAGCAAGCACTAAGAGAGAGGGAGAGAGAGCTGAATGTTTTATCACGCTGTCATGTTTCAATGCAGAGATGCATTTCAAGCGACTTACAATAAGTATGCTGGTGCGTTCGCGTGCACCTCTGAACTATTACGAGTCACTGTTACAAATCTCAGAGGCAGAGGGAAGGACTGTATATGGAAACATCAATTCCTATCATCTGCCAAAGCTCCCACGGCACCACGGATAAATATTAGCCGCTTTGCTTTGCCTTTCGAGCACGTGGTGTCTTTTACAACCCCGCCCCCCTCTTTTAATGGACAGCTCTCCATCATCACAAACTACCAGTCCACAAACTCTTAAGAGGCAAAGTTTCTCTTCCGGTTAGAGCAACATGGCATTTCTCCATGTAGTTTAGGTGAAGGTAGCACAGTAGGACTACTGTACCGTTTAACACCATGGTTCTCAAACTGTGGTACGTTTACCATCAGTGGTACGCGAGCTTTCTCTGGTGATGCCTGGAGGAAAATCAGAAATACTGTTCTATACTGCATATGAAACAAATAACAATAAACTAACAATAATAACAATAATTAGAGTCACCTTATCTCTCACTCACATCTTAATCTTATTTTAATATACCAGTGTCTGAAGTGTATGTGAGGAAGAGGAGGATGAGATAGCAAATTATCTTATTGGGAATAAATCTGCCTCCTGTCAAACGTCCATAGCTGCAATCTGAATTTTCTCAGGTGGTACTTGGTGTATTTGCTGATTTAACTGATTCTCTGAGTATTCAGACATTAAAATCATAATTCCTTCAACAGCGTTTGACTTTGTAATCTTCATCTCATACTTTGTATGTGAAAGTCAATGTTTTTTGGTATCTGTTGAGTTTGATAGTCCATTGATGACGAGTATGATGAGGTATTTCACAGATAATATAGTTTATTCTACTGTTCTCAGCTGTTTTTTGGCTTTAATTGGAAGGTCCTGACATTTTTTAGCAACCTTTTCTCTTATCAGTGGACATAGTTTCTGGGTCTTGGAAGTAAAGCCAGTGTGTAGGTGGCAATCAGGGAGAAACGCCAGTGGGTTCTGTGTAAATCTATGAGAAAATGACTCACTGAACAACCTACTTCTGGCTTAATTCATGACTATCACTAAACATTTTCCTTAGTTTGTGGCCTTGGCCATTAGCTGTAGGTCTTACTGCGGCACAACGGCAATTTGGTAAGTTATGGCCTCGTTTAGAGCCAAATAGACAATAAAGCAAGGTATGCATTGCCACATGGACACCATATGATTGAAAGTGTATGCATGATTGAAGTTATAAATGGTCAGGTTGTTGGTTATATACCAGTTACAAGCCTCAATTCCCTTCCACTCATCCATGGGCTTCCCCTCTCAATCTGACAAAATGTAACAGTGTAATACAAAATGGCTTAACTAAAATAAATATGTATTGAAAACAGCTCTTTGATCTGCATTTCATATTTTTTTGCTAAAAATAAAACCATCACAAAAAAATTTAATTTCTTACTCCAAGGTTTCCGAGAAGTTGCAGCCGTGTTAAACAAATTCATAACATTAAAAGATGGAACATTGATCGGGTTGTCGTGCATTCATATTCATAGAGAGGTCTGCATATCTATGTTTGCATATCAAACACCCCTAGTAGATAAATATGTGGAGGAAAATTAAAGGCACAGGCTTCAATAACAATACATTGTATTGTTCAGTTTACGCCATGAGTCATTAATATACCAGCAGCTCATGAACCTTCACTCGGTCTATTTATTTATTTTTTGAGGCCAGTCGATACTCAATGAAAATGAATTCCCTGCCTCCGGGTTTCATGGCCCACTTATCATTTCTTATCATTTAATGATGATGGCATTTCTCTTGCCAGCTCTAACATGTTCTGAGTGTGTGACACTCAGAGTTGGCATGTTCGCAAAAATTGATACTTGCAGATTGAATTATTACACTGGCTCTAAAATCTGTATAATGTCAATATCCCCCCAAAAAAGTACTCAAAGTGAAATACTATCAGACATAATGAGCGATGATATAATCTTCTGGCTCCTGATTGGATGAATTTGCACCCATGTCACTCACCAGACTCCAAATCTGTGGCAGCGGATTTTATGGCTGTAGCACTGTCAGTAAATGTTCAATGAGTGAGTGCTTCTGCTCCTTTTTCCAAGATAATGTTCACTTTCGATATCTGGCAGTTATTCAACCGTTTAACAATTAAGGTTCTGAGAACATGTGACGCGCTGGTGAATCTCTTGGATGGTCATGCCACAGAAGTCCTGAGGGCGAAGTGTATGGGCGCAAGGCTCTATTGCTCTGATTACCGGTATCCATCCATCAATCCATCTTCTACCGCTTTATCCTCCACGTGAGGGTCACGCGGGGTGCTGTGCCAATCTCAGCTGACATAGGGCGAAAGGTGGGGTCACATCCTGGACAGATCGCCAGGCCATAGTTTTAGGTATTTTCTAGATATCACAATTACGGTAATGAGAAGTACACATGCCAAATGGTCACAGAAGGGTTAAAATTGGCTCAAACCCATTTATCCCTTACCCCTAACATTAGCTATACCCTCGATGAAGTGAAGGTTGATGAGATATTGTCCAGATTAATTAATGGAGTTGAAGTAAACGTTGTGGGAACTCCGGGCTGCTGCTGGAAAACGAAATTGGACGACGAGTTTGCAAAGGACAAGAAACACTAATCACCTCATCAAAAAAAGGGCCAAATGTAGGCTGTTTCAATGTCGTAGGAAACTCCTGTGGATATCAAATCGTGTCCTCTTTTATGCTGGGGAGGCAGAACAAGACGTCTCTTCAAAAGGCTGGACAAGCTGATTAGGTGGGTCCGGTCAATGGCTGACGTGGAGGTGGACTCGCTGCTGAAAGGAGAACACCGAACAACACTCGCTTGCCATCCTTTGCACCCCGAACATCACCACGACAGAGAAGCTTATTCGGGGACAGGCTCCTGCTCCAGACGTGCATGCTGATAGACTCCATTGTACACAGAGCCATCAGACTGTGCAGTCATGCAGGGAGACGGGGAGGACAGTGATGTAGTGGTGCATAGAAATTACATTTATAATTTAAAGTGCACACGCTTGATAAAAAAACACTCATTATTTTTCATAATCCTGCACTTTATAATCAACAGTAGCTCATTTATATCTATCTATCTGGATAGATGGAAGGGGTGTCCCATTGATTCCCATTTTGGAGGCCTAGAGTTTAACCGCTAACTCTCTTAACTCAGTTCCAAGGGACAAATGAGAAATGAGATTGGGCCTTTAGCTACAATATGTCACTGATAGCAGCTTTAATAATGCTCTCAACAATGGAGGAAGTGCCTAAAGGAGATATCCAACACCTGGTTCCACTGTTCCATTGTATCTTTGATGTTTTGAGGGTCAGGACACTGGACAACAAGTCACCAGCGCATCACACCCTAACCTACCAACTTAACCCAAATCTGCTTGTCTTTAAACTGACGGAGGAAGCTGTAGTATCTGAAGGAAAACTGCAAAATGTAAGAAAAAAACCCCCCAAAAAGCTCATCCAATGTGATTTAGTTGAAGAAATGTGCTATAACAAGACTGATAAATATTCATAAAACAGTATGAATCATTTTTACTTCAGTGTCAAGCGTCGTGAGGCAGGTGACATTCATGTAAAACGGTGAAATACTTTGTTGCCCATCACGACACAAGTGTTATTGTATGCAAATGAAACACGCTCCACTTACACCGATCGATGACATTTACATTTACATCACAAAAAAACATCTGACTGACTTCTGTGCGCGAGGTCATTTAAGGACGACTGGCGGCGGAACGAGATGACGGCGCGATGATTCCTCCACCTAAGGCAAGTACATGAATGAGGCTGCATGTGTAAATCAGAGTTATGATGCACACTCTCCTGCTGCGATGTGAGGCTTGAATATTTATATCTCTCAAATGATTTCCGATAAGAGAACCTTGCCTCACCCGAACCATTAGCCCCCGACCGGCTATTCCTAAAGAAGTCAACACTGTCTTCAAGTCTCAGGTTCTCACGGAGATTGAAGAGGAGCAAGGCGCACAATCATACAAAGCATGACTCAAGCATATATTCATTTCTCCTCACTTGCATATCTCACATTTAGTGGATTTCAAACATTGATTCATCTCACTTGCATCTTCCCTAGCACCTCTGCAATCTCTCTCTCTCCCTCTCCCTCTCTCATGTTTAATCAGTCCACCAGGCAGTTTGCTCTGCAGGGGTCTGTGAATTATTGATGCCAGGGCCACAAGGAAAAGGAGGAGAAATAGCGGGAAGGAGGATGGAAAGAGAAAATGAGCAAAGTGAGAGACAGAATATTTCCCCTCATATGGTGGCGATGATGTAGATGGACAGAGAGATGAGAACAGAGAATAGATAGATGCAGCAAAGGAGGGGAAGTTTTATTCACCCCCACTCACATGATCATCTCCTTTATAAAGCCAAAGAGCCCAGGCATGAGGACTCATGCTGCGAGGCCTGCAACACTGATGGAACTTATATGCAATACAGTGAAAACTAACTACTGCAAAGCTATAAGAGAATAGTTCCAGTCTATATGCAAGGCTTTATATAGCGTTATTATTATTATTTTGAATAAATAAAAGACATATTTCAAAATGTTGTGAGCATGGTGCAAACATCATATCTATTGAATCCCAGATGGCAGCAGGAGCAAAACTCGATAGATAGCTAAAGGCAAATAAACCGAACAGAGGCTCCACGCCAGGGACAGAGAGTTGTTAGTGGGGTTATTGAGCTGGAAACTCACTGTGCACATTGGACGGGATGTCTGCGCACGAGCCCTCGAGGGCAGACGAGGAGGAGATAAAAGTTGGACAATATTAGCGAGGGCTGCCACACCACCTAATCTGGTGACTAATGTAATATAGGGCCATCAACAATAACTGTCTTGTGTGGAAGAGTAATGGAGGCATTTTGTCCCGGGCAGAGAAATCAATCACTATCCGAGAACATTTTATAATAAACTGAAGAATATTAACCCGTAAACCTTTATTTGATCCTTGGTGAGTTTCAGAAAACAGTGTGTTATACACAGAACTGAACACATACGGCTGTCGTTTCTGCTTGCCAATGCCTGCTTTATACGTTGTTGCTCAACAATATCTGCGCTGTTTTTTCTTTGTTCTCTTTGAAAATTGATGGATTTGATGAATTGTTGAGTGCAAGTTGGTCGGAGCGTCAGGTGAAACAAAGACAGCAAAAGGAAATGTTTACAATGGAGATAAGGGCCACACAGTGGCAATCATTGTTGCCTCGCAGCAAGAAGGTCACCGGTATGAATCCTGAGGGCCTTTCTGTGTGGAGTTTGCATGTTCTCGCTGCATGCACGTGTGTTTCCTCCAAAGATTTATGTGCGATGACTTTGCGAATCATATAGTAATACGAAGTCTATAGAGCACAGTGAGACTGAAGCAAGCAGAAATAATTCACATCATTTTAATGCAGAGAACAGCCTTATATTTTGACATACTGTATATAGATCCTAATTAAGTCACACAGAATCAACTCCACTTTAAAGACACCGGACACCGGATTACGCATGGCGGCCCGCCACCAGAGCCCCAAATCCCCTTGAAAAATCACTTGGACTCACCTATTTGAATGGCATTCATTGAGCGGAAATCCTGCATAATATCCCTGAGGTTTAGCTCTGGTGCGCTCAACAGAAAGCATAGCCAGCCCTTTCATCCACTCTTGTCCCATGCTGCTCCTAAAGTAACTCTTAATGAGTATTAAAGGTAGGGTGGGAGATCATTTTCTGGAGATTTTTTTTTTACTGAGTTGCTCAAAATCCTCTTCCCACCCAGATTGTAACCAATTAATGAAAATGTCAGGCAGCCTTTAAGTTCTTCTCGCTTCAATGGCGTTCTGAGCTCCCTATTTGCCTGCAAGCATCTGAGCTGTTGTCTTCACACGCTCCATGGAGAACCACCAGAAAAAATTAAACTGAATTTCTACATTATTCCTTCAATCCCACAACTTCACAACGCTCTCCTTTCTTGCCACTGGTCAGAGATCATTTAGTGAGTGCTTCAATGACATGGACACATCTGTACCTTCTAGCTGCAAGGGCATCATCGTTTCCACGTAATGTTGGAGTGAGCAGAGGGATCAGTAGCGATGATATCAGTAAGCATGGCCCACCTCTTAATACTGTGGCCAAAAACATACACAGACACTTATGGTGTCATAGGGAGTACAAATCAGGCTTAAGGCTACACAATTTCACACAGCAGAAGAAGCAGTCTGCAAAATGATGGTGGCTTCCTTCTAAAACTCTCTTATAATTTGGTTTGAAGACACCGTTACAGAGGCATCAGGGACGCCAATGCTCTGTAGACGCCGATGAGCACCGACTCAAGCCAACTCGACTTGAACCAGAATACAACACCAGTCAAGAAGATGAACACATGACAGAGATTATGGACTGTAATGTGTAAAGTGTAAGTAAGGTTCAGGGACTAACATAGAGACAAAAAACAACAACACCATATCTGTTTTTCAGACAAATCTGCACATATCACAAAGATATGTGTTCAGAGATTCGGCATAATTCGTGGGTGGCTCCTTCCTGATCCCAACACATAGGATTGTGGATTGTGAACCGTCGTGACTCGACTTTGAAAGTCACACAGGTTGATTTTGGCTTAAGGAGACAAGAGTGGACACGTTGTTAACACCACCTCAGTGCGCTTCTATATACCAACACCCCAAATTGCTTGGCCAGAATCGAACTCCTTTAGGGTAGTTCAGGATGTTTTCCAGACAAGGATTGGGTCCAATCTTATTTTAAGGATTTCTTTTCATGTTTTTTTTTTTTTCCCCCTGTGGTCTGAATCAGCCTTAAACCCTGTTTTGTGAGACCAAGCCTGTATTGGCTTTACCTCTGTGTCCTTCACAGTGTAATGATGATAAGTGAATGTCTGCTGTTGTGTGTGAGAAGGCTTTTATAGTCTCTGTCTGCCCTCAAGTATCTTACTTTTAGAGTGCATTGTATAAGTTTGCATATAACATGCATTGAATTAATTGGGCTGAAGAAGGCGGTATCTTTCAAGGTTTGCCCGCAGGTGTGTTCTATAAATAATCAACCTATCTCAGCATTGTTGAGATACAGGAGCCTATGGAAGGTCTGACCTTAATAAAGTTGACTGTATATTAAAGTATACACATTCAAACATTTACACACATAGACTGTAAAGGCCACCGCTAACTTTTTTATGAGATATTGTTTGATATACAGACATCTTTTACTCTGTCAATAAATTAAAACTTGGACGTGGACTAAGGATCAAAGATTTCCTCGTAAAACTGCACCGTGCATATCCTTCAGGGCTAAAAATACACTTGCTGAATGCACATCCTCTTTAATCATTTAAGAGGCCATTAATAGAATTAAAAATCCTGCATTGATGACACCCACGTTTTGTGCCCTAGCAGTTTTTCCCACTAGATTCCCTGTGGACTTTTGTGCAATTAACTGTAAATAACAATTTTCTCAAATCTAAAGCACATTTCCAATTATTCAAGTATGGAAAAAACTAAACAATTTGATCAACTACTTTGCATCGCATCATCTAGATATGTGAGTGTGCCCTACATTATGTCATTTGCTATTGCAACCCCGTGCTGCCCACTTTATACCTTTATACCTGAGAGTGCAGACAATCAAAGCAGCTCCAGTAGATCATTCATATGAATAGAACAACGTTGTATTTGTTAATCAGCCAGAACTACATCACAATCAGACCTTGTGTAAAGCCGAATGCTTCCAGCTATTGATCTCCTGTGTGTCCTTGTATAATCACATTTTGTTTTATGCAAATCATCACTTAACCCACCTCTGCTCCGGTGCATACATTTTAAACTGCTTTAGAATTAATATAATTATGATGTTTTCACTCCAGGATTTCATTTGCCCCCATTTAATATTTGCATAAATGTATTGAATCCGAATAGCACAAAACCAAACATTGTGTTTGTGATACCCCCACCCATCAATACACGCATTGCTCTATAGCAACTAGTATTTCAGTTCAGTGAACGTGTCAGACGGAGTCATGCAGGAAGTACTGAACGATTCTGTGAACTAATCTTTTTAGTTAACTAATTCTAATGATTCAGTTACACCGAAAACAACTGCTTTACAAGTCACTAGTTTGTGTGTGTGTTTCAAGCAGCCGTGCTATGATGACTCCGCCTATGTTGAGGAGGTACTATATTGTAATGGAAAAACCAACCAAACTGTGTAAAGTCGAGCTGTACCGTGCCGTGGTGAGGCCTGCAAGGCGTGATCATGTAGTGGAAAAGCGGCCCTGCAATGGACTGGCAACCTGTCCAGCGTGTAGCCTGCCTTTTGCCCTGTGCCAGCTGGGATTGGAACCACCGTCCTAACCCAAGAGTAGAAAGAATATACACAATCCACATATCCACTCCTAAAGAGCATACTCTAAAGTGAAGTGGAAGTCACTGAGGAGTAAGGTAGCAGGAAGGTGCACTGGAGCAGGGCTTTGTAAAATACGTCAGACAACAGAGAGAGTTCAGAGTTTCCTCTGACAGACAGAGGTGATGTGTTGTAGTCTCATGGCTGGTGACAGCAAAGCTTTCCTGTGACAGTCCTTGTGTCAGTGAAGCCTTTTGGAGAAGGTGTTCCACTGACCAGGGTGGTCAGAGTTTGTCAGTGTGCCCTTCTCTACCACAGCTAAAAAAAATATAACTCAGAATAAGATAAGCAGAAAAAATGTCCTTCAATGCAGCATTTTTTTTTTTTTTTTGCAGTGCAGGCTGGCTAATTGTTTCCATTGAATTATCTTCATGGCTTCAATTCAAACATGCACATGCCCTGAGTATTACTGCAGGATGTGTAATGATCCAATCTCTAATATGCCTCTGTTAGGCCAGTGACAGTATAGAGATGTGGTCAGTGACGGAAACTGCAGGCAGGTGACATTACAGCATCAAAGACTCTACACCTTCTCTCCTCTGATAAACTCTTGTCATAAATCAGAGGGAGCTTCTTGTTAAATATGGCCACATTGCGTTGTTAATCAATGGCTTTGTTGTACAACAGCAAATTGTGCATCTGTGCGCATTGTGTGTGTGTGTGTGGTACTGCTCAGTTCCCCATGGTGTGATCACCTGACCAGACCAGCACAGACTGCGGTCGATGGGGCTCTAATGAATGAGTCAGGGAGAAGCTCAGAAACTCCTCAGCAGGCATCAAGTGGCGACTGGGAAAATGGTGCATTGACAATAATTCACACATGCTGGTTTAAGTGTTTTGGCCTGAGTGGAAACGAGTCAAGGCCAGTGATGAAGGAGCAGACGATGCAGGGCTGTAAGAAAGGAGGGGTGCAGAGCGAGAGGAATGGATGGTGTGGTGATCAAAAAGCCTGATCGAACATTTCTGCATTGATCTGCTTGTTAACTTCCCCTCGAGTGTATCACATGCTGAGCACATTACTTTAAAACGTCTCATTTATCAACACGCTGCTCCACATCGGACCGTGCAGACACCAATACTATGAAGTACATGCTTTGGGACACATTTACTGGCTAGTAAAGTAAATGGTGGTTATAATTTTAAGTAGGCTTTCCCTTTTTTTATGATAGATTTAACACTACGAACACTACAATACTAATATTACCAATGTGCTCATACTAGTACAACGCTACTCCTCCTACTAAAAGAATACGGCTGCTTTTAATAATATTACTAAAAGGCTATGACTACAGCTGGAAGCGGTACTACAGAGCTGCTGCTGCTACTACTACTACTACTACCACTACTACTACTACTACTACTACTACTACTACTACAAGGCTATTGTTGCTAAAGTTACTACTATTACTGCTCTTATGGACTAATACAAGAACTACTACTGCTATTAGCCACTACTAATGTTTGTAGTTCTACAAAGCTACTACAACTTCTACTAAAATTACTACTACTACTACTACTGCTGCAGTCACTACAACTAGTACTACTACTTCTATTACTCCTACTATTACAAGGCTATTGTTGCTAACGGTACTACTATTACTGCTCCTATGAACAACTAATACAACAATTACTACTGCTGTTAACTACTACTATTTCTACTACTATTAATGTTTGTAGCTCTACAAGACTACAACTACTACACATAGTGCTGCAGCTGCTAGTATTACTGCTTGTACTTTCACTACTGCTACTACTACAACTTGGCTACACTACTGCTGCCTTTAAAGGTCCAGTTTGTAAAATTAAGATTAAATAATTTAACTCGTTTTTTTCTATTAAAGTACAATTGAATTGTTTTTCACAACAAGAGAGTGAGCCTGTTTAAGATAAATAATCTTAAATAATCTCTGCAGAGGGCACCACTTTGTCCACCAGGTTTTTACAATAGTCCACAATGGACAAACTAAACATCTTTGAGTTTTGATGCTAACTGATGGCTTCAATCATTTTCATTATTGTTCACACAGACGGATGGATGGGCAGACTGTATTGATTACAAACTGACGAAATTCTGGAGCTATGTATTACGTCCTTTTATAAATTCCTTTAGAAAATACCGGGATCAGTTTAAATCCCCGACATGATCTTTCTGGTGCTCCTGCAGCTCCATGTCTCTGTGGACCATCATTGAAGTGTGTCCTTCAGATGATAAATGTGTCTGGCTGTTCCCCAGGACTTCCCCCGGCCTGTTACTTTGATTAATTCTCTGTAGCTAATCAGTCAAGGTAATACTTGCTTTGAAATTAAACCAGTCAAGTGAATAACCGGCACATGCTAGATACAGTACATGAGCATGTGCACGGCTCCATGTGCACACATGCATATATTTACATGAACATTAATTAACCTGTAACTCTCTCTTTTTATATTTTCTTTTTAGGCTTCTACACCTACAGGCGCTTTCTAACCACCAGTTTGGATCCCTTTCTTTAACAATTCTCATGCTGATGAGAAACCTCTATGGTCCTAATTAAACAGAATTGTGTTGCAGGGAAATAATTCTGCTCCTTCGAGAAAACCTTCACTTGTGAAACACAAGTGTGGCACTTACAATTTTTTTTTTAAAAAGATATTTTAATCCTAATGAGTGATATTGTATCGCAGTATTGTACATTCAATTACATTTAAAAATGAGTTTTAGTTTTTAACAAGGGAAGACCAAAGTTCTTCGTTGTGAACGCTGAACTTGGGCTGTGGTAAACCTTCATTATCTTTTAAACATTACAAGAGTAAGATATAAAGGAGCGTTTTGTATTTTAGTCAAGTGTGCCATTTAATTATAAACATTGACGGCATTCCAAAATTAACAATTGTTTTTTTTTTTTATCTCTATTTCTAGAAGTCTCCAGAGCTGCAGATTTGATTTGGCAGGGATTTTTTATGCGGGATGCCCTTACTGACCCAACACTCCCATTTATCCAGGGCCCCCCCGTGACTGTGAACAGCAGTATATGCAAACAGTATATGAATCCTAAATCTACTGCAGAGCTGAGAAAAATCCATTAAAATGTGCATTAGAGAGTATGATATGGTATTATAGATATAAACTATGGTTAAGATCCACCAGGGGGATAGTTTACAATTCAGTGTGTGCATTTAACATTTAATATCTTTATGCCATTACTGTATATTATTATTGAGTGTAAAAAAAAAAAAAACTCCTATATAGGTGTATGTATAAACTCACCTTGAGGGATTTCCTTCCACATGATGTGGACTGTAATTACTGTGAATGAATTTTACCTCGACCGCGAAAGAGGAAAAAAAGATATTTGTGCAGCTTTCGTGCATGTCCTTTACTTCCCCATCAGCTTAAAGTGCAATTAGAGTCACATTGCTAATTATTGTGTTGTCTGTAGCTCCTCCTGCATGATGGAGTTCTGAATGTCCAACGCAGAGTTGGTCTTTTGGTGACGTTAATGTCCGTCGGCCTATAGGTGAACCCAATTACTGTACATGGGGCGCTTTAAAACTCATCTCACAAGTCATCTCTTCTCTTCCTGTGACGGCAATTCAAATAGTGGCCGGCAGTTTGGCAACGTCACGCATAGTATCGCCTCAGCTCGCTTGGAACCTCACCAGAGCAGGTACTAAAAATAGTACTAGGTACTATCGCTAGTGGAAACGCAAAATAACCGTTGCTAGTCGAGTCGAAACAGTGGAAACACGCCATTAGACATGCAAAACACACTGCTGCTTTAAAACCTCAGGTTTTGCAGTTTAGCCAATGCCATCCTGTTTTTCTGAAACCAGGGGAGACTATTAGATGGAAGGGTGGACCTCGGGAGAAGGGTGAGGACCAACATATTACTATATACCCAACAACAGCCAACAGTTTTCAAAGTGGGCACATCATAGTGTATACAACATCTGCCAATAAACTCTCTTGAACTAGATCTTTATTAAAAAGTAATAATTGAAAGGATGTTCATGTCCTAAAAGTACAGAATTGGTACTGAAGTGCATTGTTGCGAGGATGCACCATTTAAAGTGCTCTCAGTGGGGGTTTAGAAGGCGTATAGTGAGAGTACAGTGAGGGAGCCACCCTGCCTGCGTCACTATGGTGCAACATGTGCGCATGTATCCCAGTCTGCTGGTTGTCCAGGTCACTTCAGTGAGCTGGAGAATTAATTATTCCATTCCTGCTGCTGAAGGAAGGAAGGAAGGAAGGAAGAACAAAACATTTGAATCTATTGCATCAGCAGGAACCACAAACTTCACAACAAATCAGTGTCATCTGCAAGTGAGATGGTGATGCAGAGTGTAGTGACACTCATGGTAGAGGGAGCATATAATGAAGTGTGTACTACACATGATACACATACACACAGCAGCTCTATAATAAGATGTGTTCCCATGAGAAATCCAGAGCCGGAATGATGGATGGCTTACTATTGCTAACTGCACCCTCTTCATTTGCCTTCCTCTTTCTTGCATCTTTTGCTCTTCAACCTGCTACCTTTCCCTTTCTCCTTTTCTGTCTCACTCGTCCTTTACTGCGGTCTCTTTTCGTGCCCTTCTATTTCTTCTTGTCATTTTCATTTTTCCTCTAACTGATGCCTACACGTTGTTCTTCGTCTCCTTCTCAGAATCACCCCATCTTTCTCTGCTCTCCTCCTTCCAGCTGTCACTATACACCGCACCATCTTCTGCTTTCTTTTTTCCCTCCCCTCTCCATTTGCTGACTGTCCTCTACTTGCTCTCCTCTCCTCCATTTTCCTCCGTGGCATACACCACACTGAGCTTCACTACATATTAACATGGTATCAATCTCATTATCTCTCACACGTTCATAATTAGAGCCACGGGTGAGTGAAGGATTATAGTATATTAGAGACCAGACCAAGTCTAATGACTTCATGTCTTTTTAAGTCTGGTTTGTGTGCACACAACATTTACCAGAGTGAAACATCAGAGCTTGCTTCTCTTTGACAGGGTTCAGTCAGCAAAGTACAAGTTTTTGGCTTAACGTTCCAAACAATGTATGGGGATCGACAAATGACACCATCTGTGTTTATATTGCTCCAATATGAGCCTCACTGTTGCAACTGAAACTGTGAATTGCTAATGTTGTGTATTTTATGTTGTTTGAATTAATTCTGTTGTATAATTTTGTGAGATCTTTTTGGCCAAGACATTTTAACGTCACTTTAATGATTTCCTGGATAAATGCAAGTAAATTACATGAATCAAATCAAGCTAAATCCTTGATTTGATTCATGGATTTAGCTTGAATCAAATCAAGGCAGTTTTCTTTTTTTTTTGTGCAATTTGTTTTGCTGAAAGATTTCTATTTTGAGACAAATGATGAGGTTAAAGTGAACCTTAAAAATGTATCCTTTTTTCATTTAAAGGTTTATTATACGGAAGAGTATAAAACCATTTTTTTAAAAAAAATAAAAGCATGAATTCTGAGAAAAATGTCAGAATTCCGACTTTTCTCAGAAATCTGACTTTAATCTCAGAATTCATGTTGTTTAATTTTTTTTTTTTTTACATGTGGCCCTAATACTCTTCCATATTATTAAGTATTTGGTCCTAGATCAGGTGACATGTATGAGATCAGTCACATCAGAATTCATCTTTCTTTCCCCTGTGTTTTGATGCCATTGATGTGCACCACAGCAAAATCAAACAAAAATAGGGAAGAGTAATGTCCAAATTTTCCAATCAATAATGATAAATCTTGTCTGATCATCAGTCTTCTCCTGCATGCACACGCTGGCTGTTTGAGAGGGAGTCTTTGTTATGAATGTGAACCATTGTTGGGAAACTGAGGATATAGCCTTACTGTTACTCCCTCACTGCCTCAACACTTAGATCTTGTACCGCTCGCCCATGAATGATTTACCAGTCAGTTAACAGTGCACAGACTGCAGAAGGACGTTTTTGCCCTGAGGTAAGCCTTGCAGGCAGAGCAGGGGATTCTGTCAGTGATGTCATTTGGGTAAATGAGCTGTAACCTTCTTCTTCATCTGATGCCCAGAATTGGTGAATTAAGTTGATGAACTTTACAGCCCAGTGAATATAAAAAAAGAAGCAGTAGATCAAGTCCAAGCATCTTGGAGACAAGACTTGCCATATATCAGCCTAAAGCTGCCCCGTTATAAGGTTTAGCTCAGGCCTCTTCAGATCATTCTGTACCTGTGTGTCTGATTGTGTGTGTGTGTGTGTGTCTGTGTGTGTGTCATGGCTGTGGTCCAATATTCTGATCCTGGGACCTCCAGGGCCTCCATCTGGGAGCTGTCCAAGGCACAGGCTGCTCCCAGTGACATGATTCAGTCTGAACAGATGGGACTCGCCATTTCGAGTGTTTGTTTATTACACCATTTCAGTCGCAATTAGTTTGGGGGATTGTGTTCAAGCTTGGTGATCTCACTAATAATGCCATATTGCAGTGATGTAAGCAAATTATGATACTTTATAAGCGGCTCTGTGAGTGTGGAAAAGCTGGCAACACCAGGGTATACATGTTAAAAAAGAAAAAAATGCACATTCCACCCCCTCCTGAATGCCCTTTTCATGATAGCTCCACCCCCTAAAGACTAAAAGTCACCACCTGTAGTGGAAGTGTGAACTTTGACTGCTCATTCACTGCCATTTTATGTGACTGGCACAATAGCTAAATTCTGGCAAGCATCTCTCCTTCAGTGGTGTAAACCTATCCAGCTTGTTCTGAAGTGTCTGTAACATGCTGTGACAGCATAAGTAGGTCCAGCCCAGATTTTGGAACCACGTGCAAATAGTGCGTTGGGTGCGTGTGGACAGCGCACGAGCGAATTGAACTTCCGCCCCACCAGTTTCGACAACAGAAGAAGTCACCAAGGATAGTCATCCGAGCCTTGACCTGGCGACACTCGAATAAGCCGACACCCCGACTCCCCTGCCCGACAGACTATTCAGCTGATGAGCCGCTTGAACAAGACCTGTCCGAGGGAGACCGCCACCCGATGGTGAAGTGGGATACAACAGGACACCGCACAACGCCACTAGCTGTGATATACAGCTAGTATTGTCCAATAGGTGTCTGATTGCAGGAGACATCTGTGACTTTCCGGTTTAAAAAAACTGAAATGGTGCCAGTCAAATCAAGAATATTGAGGCTTCACAATGGGAGGTTATTTTGCAACCATAAGACTACGCCCATATACAGTCTATATGACAGACAAGCATGCCAATCAATTTCAAATACAAATGAAATGGCTGGTGTTCACTTCCTCTCACCCAATGTCAGCGGGGACTGGCCCCAACTCCCCAGGTGACACTCAAAGGAAAAATGGCACAGATAATACTGGATAAATGTAAAACAAAACCCTACGAATATATTAAAAGTACTATAAAGTTGTGTATTCTCTTGAAAAAGTGATGTTAACAAAAACGAGGTCTCAAACTATTAAATATTTTAAGAGCTCATCTTAAAACATTTGGTATTTATTTCTCCAGAGCTGTGTTATGCAACTACTGTCAAATACCTGACACTCTCAGGAACAAACATATATTATTCAGAACATGTTGGATTAAAGTTGGAAATTCACAGTTTGAGCCCAGATTTCTCACCTTTAATTAGCTTTCAAATTAATCTCAGTCCCAACTGTGGAGGATCTAAGCAAAATGTGGAAGGAAGAAAAAAAAAAACCTGTATCAGATGGTCTCTGCTGAAACTGCGAAAGGTTTCATCTTTTTCCTGTTTGATCAGACTGCACACACCTGTGGTATCACGCCGAGGAAGACGGCAAGGTCTTATCTTTGCCGTTTATTTGTGACAAAGAAAATAAATAAATAAACTTGGCTGTTGTGGCAATGTTAATGGAGTGCTCAGGATAACATTTATCATGTAAAGTACCATTCTCACATGAACAGCATTGCCTACAAAAGTGAATTATACCGTATATGATCCAATAAAAGTCAACGGGCTGAGAAACTAATATTTATTAGTGATATCGCCATCGGTTCTCCTTAGTGATATAGCTGTCTTGTTTGATGCAACACCAAAACGAAAACAACATTACCCTTCATCTCTTCTGCTGCTGTGTCTTTGGCTGTTACAGTTTTATTCATAATGGACTTCCATCTCTGTATGTGCAGTAACAGGCAAACCGGAGCTGGAAGACCCAAAGGTGAATCCCATCAGAGATCAATCCCATTTCACTCCTTGCCCTCACCACTTAACCCCCATTCCTTCGATTTTCACATTCACATAGTGTGTCCAGTTTCCTGGTGAGGTAGATAGAGGTGGGGTTAGGTGAAGTGTAAGGGATAACTAGCCCTTCAAACAGAGATTTTTAGTGGCACACTACAAACTGAGGTTTGGGAAAGGTTTCCCAGATTAACCTACCCTAATGGAACTAATTCTACCTAACACTGGTTAGCATACTATTTGAAATGGCACATTGAATATGTGGCAAAAAACATGCCACTTTTACATGGTGATGTGTCATGAAGGGGTGTCTCATACCCCCACCCCTTGAAACTCAGTTTAAGGGGCAAGAGGTGGGGGTAAAAATGAGAAATGGGATTCAGCCGAGCCCAGAAGCAACAGATATAAATCTGCACCGCAAATTGAAAGTGGTGGCCTGGTTGCAAGATGCACCTGTGAGGATGCGGTGGGGATTCATTTGTGGATGTCGAGCCATGGGTTTGCTTCCAGCACCAATCTAAGGTTTTTACTACGATTATTCAAAGCCATGTACTGGCTTTCTGCAAACCCCCGGCAGCCCAATTAATTGAGCTTGCAGACAATGCAATCTCATCCTCTGCATTGCTTTTATATGTGCAATTTACACAGACGCTAGTCTACAGATTCACTACCTTTTGTTAGCATCAAATTCTCAACAGAATCATTTTTCTGCTGCTGCAGATGAAATCCTCAGCATATCTGATAGTCGTCAACATAAAGCAATCACTTTGCTGAGGTCTCCTTTTGAAACAAGTTAGTGGTATAGGGTAGGCCCAGTGCCACAAGGGAGCTGAGGAGACTTAGCCCCCTCAGTTGTACTATCTGCATTGCGTTGCTTTGCTTATCTCGTAGGCTATCCTCTACTCCAATTGTATTCAAAGCCTGTGTAAAATAGGCAGACTGACAGAGGATGCCCAACTGTTAACATCTACTTGTTCATGTTCAGCATTGTCTCAGTCCTCCTCAGATCTGAGCTGCTTCCAATAAAACCTTTTAACTTAACTCATCTCTGACTCCAGAAACTCCATCCTTGGTCGGCTCACCTGATAATCAAATCTCTGCAACAGTCTGGACCCAGCCACAAGGCTGAAACCAGGCCGGACAGTCCTCATCATGAAGAACCCCCCAGAAGGTCACAGTTCTATGCACCTATATCCTGCCTCTGCACAACATGGAAGCTTCTATGAAGTGTCACTGTGGCTAAGATGAGTAGGTACATGGTTTAATACATGATCAGAGCCCAGTCAGGATGGAAGACACATATAAAGGTAGTCGTGAATGACCAAGCTTAGACCTTATGGAACTTCCAGATCCAGACAGAGAAATTAGTGGTGGGTAAACTACAGGACATACTGCTGCTCTTTCATATCCCTCAGCGTTGCCTTACAGATGCACAGGGTATCCTTCCAAGTCAGAAAGAGAGGCAACGGGTGGCACATTTAGACCTTTTGGCCCTAACATTAACCTCAGTCTGAGCTTCTTAAGGTGTCACCACTGGGATTACATTGAAAGCTTGGTGCGTTTCTTTCTGTCAGGTGTAGCTGAGGGACGTGACAGAGCAGCGGTATATGACGCCCTCGGGATGAGAACGGGTTGGACATAGTAGTTGACAATAAACAGCAGAAGAGGGCAGTGGCGAGAGATGTGGCAATCCCAAGCAAAACCAAGAAGAAGGAACACAATACGCTAGAGAAATACCAAGGGCTGAAAGAGGAGCTAGAGAAGATGTTGGTAGTAAAGGCAACTGTGGTCTTGGTGGTCAACGGAGCACGAGGAGCTGTAAACCCCAGACTGGGAGAGTGTCTCCAACAGATTCTGGGAACAACTTCTGAGATCTCAGTCCTAAGAACACCCAAGATACTGCCCCTAACCCTCAGGCTACCAGGACTCTGGTAGATGTTTGAATGATGTAAGTTGACGGACATTTAGAAGATATCTTTGCTAGTCAACTAACAGTTCCAATTTGCCTTTTAAATGATTGTGTATTTCTCATCATTTCTTCTGTGCGAGCTGTTTTGCAGCTGCTCCAGTGCTTCACGTGCAGCGTTTGTCTGGCGGAGGTGAGGAAAGTGTGTGTGCAGTAGCAATTAGTTTCCTCTCTCATTATTTCTTTGTCACACAATATTTCAGTGAAGGTGTTGCCACACACACACACACACACACACACACACACACACACCCACACATACTGTGGAAGAGGAGAATATATTAAAAACAGGTATTCATTAAGGAGCTGGCACCGTTTCTGCTCATCATCACATGCTGATAAATCAGGACACATGAGCAAAAGCTGTGAAGCCTTCCGGCTCAACCATGAGCGCACACATGAGCAGAGCAGTGTGTCTGTCTGTGTGTGTGTGTGTTGTATACTATATTTGTGTTGTGTGTGCTCGTGCTTATTAAAGAAAGATTAAGATACTTGAGTACATTTTTTAATTTTTTTTTTTTTTAAATGACTGACGCAAAATTAAAATTAACCAGTCGTGACTGTTGTTTCACTGAGCTATGTCTTTGTGTTTTTAATTGACTGAGAGAGGCTGCCATTTTTTACGACACTAAATTAAATACAACAATAAATCTCATTGTTGCAGTAAACAGAACATTAACGGGAACTCAGAAACACTCCCACACTAAGCACGCATGTACACACACAGGGACTGATCGGGTGATGAGTATTAAACAGAGTCACGACACAGTTAAATGTAAATACAGTCACAATTGTCTATTTGAACACAAGACCTTGAAATAATATTATTAGTGGGATTGCTGCAAATATTCCCACTATAGGTTGCTCTGCAAGCACCATTTTTTCTACTTCTTCTTATTCCGTCACAGTTGTCCATTAACTAGTTCTACTTCAACACAGAAACTTCACTCAATCTTCAACACATTCAGCTCAACTTTTTCTTGTATTTTTCTAATTGGAATATTGCATAATGTCTGAAATATTCAACGTTTTTGCACATTTTCTTCCGACTATAATTAATTTAAAACTTGTTCAAAAACCACAAATGTTCTACTACTTATTAGTCATACAAATGTCATTCAAACTTCAGATTGTTCACAAAAAGTGGGACTTGAGAGCCTCAATTCAGCTCTTTCATGACCCACAGTTTCAGTTAGGAAATCATGGAATTTTCAGCATAATTCAGAATTTTACATTGGTGTATATGCATGTGTAAATGCACTACCAAAGCACAGTGACTTGCAGAGTTTGAACTGGAACTCTCTGAGTGAGAAAAGAACCATCCAGCTTCGCTATAAAGCGCAAAATAAACTGACCCGTCGCGTCATTACGGTAATGCAAACTGCAGTTATGCAAACGTGTCGCAAAGACGATGTGCTCGGTGTTGAAGGGTTGCTTGTGATGGTGTTGCATGTCGCATGCATTGCAGGATGAAAGTATCTCAAATGAATTGCAGCACTTTCAAGTCAAACTGGTCTTTTTCCACTCCAAAATAAGCTTTGAAATGACCATCATCCACTTAAACCTCCGAAATCAATTGGTGAAGTACATGACGCACACAGCTGCAGCGAGTTTGCCGCCTGACCTGACTTTCTTTCATTTGGTGGACAAAAAAAACAATGTCGTTTTTCCACCACAAATCTTCATCGTCATGTAGCGCATGGCCAGCACTCAAAATGGAATGTCACATCAAAACGAACAGTGACATGAAATGAAAGTGGAAACCTGCTGTTACCAGAGAACAGCACTTTCACTTACAGTCATCATCATCCTGAGAAGACAAAAAAAAAAAAAGAAATAAACTGAAGATTAGATAAAAGATAGAAGACGGGGAAACTGTGCGGCTGTGGGGATTTCACAGTGTTTCCTGTTTCTCTAGGAACACAAAACACAACTTTAATGGCTCCGTGTGCAGATATCAAAGACACAGAAAGCCTGGAAATATCACTTTTACCTTTAATGAGAAAAGTTCCTCTGCAGTTTAGTACAAAGCTTTGGATTTCAAACTTATACTGAATACTTTTTTTAATGGACTTCCACTAGATATGACACAATGGTTATAACATACTGTCTTATATGAAGCTTTAAAAGTACATTATCGGAGAAATTGATTGTGTTAAATCATGAAATGACCATGACGTGCCATCAGAAATAAGAAATTGAAATACTGGCTTCACTGATAAGAAAAAAAAAGTGGATAACTTCCTCTACAGGGAATTGAGCTGGACAATGGGTAAAAGTGTACTTTTTCTATCTTTCAGAAATTATCTGGCAACCCACGCAAACCTGGTGAGGAGAGGAGAACCGATATTCAAATGTGGATTGCAGTGCCTTTTTTCATGCTTCATGGTCATGGTTGCAATTTTACATATATTACAGATGTATCACATCTTGGGTGGAAATGTTATTTTAAAAAAAAAGGATCACAAAGTTCAGACCATGTTTTTGAAATGTATAATCCATTCTTGTTATTACATTATGCAGTGGTATTAAAGCGGGGGTAAACACATATTTGTTGTAGTAATCAGTAATGACCATGAGCAGCAAAATGAAAACTAAGTGATCCTGAGAGAGAGAACTAAACTTTTGCACTTATTCTTGGATCTGTTTTCAGATCCTTTGATTATTCTGGCCTCTGATGGGAGACTGTGACCAATCACAGGGCAGTTCAGAGAGAGAGAGAGAGAGGACACATACATGTCCCTTTAGTGAAAAATATTGATAGTCCAGCATTTGCTGCTTGCTCTTGCTCACCTTTTAAAAGAGAGTTGAACAATGACCACAAAAAATATGCCAGTATTGGCATTGGCGAGGTTACTTTGGGTCAATTGTCAAAAGATTGTCCAAAATTGGAGAATCAACAACTATTTTCCTACAGCTTTAAGTGTTTAATGGTGTTATGACTTGATTTATTTAAACAATAAAGTCCTTTGGGCCATTAACTCATCGGCATGAAAATTTAATGAACGTTAAGAACTCTAAACTTTTATAGAGTAATAATCTAATGGAATATATAGTTTGACAGAAGTAGATTTATTTTTTTTAAATAAAATGGTACCTACTCCATTTCAGAGTCACAGCTTGGATGGAGTGACTTTGGGTGCAAAGGTTAAACGAAGAAGCCCACAGGCCTTCCCTCAAACAGTCAGACACTGCCTCTGCACGTCACTGACGTGTGAGACTGTGTGATGGAAAAGTGCAGCGTGTCGTGCTATGGCTGAAAGAGTGATATTGAAGTATAGATCCATTAGAGCCACGCAGAGAGGAGGAGAAGCTTTTCTGAATCCATCCTGGCCCGCTCATAAATTTTGGAGCGTGAAAGTAAGTCAAACTAAAATCACTGAGATATTATCTTGACTTATGTTCAACTGAGAGAAAGAGGAAACCACTATTTTTTTTAAAAATACCATATGTATGGGAGATTTTGTGCTCTCAAGTTTGTAAACAGGGAGATTTGCGTTGAATGTCAGATTAATCACAATGTTTTTGCATTGAGGATTGAGCTCTCGACGTTGTTGATGATAGCTCTTGACGCTGTTGTCTTTATCAACTCAACGGGAGCTTTAAAGATTAAACTTTCATTTAGATTCATTCATTTTCCATCTGCTAACAGCAAAGTCAGTCGTTCAAACGTGGCATGACAGCAGATGTTTGACATGCAGGTGGTCGGATTCATTGTCTATTACTTTTAACTTTTTCCCGTAGTGTTCTGTTGTTGCTTTCAGAGACTTTACTGGAGGACGGTGTCAGCCTAGGTAGCAAGATAACCAGTTAACCATGCTGTAATATGTTTGTAATGACACCCATATAAGGGCTGTAGGGGCAGTCATCAAATACCCCAGAAATCAAAAGCCCCTTTTCCACCTATGGTCCCAGCTCGACTCGGCTCCCCCCGGCATGGCACGGTTTAGGTTGGTTTTTCTACTACAATATAGTACCTACTCAACGTGGGCGGAGTCATAACTGCACGGCTGCATGAAAACGCCATGATTTCACATACGAGTGACTATTGACGTGTGACTGAAATCGCTAAATACACCAGACTCCACTGTAAAAAATTGAGATGTTCGACATTTCCCTGGTAATTGTTGGATATTAACCCACGTTTTTTGGGTTGTTAAGTGGTCTACAGTTGTTCAGCTCGCTTGGAACCTAGCCAGAGCAGGTACTAAAAAAAGTACCAGTTACCAGGCACTATGCTAGTGGAAACGAGTCAAGTGGAGCTTGTGGAAACACGCCAAAAGACATCTTTACAAAACTGACCCAACTCTGTCCAGTGACGAGCTGCGGACAAAGCTCCCAGTTACAGTAGGCACAGACCAGATCTTAGTTAAAATGTGCTTATTTTTGGTTTCACAATTAAATTAAAATAAACAAGATGGCACTGGGTCAAAAGATGAAACTTCATAGGTTTCACATGGGTGATCACATGAAATGATGGGCTGCCACTTGGTACCAAGTGTGATTGAAGGAGAAACAAAAACATGAACATGGTTTATGAGCAAATAATGGTTCAGAAATAAGAACTTTATGTTTTCATCAAAAAGGATGAAATTAAAAGTACACATAATCCAGAAGATTATCTGGATTTACACACTTTTAATTAACATTCAAACATTTTGTGTCGCCTAAAATATTGTGCTTTACTTTTTACTGGAAGGAATAATTTGAAGGTGGGGGGATTAAAAAAAAAAATGTCATGATGAGGAAATTTGCCATTTCAAAGGGATTATTCACTATTTTTCTCTCTTTTTCTTCATCCATCGCTTGTATGACTCTACCATTCTCAGAGTAATGATCCTTAAAAATATCAGGCTTTAACTTTAATTGGGAGGCTGTAGTTTCTTTAGAACAGTGTGTGTGTGTGAGAGAGAGAAAGACTTTCTAATCTTTGTTCATTAAGACAGCATTTACTGCAATTTTAAAAGAAAAATAAAACATATAAACAACAACTATAGCAGCTGTCATACTAACACAATAATTGGACACGGTCTAAACCTTTGTGTTCTCTGTTCGTTTGTTTTTTTTCTTTTTTGAAACATTCATACCGTATTCTATTATCCGAGAACAGTTTCTTTGAACTGAACTGAGCAGATAAAAGTAGAGGGTTTGTGCTTCAAATGAACAACGTGCATCTGCAAAAACAAAAAGGTTTACTTTCCATAATGTCCTCGTCTCACCTGAGATTTTGAATATACAGTACCAGTCAGAAGTTTGGACAAAGCTACTTTGAAGAATCTATAATGCACATAATAATGTGTTCCTTCATAGTTTGGAGCTCGCTTGGAACCTCGCAAGAGCAGGTACTAAAAAAAAAAAGTACCAGGTAACAGGTACTATCACTAATGGAAACGCAAAATAACCGAAAAGGGGCTTTTTTTGTGATTTTAAGCACTTGAGAGTCACAAAACCTACCAGGAGAGAGGTAAGAACACAAGTCTGTCACCAGAGCTTTCAGCTGTTTAGACAGTCGATGTAAACTAAAGGCTCGTCACCAGGATTTCAGACACAGAATACAGTGTGTTCTTCTTTGACACTTTACAACTGTTTGTCTTGCTAAAAAAAAGAGAAAAGAAACAAATAATAACCTGTGGAAGGAGGCAGATGGGTGCAGTTGAAGATGACAGTTTTCCTAACTTCCAATCTGTCTTACTTTCCAAGTAACGAGGCCACAATTTATTGTTTACGTAAATGTCACTGATGTTTAGTGGGTAAAAGTGATGGGATTTGCTGATCTTTGAAGGGAGATGAATCATGCGGCTCCATTTCTCTCTTAAAGCAAGAACACGGCAGATAAATCCGTCCCGCAGGGATATGCAGAAGTCTGACTGTTTATTTACAACATAGAGCATAAAATAAAGGTTTTATTTCTCTGATCTACTTAGTTCTCGCCAACATTACGAACCATTCATGTACTCTCTAGCCTCTCGGAACATTAATCGGAACACAATCTCATTCACAGAGTCTTTTTTGTCCGTCTCAATCATCTCAATCAATCACTGTATTAGTCTGGCAAAAAAACAGACTTTTACAATACACGTAAACATGTTATGCAGACAAATTGTACTAAATTTCTCAAACTCTGACCAACATGTCCAGATACACATGTCCATGGCCTTTGACCAGGAGATAATGTAAAAGGCAGCACACAGAAGATCCAGAGGGTGGATTTTCAGACTCACAAAGAGAATTGATGCTCCGTCAGCTTAAAGAATTCCAAATTTAGACTATTAATTGGGAATAAAAAGACACGGAATGACACTCCGTTGCCACCAGCTTCACCTGAGACATAATTGGTCAACCAGAAACCGACTAATACCTAATCCTGACAACCTGCAAGGGTCATAATTAGCACCTAGCGTCGCAAAGGCGAACACACTTTCAATTAATCGATGACAAGGACAGTAGTCCAATTAAACGGCTTAGTCAAGCGTAGTTTGACTTAAGCGTGCATGGAAATGTACCGACTGTTAAGGTGAAAAGAAGTGGAGTGAGTGGTGGAACAAAAGAAAAGTCGTGACTGTGGCTACGAATCTCTTTTGCGAACATCACATATCTAACAGGTCATGTTTACCACGCGCACACACCAGGAGTCACAAACGGAAACGTGTGACAAAAACTGAGGAATCCATGCTGCGGTTTTTGATTCACCACAGGAAGCAAAATGTGTAATTTGCCCCGCAGGAGGCGAAGGTTGATCAGTGCCACATTTGCATATGTTACATTACATTACATGACATGTCATTTAGCAGACGCTTTTATCCAAAGCGACTTACAATAAGTGCATTTAAACATTTGGGTACAAATAAGAGCCAGAAGTAAGTAAGACCTTCAAGTAAGCCAAACTATGAAGTGCTAGTCATAAGTGGGATGTATAAGCAAGTTTTGTTTTTTTTTGTCGTCGTCTGAGTCGAGGTAGAAATGTGTTTTTAGTTGGCGGTGGAAGATGTGGAGGCTTTCCGCTGTCCGGATGTTGATGGGGAGCTTGTTCCACCATGTGGGAGCTCCATATGTGCGACCTCCGAGATAGACGTGACATTTCACCAATTAAACACTGACATCGCCGCATGCAGATGAGAGCAAGGGTCGAAAAATGAACGTTTGAGTAAAAAATATCATTGATTTGGCCCCAAAAAAATATACTTGGGATGAAAAGGCAGCAACACTGACCTATAGAGCTCATGAAGAAATGTTTTCAAAGAGCACGGTCACAATTGCCTATAGCTCAATACAGGAGTTTTACTGTATAGCTCTATGCATATAGTCTCCCTGACCAACATACCAGGTCGACTTGGTGTCTTGTCATCATTCTTAATGGAACTACACGGAAATGTAATTTGTGAGAGTGATTGGTCACTGAAGCAAGAAGAGAGGGGAGGACAAAGTGAGAAAGAAAAGAGCAGCACGGACCTTAATGTACTGTCATTTTGAAGAGATGGCCTCGGCACTCTGACTGATCCATAATTTGATATAAAGACTGAATATCATCAATCCCCATCGGTAAGAGACACGGCAGTGAGAGAGATGATTCTGTCCAAATCCTGGACACAGCTCGTGAGAGTATTTTATAAAAGGCTTAGCACTTAATTGAGATGAAAAATGTGATCAAAGGTCGGGCATCTGCGGCCTGACGACATGACTTTAAAACGAGAAATGATGATCGCAAAATTGCCGCAGATCAAGGGGAGTTCACATTTGGCAATCCCAACCAGCCATCTCACAAGAATCTGTGTGTGTGTGTTTTTTTTTATTGCATTAGTTTTCTTCCACTTATCTAGGATCGGGTTGTTGAGGTGAACATGCTTACAGGGATTTTCCAGACGACACTATCCCTGACCACACTTTCCTTTGCCTGAGGAATTCAAGTGTCAAATCTTTTTTTGCAACATGGTTTCACCTTCAGATTAGATGGGACTAGGATTTTTTTTTTCTCCAACGCTTTTTGGACAGAGAAATCTGATCGGGAATTTAGGTTTTTTTTCCCGACTTGTGTCCCACTACTGTCTATCTTATGTGACGGCAACCCACATGTCTCTGCATGTGCACTACCAGGGCAAGGAAAAGTAAACTCTATTTAAAAAATGAATCTTCAAAACCCACATCTTAAAGTATATTCAGTATCAAAAATAAAGATTTCTATAAAATCATATTAAAAACACCGCTCAGGAAAGTAAATTGGCTACATAAGCTACATTTCAAATAAATTATTTGTGTAATAGAAAAGATACTGATATGTTTTACTCCTACACCATTAGCTCTTACTTCAATTTATACCCCGTAACAACACGTCATAAAAGCCGCGAATGTACGGAAAACAATCGCCTGAACTACTGGTTAACCCAAAGGATCATAAAATTACAATAATGGGTGGTTTTAACAAAATACGGGACATAATACGAGAGATGATGTTGTTGTTGACGATCGTGAGACACTATTATCGAAATTCAGCGCTCTAAGCATATTTCCTGAAGTCAATGTTTTGCTGTGGCCGATTTTTTTAGCAGATCTTTCTACGAGTAAGTTTAAAAAAGCACAAGTCAAACCGCAAGCAATTTTTTCCCTCAGCTCTGCCCTTTGTAGGTGTGAATAACCTTCTTTAAAATGTGTGATTATGGGCCCAGGCTTCAAAAAAGGGTGAAAACATAAAAGTGACCTCTGTTAAAAAAAAAAAAAAAAAGCAAAAGACAAGTTTCTCATTTGGAGTGGGTTAAAGGTAGGAGATATTATAAGAGCTGTCCCCTGGCATTAATAGAATCCCTTTTCATATTCTGGCTTTTATGTTTTTTTTATCAGCTAAATTCAAAGAAAACCACAGGAGCTACTGATAAGAGTAGTTTTAACATGAGGAGAAAAAAAACCCTGACCTTACAGACCCCGTGAAATGGATGTCAGACTTCTAGTTGATTCCCCACAAAGCTTTGAAGGATATTGATTGGTGTTTAGTGTAGCTAATAACGCCGAATTTGAGTCGCCACGGCAGAGTTGGCGGCAGCTTGTAGCAGCTCAGCGTGATAAAACCCCAACAAACAGGATAAGAAGCAGCAGGACTGGGGTGTAAAGCTTGTTGGAGTAATCAGCACCAGAGAGACAGGGCTATTATTATTGCTGCAGTTTTCCAATAACAGTGTGCAAAAAGTCTTTTGGCACTCAAACGACATGCAGCAGGCTGATGTATAATCGAAACCAGGCACACAGTTTCAACAATCAGCAGCAGCATCAATCTGACCCCTTCTCTCCGTCGAGTACACAATTCTGCTTTCCTATCTGGTGTATGTATCTCCTTAGATAGTGAAGGGCCACCAAGACATACTCACGATAACAAATATTCTTCCATACAGGTCAAAAGAAATCAATAAAAGATGGAATCAATTCAAAAGAACAAACTGACTTAACAACAATCACCTCTCCCAGAATACTTGGTGTTGCCTAATACAGTAACTGGCAGCTGCTGGGAAAGGGAAAGGATAATTATTGTCATTATACAACCCAAATTGTTGCGAGGTCAGATGGAGTCTGAGTCTGACTGAGTGCGCCGCCACAAGCGACCAACTGGACCGAATACAGTGGGTATCACATTCTAACATTCAGACGTGGGGAGAACATGCAAACGCCACGCAGGGAAGGCCCAGAATCAAAGTCCTTGTGCGTGTGCTCCATGGAAACACGGCCCCCACATGTTAACAACATGACAACAGCAAAAAGAGTTCCCACTGAGAAATGATTAGCACAGTTTTCTAATAGTTTCAATATGTCGAACCACTGTATCACCACGCGGCACTGACAGTTGGATTTATCACTCATTTGACTCTCGCTAAAATGTCAAATGTCAAAAAACGAAACATATCATGTTCCTGTTTCTAAGTAAAAGCATTCTTACATCCCTTCCACTTCTATGATTCCATAATTTCTTCTCCAACAAACAAGCTGATGCACAGCTTCATACTGAATTTAATTGTCATTTACGGCGTGTTTCCACCAGCTCGACTTGCCTCGCCGCGGTTATTTTGCGATAGTACCTGGTACTTTTTTTAGTTTTTTTTAGGTTTCAAGCGAGCTGAGCTGATACTATGCGTGACATGTGATATGTCAGAGTTCAGTCACAGGAAGAGTCATGAGCAAAAGGCAGACACAAGAATCAGTTAAAAAGACTTAAAAATCCTAAAAACGTGAGTTAATCTCAAACATTTACCAGGGAAATGTCTAAAATCTCAATATTTAACAGAGGAGTCTGGTGTGTATTTAGACCAGCGAGCGGCATCACAAACCCTGTCGCTGTATTAACTGATTCTAATGATTCAGTTACACTTGACTAGTCACTAGTCTTTACTAGTTTGTGTGTGTTGTGTGTAAACAAAGTCAAGGCAGTTTCATTCAACGTAAACCGTGCCGTGCCGAGGCGAGGCTAGGCGAGCTGGGACCATAGGTGGAAAAGAGGCTTTAGTTGTGCATAGAAAAGTATTTAGACTTAGTTTCATCATTCGGTCTCTACCGCTTTATCCTCCATTATAAGGGATGCAGGGTGGCTGGAGCCAGTCCCAGCTGACACCAGACAGGTTGCTAATCCATTTACAGGGCCAACGTACAGACCCTTTAAGAGCAATTATACAGTTGTTGTTTCTTTTTAAATGATAACGACTCGGAGCATTAATATTCACATTGATATTCACAAGTTCAGAGCAGGAAACTTGAAATAAAAAATGCACAAACATTAAAGAAAAAACCCAGAAGACAGCTCTGAGTGCTTTTACACAGCTGAAGGTTAAATCAACCCATGCAGTCGCTGCCACCTTAAGTGCCACATCTTAGTTTTTTGAAAACTAGTTTTTCCATTTTTTTTTTATCTATCTGCGTCAATAAAAATAATAATAATAGCACTTATAAAAGAAAGGAAATCATTTAGACTGTGCTGTGCCATTTATATATATATATATATATATATATATATATATATATAAATATATATATATATATGTATATATTTATATATATATATATATAGAAATATATATATATATATATATATATATATCTTTCTTGAAAACAGTTTCATGGTTGGGGTGACAAACACCGTATACTGTTACATAAATAAATAAATAAATAAATGATTGCGTGCATGTGCCAAGAAAACACAATGTATGCACTTAGAGACCAGACGGATAAATGTGTTAGGTTTGCATAACTTTTGGTGACTTTTCTTGTTGATGATTATTCTGCCTCTGCTTGATCATCGCAAATAGAAATCCTCTATTTGAAAACAAGATTTGTCAGGCAATACTATCAGTCCTGAACTCAGTTGACAACGATTAAAATCTGTTTGAATTTAAAAGTGATGCATCACAGTTTTAGGTAATGTAAATTGAATCCAAAATCTTCCCTTTGTTTCACATTTAATGAACTACTATCTTTTTTAAAAAAAAAAAAACATTGTGAACAATGTTAAATTTCTTGAGAAAAATAATTGCAATTTCAACAATGTTATGCTCAAGTTTACCATTTACATGTGTGCATTACAACTCACAGGTCACAGTGGAACTAAAAACTATCTGGAACTGAAAAATAAAGTATTTTTTTTCACAAATTCATCCCGTGGGCCGAATTGGACCCTGTGGTGGGCCGCTTCTGGCCCGTAGGCCGTATGTTTGACACCCCTGTCTTAGCAGTTCCATTGGGTCCTCAAAAACAACAGTCAGACCAGCTAATGAAATAGAGGCTTCATAAAAAGACACAGAGAAGGAGCGTGACATCACTACTATATAGGAAATATTATCTTCCTGAATGTCACATAATTGACCTTTAAATGTAGAATTAAATTGAACCCATTACCTTAAATTAACAGATGTTCTTTGCTTGTAGGAACAAAAACTGTGATCTACATCAAGAGGCAAAAATAATCAATTATGTATGACTGTATTTGATTTTGTACGTGTGTGTAGTTCATTTGCACCGTTTCTCTGCCTTAAAATGCAGCTCAGGACCTCGGTGCCAGAAAACAGTGTCTCTGCAGGGAAGAACCTCACAGAGAGAGAGAGACTGTGTGTGTGTGTGTAGCAGGCGACGTGTCTTCACACTTTGAAGTATCGACTGGGTCCTCAGTGACAGATTTTACAATGTGCTGAAGAACTCGCACTATGCTTTTGCGAATGTGTGTGTTGTCACTGCGCTTCCCAGTGTGTCGTCGTGAGGAAAAGTAAACATACTTTATTATTTTTGCTTTTGTTGCTTTTTACTTTCCATCAGTAGCAGCCATTTACACAAATAGATGCAAGAAGACATTGTTTTAAAGCCTAAAGTAGTGAACTGCTTTAGTCTGAACAGCAGTAAACAGCTGAAGAGGCACTATATAAAGAACTGTAGTACAGTAGTGTATCCAGTATCTGATTCTGGAGCAGTCACAGGTATACGGACCCTCTGTCCACTCAACCTGTGACTGTACCAATACTGCATAATAAAGTCAAAGATAAATACATGTTCTAAACCAAGATTCTGTGAGAATACACACAGCGTATCTGACAACTCTACATAAATCACCCACGTTGTAATCACAACGTGAGAGTGCATTAGGATCTGAAAATTATGCTGCTGCGAGAACTTACTTTTACTTGACTGACATTGCTGCCAATTAAGTTCCCCCCCCCACCAAGTCCTGCATGAATACATTTAGATCAACTGCTTGTGTCTTCCTGCACGGCAGAAGGTAAAAAGAGATTAACACTACCTTTAGTGTCTTACGTTTAATTGGGACAAACTTTGATTTTAACCGTCTAAAATGAAACATACATACATACATACTGTATATATCTATCTATTAGTGTAGTCTATTAGCGTAGCACAATGTCTACTGGCCCTTTTCCACTATGGTGCCAGCTCGCCTTAGGTTGCGTTTCCACTACAAAAGTACCTACTCAACGTGGGCGGAGTCATCAATGCACGGCTGCATGCGACACACACACAAACCAGAGACTAGTGACTTGTAAAGCAGTTGTTTTAAGTGCAACTGAATCAGTAGAATCAGTTATTTCAAAATATTTGTTCAGTACTTCCTCCATGACACAGTCGCTGGACTGAAATACAGTGGCAGGGTTTGTGATGTGGCTCGTCGGTCGCGATCAGCAGTGCTGACGCTAAATACACCAGACTCCTCTGTTAAATATTGAGATTTTAGACATTTCCCTGGTAATTGTTGGAGAATAACCCAGGTTTTAAGGATGGTTAAGTCTTTTTAACTGATCTACAGTTCGGAATCGTTCGGCTTTATTCTTGTGGGACGTCTCTTCCTATGACGACACTCTGACTAGTGGAAGTGTAACTTAACTGAGTCGAGTCGAGCCGGTGGAAACACGCCATATGGGTCAAAATTAAACAGTACTATGTTAATGACTGATTCACTGTGAAACAAATTCAGCAGACATTTTGGCATCCTCCGTCGAGTTTCCAGGTTGGAAATCCGAGTTCTGACACCAAATGGAACGCGCCATTAGTAGCAGAGCAATCGATGCACAGGGCAAACATCTCGTGAAGACGTTGCAACCTTCGTATCTTTGCTCAATCACAATTTATATGCTCGTAATAACAGCCTGAGGCTCCACAATGTTTTTTTTCACCTCTCAGTTTCTGTGTTGTACGCTCTTGTTTCCTGTCACTGTGCTTATTTATATTCTGGATGCACGCTTATAATAAACACAGCTAAAAGATGTGGCGGTGGGTTACTCCTTTTTTCCGATTGAATATTTTTAAATGCTGGCAAAAGCAAGAAGAAAAAAACGAGAGACACTTTTGACTTTAACTGCATGTTACACTCTCTGGCTCCTGCTGGTTTAGATGCTAAATGATCCTTGACACAGAAGGTCCTGACTTTATTCCTCAGGTGTATCATGTCAGATTTGATGGAGAGGACACTAATAAAGAGGAAGCAGGAGCCATGACTCTCTCTCTGTCTCTCTCTTCTTTTCCTCCTGCAGCAGTCTGTTCTATGTGGCCTTGTAATAATGTTTCTACTCTCTGATATTATTTTTTTTCTTATATTCTTTTATTGCGTCCCATTGTTTTGCTGGCAGTTTTGCAGCTTTTGCCTTTTAGGTTTAGTTCATATTAGACACACAAACATCGGATACTATGACTTTGTGAGTCATAGTATCCGATGTCGTCATTTTTTATTTTTTCATTTAATACATATTCAGATTCATTTTCATGTGTAAGGACAAACTAATAGTAAATTGTGTAGAGCAAAAGAGCAAAACACAACATATACAAAGATATACAAAAATCTTACATTAAAAAATCCCACATCCATAGATGGAAAGACGGCATAGAGGCCAAAAGACACGAAGACACGGCTTCAAACTAACAACTTGGAGAGTGATTAATGATGAAAAGCATTCAAACCATGATTTAACAAAGAAAATACTGTTAAATACTAGAGTAGTAGCAGCAGCAATTGTCTCAGACGCATGTGGGAAAAGGAAATAAAGGGCATGACAAGCCAGACCCAGATGAAGCGGTTACCTTCTACTTTTGAGGTTGTATTTAAAAAAAAATTAAGAAAAAGGGTCAGCCTTTTATCCTGCAGCAGCAGCAGCAGCAGCAGTAGACTGGCTGTATTAATTTCTGCTGTAGCAGCCTGAGTATGTCACCACTGCCAGCGTCATCTTAATTGCCAGTGGTCGTCAGCTGAGAGACGTTTTAATATTCAGACGCAGTATTGATTGTGACACTCCACGTTCTGAAGTCGACGTTATCGGCTCCACTGACTGTACAGCATGTGTGTGTTTCGAAGACGAGGTCGGTCCTTGGCGAGGAAATACAGAGAGAGATGAACTGCTGTGATGTGTTTGTGTGTGTGTGTGTGTGTGCGTGCACTTGTCTCACTGTGTTTGTCACTTACTCACTTATGGCAGTATGGATTTTGAAGGGTAAAATCACAAAGTGTTCTCTCTTGTCTCTTCACTATTTCAGCAACTCTCACTTTTCTCATGTAATCACAGCGACAGAGTACATCCCAACATCTCTCTCCCTTCTCTCTTTCTCCCCCCTCTCTCTCTCCTTCTCTGTTTTTCTAATTGGTGTGCAGCATCCACCCACCAGCTGTCAGGAGAGAGCCCCATCGTGGAGCTCTGAGCCAGCCAATTACTGTCTAGGCAGACTTAAACCGCAAGGACTCAGCCAGACACCCAGAACCTCCTCGGAGGCTCTGCAGCGGCCGCCCAGTGACGGGCAGGGCAAAATGGGTCAAACGTTAGGTCAGCCTCCCCCCCACACACCCACCCTCCCTCCCTCTCTCTCCCACACACACACACACACACACACACACACGCACTGTACTCCGCCTTGACTTCTTCTTAATGGATATGACAAACACAAACAGCTCCTCACAGCTATGGGGTCTCCGGGGCAGGGGGGAAGGGTGGAACAGGGGGAGAGGAAATGTGAGGTGAGGAGGGCCAGGAGGGGAGATACGGCGAGGGAGGAAATAGCACCGAACAAAAGGGGGTGTGAGCACATGGTAATGTGGCTGATTCAACATCAAGCATGTCCAACGTCCAGTGAATCACAGGACTGCTGCAGCCTGGGAGGGGGGAAAAGATCAGAGGGTGCACGATAAAAGAAAACAGTAAATCAGGGGAGGGTCCGCAGGTAGGTAACAGGACGTGGGAGACAATCATAGGGAGTGATGGGATCAGACAGACTGAGGAAGGATGTGTGCTATTAGAGTTTGATTTGACTGATGTGTAGTTTTTTGTTTGGGCTCGAGGGTGATGACCTATAAGGAAGTGCACATACATGTGAAATTTCAATTGCTGCAAACACTGATGTGGCGCTCATGAGCAGTGATGTGATTGTGAGCTAATGTGGCTAATTAAACCTTTGATTTCTAGGTGTCACGTACACAGAGTTTCAAGTTGTGAATTTTGCACGTGTTACTTTGCAATGTCACTGATGCTAGTGCTTTCCAGCGCCATCTAGTGGTAGTGACTTGGAGTGTAGACTCCTATGTCTTCCATGTCCACAAGTTTTGGCTCCTGTTTATGTTAAATGTAAAGCTAATATATTGCACTACAGCTGTTGCCATATCTTTTGCATGACTTTGGCTAAATATCCCATCTGTTGTTACATTCCAAACTCCCTCTTTGTGTAGTTCTGGCTCCTGTTTCGGTGAAATGTTGCAGGAGACTGGAAAGTGGGCCATGGGAGTATCATAGGAGGGCCTCAGCCTGGGCTAAACTCTTCGATTTAGCACATTCATCACAAACCTTATATTTGTTTTGTGGGAAAACATGATTTAAAAATTATGTAAATGTTTGGGTTTTTTAATGACTGATACCAATTGTCTTCCTGGACCAGTTTTCTCTGTTCCTTTCTATCTCATGAAATCTAACAGGCAAATATCAATTATCAATCATTGATATTTCCCCAATTGGTAATTGGGGAAAATCTGTCAAGCCAAATTCCTGCTAATTCTGAAGTTTTAGGAGCCGCAAAGTTTGCAAAGCTCTACATCAATGATATTGGGCTGAACATAGAGCTTCTCAATACAGTTTTTACACAGATGTTTTCACTGACAGTAGCTTTACAAACCTAAACTTTGACAATCTACTAGACGTGTGATTGGGACGGCAGTCTGCTTGTGGTAAACACCGTGGCAGCACCTACAGTCATTGAGCCGACTTTGTGAGAAGCTATTAAAACAGCACTGACCTCCCCGCTGAGGCGAGCCGTCAGGGACAGCAGTGGCAGTTAGAGAAGCCACGGTGAGAGAGGACCAAAGGGAAATTTAAATGGAAATCACTGGGGCACGTCACGTCTCGGCGCTAACGCAAACACAACCGTGCTGGCTGCACGCCGGCTTCACGAGATCTGACATTTTATCACATTCGTGTTATCGTTCGACAAAGCGCCCGTTGTGCCGCCGAGCAAAGACGAGAATTGGAAATGTCACTAACTCTATAATAGATTTATTTATGTTGAGTTTTATGAGCAATGAAGCTCCTTTGCTGTGTAATTAACTGAACTAACACCACAAAAAGGAAGAATGGACACATCTGTAAACAACCTTCATTTATCTAGTGAAGTCTTTTGTTATGCCCTGCAAATGGCTAATTGTTGCTCTGTCTCAAAGAATTGTAACTGTTTCTATGACTGGAAACTGTTACTATGACAACAAACTATAGTACGACTTACTTATCTAAAGTTATGCTTTAGTTTTTGATCAAGGTAAATGAAAATTACCGCTCTTGGTTAAATATTTAAAAAGTCAATACTGGATTTACTTTTGCAATACTGAGCCAAAGGCACAATCTTTCCTAAACCCTAATTAAAGTGGTTTATTTCACAGTTGTTGTTGTTTTTCTTCTTCTTCTTCACACATTTATCAGGCTTAAAGTTTAATACAAATCAGTCATGTCAAGTTTATCTGGTTCATTAACAATGATGTAATGACCCAATTTAACTATTATAGTAAGCCGCACAAGACTGCAATAGTATTATGGGCTTTAAAACAACAGGTGAAAACGTAATCAAGAATGTTTTATATAGAGAGAGTGGGAATGTTATGTCTATTGAGAAAAAGCAAGAAACCTATCATTATGAAATCAGTAACAAAATAACTTAATAAGTCACACCATAAGGACATTTGCTAAATAAGAAAAGAAGTGTTGTGCCAGTGTTCCCTGTACTGGGATACTTTCAATACATATGTAACCATGGTCATAAAAAGTGGATTGATTAGGGCTGTAAACTCCTAGATACGTTCTGGCTCGACCGAAATTCTGATAGGTCGATTTTCTTGCCTTGTTAATTTCATACAGTCTATGGTTAATTTCATCAGGTGGAAAGCAACAAGTGCTAATGGGGGTGTTTTCAGAGCACTCCTGTTTCACATGTAACGGCGTGTCTTCAGAGAACACCCCCCTTTGTTTTCACTATTTTGGATTAGCCCAACCCACTAGAGACAGAGAGATTAAAGAACGTCCATGTTCTTCAACGTCCGGTGGTTTTATTATTATTATTTTATTTGAGGCTACAGTCAGTGGCCTTTTTCATGTTTTAGTCTAATAATCGTTGATTTGTTTTATAACTGCAGGTGCAACCGCCCGCAACAACGGCAGCAGTCTATTTGTGTCTCAGCCGCGAAGCTGAGCTCCTATGTTCAGTCTCGCTCTGTGCGAGGACATGCACGTAGCCAACTAATCTAAATATTCAGTTAAGAACAGTTCTTGTGCTTATATCACTAGTCGACGTAGTATATTTTCGGGAATCATGGGCTATGATGTTGAGCAGACGCGCGTGATGCAAAGCGCTGTCAGTGTATACGGAGTGCATATGACTGTACAAAAAAGTATATTCTTTGCACACACATGTGCATTAGTGGCAAATATTGTGAATCAAAAAGAATACACAACAACAAACTGAAAAAGGTGACTCAATCAGGCAATCAGAGATGGCAGACTTCACCCCATTCACACAACAAGCCTCTGGCGGCCTCTGTTGGTCATGTTGGCGAGTGCAAGTGCAGAAGAACAGACAGACACACAGAGCCACCAAAAACAACACTTCACTCCCACTCCGTAGGGTATAGTAACAAAGCCGAATGACACAACACAAATAAATTATACAAAACAACATAAATCTGGGATTTCCCACCATGACCTGAATGCGATGACCAGCGGAGACACTATTTTTCTTAAAACCACAATCACAATCACAGCATGCATTCATGTGTACACACTGGCCAGCAAACACACAATATCGATGCGTGTGAATGATATATGAACAGAGCAAACACACACCCGCCTTGCCGTCAACTCTTGATGCCGGCTTCTGATTCTTCCACGCTTTAACACCTGCTGTCCTCCCCAAACAGCTTCTCCCCGTCATTTGTCTAGAAATGTCCCACCTCCATTCACCACAAACAGCTTAACAACAATCAGCAGCCAGTGTCGGCCTGCATGCTCTCTCTGGAATCACTTACCAGTTCATTGAGCTACAATGCGTATTAGAATACCACAAGGTGGGCCGTGGTTAGCACACTGAAAACTGATTACCACAACGGATATCTTGTCACGTTGCCCGCTGAGAACGGCTGCGTAACACACGTCAGAATGAATGAATGCCTTTAAGTTCTTCTCTCGCTCTCTCACAATCACACAAAAGTGAGGCTCTGACATCATGTGTAGTCGTTGCCCTGCATCTGGCTGCACTCCTCCCCGGGACTGTGATTAGGGAGGCTGAGGCTTTTTGTCTCCACAAACAATAAACCACCTGTTTCCAGAGCAAATGTACATTGTCAGACACTCGTTGGGTAATTTGTCGTGCCATTGCTTGTGTTTGTTTAGCGCGACTGTTGGTAAGTGGCAGGCTGTGACGCTCGCAATCAAGGCCCGATTATCTATGCAGGGTGAGAACATTTCAGGGAGATTGCTCTTGGATTGCGATGCATACGGTAACAGCGACATCCCACTCGTGGCAAATGTTCTTCTGGGGGCGGTGATGTGCTATTCAGCTGCTGCTGAATTCAGCTAGAGAAGAAGCTAAACTTGTTTAAAACAAAACATCCACATAATGTGTTATGCAGCAAAGTTATTACAGTTTTATATTTATAATTATAGTTTTTCCATTTCCATTTAGTTGCAATCTAAAAGATTTTGCTGATTTGACTTTTTGTAAATAGTTGGTTTTCCTTTACTTTTATTAATTGTGTTGTTTTTTTTTAGTCATGTGGTAAACCACTGTGATGTCATTAGATTGTGACATGGTGTTTTGAAGTCTTGAATTTTGAGATATCTTTTACAAATGCTTAACCCTTTAACACCTAAGCCTCAAAATGTCCGTCTGGACTTTCTTGCTTATTTTAATCATAAAAGGGCCAGAAAATGATCCAGTGAGTGCTTTTTGCCCAGTTTTCCAGAATAACTTTCAATATCTGGCAGTTATTTACAACTCCCTGCATGTTAAAATAGTGTATTAACAATTTACAATGACATTTTTTCTGTTGTTTTAGTTGGTAAAAAACACTGTAATTGTACATGAACACCTAGATTTTGCGTGTTAAATTTGAAATATAAAAATAATAATAACCACATATTGCCATGGTATTTGACGTGTAACTTCCCAGCTTTCAGAAACTGTTGGAATATTTCCGATAGCACAAACTGCCGCGTGATTGTGATAATGCAAACTGTGATGTGTTCGGTGTTAAAGGGTTAAATGTGGTGTCTGCAATTAGTTTTTAAGATACACTTTACCTTGTTCATTTAAACTCTCTTCATGTATTTATAGGTGCACAGAAGTAAAGTTGTCTGAAACCTGTCTCTGTGCCTTGCAATAATTCGATAAACACGACCAGTCAAAAATGCCAACAACTCTTTCTATTGTATAAAGACTGGGTGCACAGGCTTGGATTGGAGCCCTCATCCTCCATTGCACTGCATGGCATTATTTTATTTCTCCCTATTGCATGATGGAATGGTGTGACATCAGCTACTGAAGCGTTATCGGATGGTACTAGCTGTCAATGTTCATGCCCCAATACATGCTGTGCTTCATGGTCTGACTCTGAAAAACTAGACATTGGCTGGAGAAATTTGAGACGGAGACCATAAACTCCTGAGCAAAAAAAGATAAGACGAGATGTTAAAACTTTTCAGAACCTGGAAAGTCAACATTGATGCAAATATTGGAAATGTAACACAATAAGACACATAAATTATATGGACAAGGAAAAAAAATAGCTCTAAGAAAAGCAACAATCGGATTCATCATCCAATAATGATAAGCTGGAATACAAGTATCTAAAAAAAACACTATTTTACCAGATAAAATAAATACCTGAGGAAGAATAGAGAAGCACTTGATTTTTAATGTCACATCATCAACAACACATGGTAACATGTCATGCTAACATATGAAATGAAAGAAAACATGTTTAGTTAGGCCTTTATCTTCCAGAGAAGACTGAACCCGATCCCTTATTTTTTTGGCTGTCATGTGCAAACATTTCAGATTTATGAAAATGACTCTTGAGAAATGTTCCACATATTTTATCACCTTCCACTACAAGGCGCCTTTTCTTCTCACAGTCATATTCATAGTATTCCCAAATAGGACTCCTGTTTTTATTTTTGCCATTGTTTGTAGCCTGATGGGGTTTTGTTCACCTTAAGTTTGGCAAAGTTAATAAGACTTTGCTAGAACTACAGAGACGTGGACTTTGAGTAAGTATTTTTTAATCAAGCAGCTCTTTCCAAGGTCAAGAATGAACTTTTAAGTTCACTGAAATAAAACAGAACGGCTTCAGAGTCAGTGGTGGCATATTTATCGTCTCTGGTTGAGAGGGCCTGTACCTTGTGTCCTGAAAATGGCAAACAAGAGACTATAAAGCCTTTGTCCACCTGACCATCACTCACCCTCCTCTCCACCTCGAGCTCTGTGCATTTTCCCCTTGTTTCTGTCCCTCTATCTGACCTCCTTTGAAGTCTCAAGCTAAGCAATTCATTTCCAGCAGACGTCAGCAGACGTAAATTAATGTAAAGGCCAGAGTGAGCGTGTGTCAAAGTTGTTTTCAAGTTGGACCACAAACACCTTTCTTTTGAAAGAAATTCAAGTTTTCATCAAGTACTAAAAACAGTGGTTAGTAAAGTCTTTCTCTCGTGTTCATAGTCCTTATATGTATGTCTTCTACAGGTCTGAAAAGTAAAGTCATTGTGGATTTGTCTCAAACCCATATACTCTTCAAATGTTCTGCAGGGGGCAATTTTCTATTTGATTTATAACATTAGTAAACTTTTTCCTGAAGAGTTAATGGTCTGAATCACAAGTTCCTGGTCATCTTCAATTCAGCATGATGTCCAATTTTGCAAATTATGATCCCAATTAGCGCTAAATAGACAACAAAACAGGATTTTACATTAAGGCACAGACATTATGTGAGTGAGTTAGTGCTTTCCATTAGGTACATGGGTGCATTTGCACAGTAGGTGGACCTGGAAATGATGTGCTCTCAGATAAACCCACCCCTTCTTCCAAATATGGTTCTGGTTTCCAAAAAAAACAACAACACAGTACCTGTCAGAATACTGAGCTCAAGGCTTCAAAATGGGATTTTACAAACCAATGATTAAATACATTGGATGCTCACATGTAGGCTATAGAGTACTTGAATACACCGCCCTCCTGTCACCAAAGCATCTAAAAAAGCAGCGTTTGGAAGCATTTCTGGTTCTACACTAAAGATGATTTATTAAGTAACAAACACATCTACAAACTCACCTGTTAACATGACTGTTAGCTTCCAAAACTTCTCATAACTAATAATAAGTGTAATAATAATGCCATCAGGTTAGTGTGTGTGCTGATGTGGGAAATATTCAAATATCTGAAGGAATAGAGTGTCATATCATATTTGTTCTAACTTGATTTTTTGGAAAAACTGACAGCCCTACTATACAGGATTGGATAGTAACGAGTAATAATCAAGAGATCAAGGGTCAAGTCTGAGTCTGCTTGTTTCTAAAAAGCTAGATATGCGAGGACTCCGTGGTCATGTGTCTTGGCTCTCTGTCACAGTTGACTGTTGTCCACTGTGGCATTTTCAGCATTAACCGCGTGAGATTGAAGCGAGAGTAACGTGATTAAGTGAGATGGAAAAAGCTGAGAGGTCGAAAGAAAGACAGATTATGTTTGATTACTCACGTCAGATCCAATCACTGTCAAATCATGGAGCTGATAAACTCATACAGCTATTGACAGCAGCGGAATTCTAGTTTGGACGGCAGTCAGTTGTGCTGTATTAATGATGACAAATAGATGCAACTGTTTTTCTATGTATTATAAAAAACTATATATATATATATATATATAGAATTTGTCCAGAAAATGTGTTTATCGGTGAGTGATGAAGACTAAGCTGATCCTATAGCCACAAAGGTGGCTTCAGTATTGTGAAAATTGAACCAGTCGATCAAACTTTATTTGTATAGCACTGTGCAATACAACAGATAGTGCTGTACAAAAAAATTGACAAATACACAAAAAGGAGCTGAGGGGGACTCGAGACTGATGACCCAGAGGTGATACAAGGCCACTGAAAAATGACTTTAGGATGAAGGTACAAGATGTTAGAGATGATAGTAGAGCAGCATGGTCTTTTACATCTATAATCAATTTTGATTGATTGTGTCTCCAATGAACCCAATCTCCAATCTGTATGCCTTTGTAGGACTTTGGCAGGAAGCTGGAGAGCCTGGAAGGAACCCATATATGCTAACTCCACATACAAAGTATCAATTTTGGTTTGTTGGCAACAGTGCCAACCGTCACTCCACCACACAGTGATGCTAAAATATTCTTTCCTATTTATGATGATTGTGTTTGATATTATGCAATGATTTTAGTCAAAAAAGGGGTGAGAACCGGGCTAAGAAGGAGAAGGATTGGTTGAGAGTGATTGACGAAGTTGGACGACACAGTAAGTTCTGAAAATGTGTGTGGTTGCACTTTACTATAAACACTGTTAGCTTCAGCATTAGCCCCAGGTGAGTTAATGTGAGCAAACACAAGTGATGAACACACACACTGGTGCAAAACTTCATTTTGCCTTTGGTGTGAATGCAATCAAAAAGTAATCAACAATTAATTTGCATCATGTGTGTGTTTGCTACTGTGACAGCGCATCCAGCAAAGGTTAGATAGATAGATAGATAGATATTACATTACATTACATTACATTATATAGATAGATAGATAGATAGATAGATAGATAGGTAGAGAGGTAATAACCCTGTCTTTTTCAATTTAAATTTGCTTTCAGGTACATTTTCAAAGACACAACCAAGGGCACAAAACAAACAACCGCACATCCTTTAAGCATCTAATTAAAATATGACGAAGAGTCCCCCACTGACCCACGTCACTACAGAGACTGAGCAAACTGGTCGTGTTTAAAAATTTAATTAGAGCGCTGGTTATGATTATGAACCAAACACCAAAGTGTGCAGTCCCTATAGAGGTGCTGTGATCTCTGTATACTTGCAGGTGTTGTTTTTATTTGAGTGTTCATGGCAGTTTGTCAGCAGCCATTTGGCCTTGGATTCAGCTCTGTGTCTCATAAAAGATACTTAGTTACTTAAATCCATAATACAGCAATATACTGGAGCTCAAAAGTGACCAAAATGTCAAACCCCAAACAATCAGATGGATAGAAAGATAGATAAATACATAGACCGCTCGACTAATTCAATTCTTCTGTGACTCTCCTCTCGCTTACTCATTTGTGTAATAACCCCGTCTTTTTCAACCCAAATTTGCTTCCAGGTGAATTCTCATCAAGACCCACAACCAAAGGCACAACCAAACAACCGCACATCCTTCAAGTAAATATTTCAAAAGCCTCACATCTAATTAAAAGATGGGGAAGAGTCTCCAGGTGTTGCAGAAACAGAGACAGCCCCCACTGACCCACTTCACTACAGAGACTGAGCGAACGGGTTGTGTTTATGGATCAAACACCAAAGTGTGCAGTCCCCGGAGATGCTCTGATCTCTGTATAGTCGCAGGTGTGTTTTTTATTTGACTGTGCCACAGAATGCACATGGCAGATTGTCAGCAGCCATTTGGTCTTGGATGCAGCTCTGTGACTCATAAAAGATACATTTAGACTAAAAATAACACTTATTTTCCATATTAGAGGTAGGACAAAATATTAATAAAGCAATATATTGTCACGCAACAGTGATCATTTTACAAAAAAAGGTCATCAAGTGTTGCAAAACTGCTTTCTGGATTCATTGATTCATGTAGCGTGGGGCATGATTTCATAAATATTTCAACACAATCAGATCACATTTTGTTTAGCTCAGTGTACCATCCAAACGGAGCTCTAGGACAAGACTGTTCGCCCCATTGCAGGTGTTTTTTTGTTAGACAAAGTGCACCGAACAACATCACTTCACCATTACTTTAGAAATATTAGCAACTCTTGGTACGTGGTCAACCATAACAGAACCTCTGAAAGCCAGCTCTCGCACCAATCGTCAAGCGTGCTCACTATCGTGTTTCACCAACGTTTATGTGTGATTGCAACATTAGTGAGTGCAGAAAATTCGCACTCTGGAGCTCTACATCTTTGACATGACAGCTAAATACTCCCATTGTTGCACTAGGTTTCGAGCTCCCAGACTAGCAAAGTCTATGGGAAATAGCCTCTGCATTGAATGACAATTATCACAGGGATGAATGAGCCAACATTTAATGGCTGTAGAGGAAGTTGACAGTGAGATAATGGCACACAGACAAACTCCTCCAAATCAGGCACATCCTTTTTAAGGTAAATGTTGTGCTTTTCAGGTAAACAGATAATGTGATTTGCCATTATACAATCATAGTACATTGACTATGGCAGTATCTTGATTGTCATCCTGTAATTCCCAACTTTCCCTCTTCCCTCAGTCTCCACCCTCCCTTTTATCCTTTCTGCAAATTAGTTTCTTGCCATTTAGACATGAAAGAACCAACATTTACTATCCTCTCCTGCATACTGCACTGCTTTTTAATTAATTAGCATGTGCTTTTTATCGAGAGCTGACAGAAAAGTCATCAGACGGGAACATAAAATATGTATTTTTAACACCGGCATACAAAAGTGTGAATTCAGGGTTGCCGTGTAAATATGGACTCATGCCTGCACTCTCTACTTCACCATAATGTGGACCGACCGTTAGCCCCAAGGGCAGATGATGGTGTTAAATAGCATCACTGTCACACTACAGCAGCCCGCACAGTGACAGCGCTGGTGCGGCTCCCACCACATTCAACACTTCAAGCTATGTTCTCCATGTTATGCTATAGCATGCACCTCATGTTAATGTTTTTTTCATTGTTTGAATGTCAAAAGAAAGTGCAATAGGTGTAAAGGCATGCATTAAAGTGAGGGAAGGAGGTAAATTGTAAAGGTTTTTGCCTTACTATGTACAGAGCCTTGGGATAATGTATGTTATGATTTGGCACTATACAAATAAATTGAATTGAATTCAAAATTTACATTGTACTGTAAGGTAATTATGGAATAATCCATCAATAATGCCAAAAAATGTGTTGCCCACCTCAGTTTTTTGACCTCTTTATACAAAAAGTCACATTAACACAGACACATTTGGATGCAAAGATCCATAATCATATCTGTCACTTAGAAAAAGTGCCATGATCTACATACCTAATGTGAAAATAATGAACCTGAACTGAGTTTTACATTACACAGCCTGCAAGTATGCAGCAAAAGGGATTTAGTTCATGACGGAGGGAAATTGTTCCAGGTGTGAGTGATTAGGTATCACACTTAATTTCCTTGCAGCTCACGTTACCATTGTAGATGAGTAGCCTGCATATGTTTGGGTCAGAATGTCTGTTTGAATCTATGTAACAGAATCTCAGCGGGTCAAACAAAACAAAACAAAAAAAATGGAAATTAGAAGAGGGACAAGAATGAGCCAAAATGAAAGCAACGGAGTTGACAGAAAGAGAGTGGAAGATGGATTAACAACAACAACAAAAAGACAGATTGCTGGACCTGTATGAAGTGAAGAGAGGGGAAGTGTGGCTTTGTTTATCTGGATTCATGTGTAACCCACTTCACTGTTGGCTTGTTAGAATGTATCGTGCTGAAACTAGACATGATAAATAATTTGATGACACTTATTAATTCCAGATTTTGTCAATAAATATATGTAATACTTAAATTACTTGAATATCGAAAATTGCATCATAAGTGTTTGGAGCTCTGACTGTCACGCCACTCAGTTTGTTTATAGCAGAAATACTTGAACAGTGCCAGTTTCAAGTCATCAGAGCAGAGCAGAGATTAAGCATTTTGTTTGTTAATTCAATTTTTGAGAGAGACATGTTGCCTGGGATATAATATCATGTATATTGATTTGACTAGCATGGCTTCCATTAGCTACCACAGCTCTACCAATACCTTTTGCTGGAATATGAAATTTAATCAAATTGATTTGATTGACAGGTTACGGGATAGTGGCTCTCTGTCCTGAGCTCTTCTCATCGGATGAGCACAGACGGACGCACTCGTACGACAGATTAATCGAGGAAGTCTCCCGAGCCATCTGTCAAATCTTTGCCAATGTTGATATGATTTCCCATGTATATAGGTTTCTCTTTTCTGGTGCTGGAGTAGCAGCTCAGCAACGTAAAAGATTATTTGTAGTGGAACAACAAATACGATCTCTTTTTCATTATGGATAGTTATTGATCAATAAAGTATACATTATCTCTTATTATTATTATGTACATAGTAAGGCAGAAAGCTTTTGCAATGTTATAAATAGAAAATAAACCAAACAGTTCACACAATGAGCAAACACTAGGCATCGGTGGAGAGAAAGAAACTCTCCACTTTAACAGGAAGAAATCTCTGACACAACCACAAAGACGTGCGGCCATCTGCCTAGACGGGTTGGGGTGAAGAGAAAAACTTGTTTTTCCAGCATCAAACTGTTTCTAATTTTCACTATGTTCCGCAGGTAGAGGAAGGCTGTTTTGGAAATTGGTTTTATGTGAATCAAATTATATATCCTGATCAAAAATAACAATAATATGATGACAATGTGGTCAGAACTACCCTAAGACTAAATAAATAAATAAAATATGTTGTCACACTTGAGGAGAAAACGCTATACATATATTTATTTTTTATTGTGGGTAATGTGTGTGTTGGTTCTCAGGCCAAAAGAGAGATGGAAACATAAGCTATAAAGAAACCAAAACGTTTACGTACCATTTTGTGTAATACGTCTTGCCCGAGAAAACCTTTCTAACTTCAGCTCGACAGTTTCCATCTGTCACGTCTGCACAGTATCCTTTAGTTGTGCATCATGTGATAAAAACTAACAGCTGTGGATCATCATTCAGTCTTGCTCTGCATGACATATCAGTGAACAAATACTGTGATATTAATGATGATTTACACACTGTGGAACTCATTGCACTGTAAACACGGTTGTGGAGATAAAAAAAAACTAGTCATAACACTGAAGACAATGTTATCGAGAGCATTTTTAATGCAAATGTATGAGCATCAGTGACCTGGATATCACTGAAAAGAGATAGCTCCATTTATTTCAACGACGGCAGAGACGACACGTGTGTAATTCTGTCTCGTTAACAGAGTCTTCATTGAATGAATGGAATTTATTTGGGTGAAGTTTCCATTTGGCTGAGGATCCTTGTCGCATGTCATCCTCTCTGTATATCTCCCTGTTTTCTGTCTGGAGACACAAAGATATTACAGAGTGAAAAAGAATGTACAATACTAGTAAATCAACTGATTCACATTTATTCCAGCAAGTCCTTATCAAACCCTGTCAGGAGGTAAATATAGGATTGATACTTTATAATTTTGCCATAAACGTATATGAAATAGAAAGGAAAACACAAATATAATTTACGGAATTTCACCATATATTGTTGGCCAATAAAGTGGTATTTATTGGCACATGAATATGCGGAAGGAAGTTGGGTTTGTAACCGGAGGGTCACGGTTCAAAGATGGGGGCAGTTAAATTTTTGGGGTGCCTCGGAGCAAAGGTACCCAACTGCCCACTGCTCTTCTGCCCAGGTTTGTGTGTGTTTACTACTGATGTGTAAAAAAATGCTGAGATCACTAATGGTGTGTGTGCAAATAAAACAAATTCTAATTTAATAATACTTATTTGATGTAGCGTATTATTCATATTATTTTACCTTCAATTTCTGCCAAATGAAAATGATGTCATCTAAATAATGATACACTGGACCTTTAAATGAAAAGAAACACAAATATATAGAATTTGATTTAAGAAAGTAAACAATGAAAGTTCCCAAAAGCTTCATTCTTTTTTCAGTATTTCAACCCTAAAATAATGTAGTTACTCACTGAAAGTTTTTTATTGGCCAACACATCATTCAATTGCGTCCTGATAAAAACCTTCCAAATAATAATAATAATTGTAATAGTTATGTGCTTGTACATTTATTAGAATCCCAGACTGGGAAGAAACTTGGAAGAATCTTTGCCAAGAAGCAATGAGAGTGCTCCAGCAATTCATGCTGTTTTGGGAAAATTGGCGGCACCTCTCTTTGTAAATATGATGTTTTGTCTGTAATCTGCTGAACTTTCTGTTTCTGTACATGTGACAGGGATCTCTCCTCCTCTGTGGCTCTTCCTGAGGTTTGTCACATTTTCCTCTGTACAAGGGAGAGCGAAGGTCTAAGGACATAGGGTGTCATTTGCTGTTCACACTGTAAAACTCCTTCAAGGCAAATTGTGTTTGTGATGTGAATTGACTTCAATAGAATTGTGGTATGTTAATATGTGTTAGTATGTGGTATGTAATACAGGTGAGATCAATATAAAAGCGTTCCAGGCTCTTTTATATTTGCATTTATGACGCATAACGATCTCAAACCTCACAGAGAAATCGCACAAATGAGATAACATACATGACGTGGTGTCAACGACAATAAACATGCTAACATTAACTGAGCTACTTGTGCATTTTAATGGTGTTGTGACTTGTCTAATGCAACACCAGAATCACATAAATAGATTCATTCTCGTGGAGAGCAGAAGGTTCTGTTTGACGAGACTCCGCGGGGAGAACAAACGCACATGAAAGCTCGCGCGTCGGCCGCTGCAGAATGCACAGGCTACATCGCAGATGAGAATTAACACAGTATGTAAATGTGGTGTTATATTTAGCAAAAGTGATCATTAGCGTTCTTGACTCGGAGTGCATCAGAAAATGTAGTGTAGTGTAAACAAAAAGAGCAAACACACAGCAAGACCTTCAATATATTCCACCTGCTCAGACTCATTTTCCTCATTCAAGTGAAGTATAGTAAGCCTACAAATATTTCATTGTGATTACATAATTATTATTAGGGCCCTAGCCACGAATGGCAGGGGCCGGGATGGCGGGGAACCTATTGTTATCCTTCAAATTAATATTATTATATCTGTGGCTTTCCGGTCATTTTTGAGGGGGTTCCCGTGCATAATTACTCCGGAAACTTGGCATGCAGGTCAGGTCTGGCGAAAATGCAATATTGGCATAGGTCCCTAACTAATATTTCTTGGGTTATAGCCCAAGATGAACAAAAAAGTCCACTGGGACCACAGCCTCAACGCAACAGGAAGTCGGCCATTTTCAATTTGGCGTCCACCTTGGCGTTTTGCACGCTTCGTAAATGAACCAACTCGTCCGAGCGTGTTTATCGTACAGAATTTGATTTAAGAAATAAAGAATGAAAGTTCCCAAAAGCTTCATTCTTTGTTCAGTATTTCAACCCTAAAATAATGTTCTTACTCACTAAAAGGCTCACATCAACCAGTTTTTATTGGCCAACACATCATTCAATTGAGTCCTGATAAAAATCGTAGCAAAAAATGCGACAACTTGTACTGGACACATCAAAGGCAAAATGTTATCAAAAGGTTTTGCGGATTCAAAAGGACGTGGCCACGACAACCATCGGTAGTTTGGCGAATTTCAACCATTCGCCATGAAACAGGAAATGCCCTATAACTTTCTCCATACATTGACCAATCGCCTCAAAGCGTCATACCTGACTCGAGAGACCGACCCTGAACATGTCTACGGACACAAACTTCACCCAACGTCATGTCAGCCATTTTGAATTGAGTTCAGGGAACTGCCGCACTCCCCAACTTTTATTATTCTTGTCATCTGTCTGCAATGCAAATTTCAAGGGGCACATCTGCTTTAATGGCAGAAAAGTAAAACTGTTATTTGTCTTGTGCTTGAATTTACTTCAATTTGAGCTCATGACATTCTTCAAGGCAAATGTATTCTGAAGGCTCCAGCATAAAGACATAGTTCCACATTTTTCTTTGTTACCAATTGGAGTCTCAAATCCATCACTTGTGTGTCCTCTACCTCTGTAGTTTTTCCACTTAAAAAAAACTCCTTATCCATGTGTATGCAAAATAAGCCATTACCCAAGAGACAGAGCATAATTAGCAGATAAAAGGCCTAAATTGACATTCTAACCACCTCCTGTTATGGAAAGGTCCTCCTAAGAGGCTTATGTTATGACAAATGTGTTGCATTAATAGGTTAATCCTTAAGCTCCACTGTTTCCTTCACTTCCTCAATGCCTTCATGTATTTGTTGTGATTGCACTCGGTCATTTTCCCCGCTTCCAGAATACTTCCCCTTCTTTTCATGCGTCCTTTCATAATGCTGTGCCCTGTGTGCTGCTTTTTTTTGTCACAGGTTAATTAACATTTAACTCACACATTGTCTTCTTTGTTAGATACTCCCTTCTGTCCCTTTGCCACCTTTCTCTTCTTCTCGCCCGTCTTTGTATTTCTTTACTCCCTCGTTGCTTTGTCCTCCCTCGCTGTGGAGTCTTTGATTTCAGTCCTGTGGCGAACTGGCGAGTCGTCCCATCCTGAAAAAGGATAATTGGATTTAAAACCGGGATGCTGTATTGTGGAGGTGTTTAATGTATGATTTATACAGAAGGCTGCTAGGCTGCTTCTGCGAGACTCGTGTGCACTTAGCTATTCACAAAAACACGTACTTGACTTCAGATTTTTATCTACCCCCAGCCAAAACTGTTCCACCGCTTTGTATTCTGTCCCTTTTTTTCCCCCCCAGGAGTTGAATGAAAATGTTGTTGTCAGAAACAGTTTGAGAGCTTAGAGAAACAGCCAAGAAGTGTGTGCAACTTTCTTTGTCAGGGACACTTAAATGACCTCTAGTCATTATGGACAGCCTGACTTAAGCAAGGAATGAGGTCCTGCTTCATTAGGACGCTTGGACCCACGGATAGCATGCCAGTAGAGACGAAGAAACAACTGATTTGATCCACTTAACAAAGGCTTCACCTAATAAAATCTGTGCCTGCTTAAATCTATAATACCTTCAGGATATGTTTACTGCTTTTTCTTGCCACTAGAAAGCCTCTATTCCAAATGGAAAGTGAGGTTTGTTCACCACTCCCTCATTCTCTGAAACAAAAGTCAACAAAAAGAAAAATCACCAGCTTTACACACAGGACTTGTTAATCCACTGCTGCCTCCATCAGTGAGGGGATAAATGTTTTCTTATGACTCCAGAGTTTTGTTTGGGTCTACCTCAAAGGACACAAACTTGCCAAACAAGGCAGCAGCTCAAAAACTCTGAGATTGAGTAGTTTCCACTTCAGTTTCCATTTGGAGAAGGCTGTCTGACTTATATAACAGATATTGTAAACTTAAGACAGCGTTGATTTAATTAGGTAAGGCTCTTGTTCAGTGGTTCAAAAGAGTGCTTTTCCTTCTATCCCTGTTATCAGTAAGTGTGAACGTCCAGGTCCCAGGATGGCTCACAGAAATGTTAGCACTATTTGCAGTGCACTCAGCAGTTAGTGTTGACAATGTGTCAAAACACAAGAACACTTTCAAAAGATCCTGAACTACTACTCCTTTTACTCTCAAAAACCCCTAGTAAGTTGTGAGGACTGGACTAGATGTGCTAACAATACCACAATAAGTATACACATATTGATTTGAGACTATAAACGTACTTCACAAGGATAAAAACACACATGCTGCTAAGTCTTGTCTCGGTTTTCTTATCCGTTGAGAATAAGCTGCTTTGCGAACACACATAAGAGCACATATTATATGCACTTGTACAGACTGGCTGCTCTCCGTTTATATCCACTCTCAGTCACCCCCAGCCTCATCTTACGCAAGTTATTCCCAGAGTTCTCTTCTCCTAAGAGAAGACAAAGCCACAAAAAGAAACCCATTCATGCACAGACTTGCACAAGCACTCTACAGTCAGATTGGCTCTCCACCACAGCTGCTTTGTCTTCCCCCCTCTCTGTTTTTGCTCTTCCAGGTCCTCAGGTGTAGACTTAAAACTAGCTACCCTACTCAATAATGTGCTATCCATGTATCAAAGCATTGTACCTATTCCACAATCCCAGAGGAAGGCATATTTGTGCCACCATGCCTCAGGAATCATTACGGCACGTTAGCAGCTAGCATGCGTACACTTCTTATTGCTTCTCTCCACTGAGGGCAGTAATGGCCAAATGAGTCTTTTATGAGAGAGCTTGCAGCTCCACAGTTTCTCGATGTGTCCACAGAAACATGTGCAGTAACTTCCAGCAAGGGACCTGCTTTCCAGTAGCATTGTATGAGGTGATGCATCTCTGTATTTACACAGCACTTTACCCAGGATAATTCTGAGACGTCCACCTTTATAAAAGATTGTAACTCTTTTATTCAATCTTCACATGTTAGTCAGACATGGCATGAAATATCTTGCTCTCTGTATAATGGGTATCATGAATTAATACATTTTGCCCCTGACAGGTGTCACCAAAGCAGGCTTTTGCTATCTTATGTTTAAAATGTGATGCCTAAATCAAAATGTGTCCATTTATCCGCACATCTTCCAAAAGCCTACAAATATGGACAAAGCCAATTAAACAGAACATTACCACTGTTGTCCTTAGGGGGCAGTGTTGCCAACAGTTCAAACCAGGAAACCAGAAAAAAATGGCATGACTGCTTCTGCCTCTCCTGCTCCGACAGGTGAACTACCTGCATCCTAGTGGTGCAAAGGATCATCATTGATGATATCTGATCCGCGGATTGATTTATGAAAAAAAAAAAGTTGTGCGCACACACAGCGGCGTGCGGCAGGTGCGACAGGTGCGTCATGGCGAGCGGAGGAACGGAGGAGCTTGAACGCCCCGCGTCATTTAAACCCCTGTATGGGAGCATTTTGGCTTCCCTGTCAAATATAATGACGAAGGAAAGAGGTTAGTGGATAAAACCGTGACGGTGTGTAGGCACTGTGGCACAAGAAAGCCATATGACAGTGGAAACACATCAAGCATGGCTACGCATTTGAAGCGACATCACCCCGGTGTTTCACTGAGAGGAGTGAAAACGCTCAACAACCGCTTATCACCACGGCATTTAAGCAGCCCCTTGTTGCAAAATCAGACCGGGGCTAAAGCCATCACAAATGCTATCGGTGTGTTTATAGGTGTAGACATGAGGCCATATTGGGTTGTGCAAAACGAGGGCTTTAAACACATGCTGAAAGTGCTTGAGCCACGTTGCGACGGTTCGCCGCCGCGCACCCACTTCAGCGAAAAGATTGTGCCAGACTGTTTTTGCTGATCCGAAAAATTATCCGATCCGTGACTCTGATCCGCGGAACGATCCAATCCGTGAGTTTTTTGATCCATTGCACCCCTACTGCATCCTACTTGTGATAAGGGTTGAGTACAAAAAAACTAATTGGGTAGCAGTCCCTACATGACATGATGGTAACTTCACTGCAAAGATGCAGGAGCCATGATCAACAAGACTCTCCCACATGGTGGCAGCAGCAGCAGCAGCAGCAGCTTAGCGGTTTAACTCATAGCTACCTGAGATCTAAGATGACAGACCTGACCGCAAGATGCCCAAAGGCAAACGGTCAAAAGTGAGGCTGTCTCATGTGACAGGACTCTGACACTGGGACTTGCAGCACACGTTTGAAATCTGTTTGTGTGTTAAGAGGGGGGAATACATCAAATTTAATGAAGCACCAAACAAAGCGCAGGATGCATTTGAAAGCAGAGGGATGTGCCGTGGCTATGGTTACAACAGAAACCACATTCGCTTTGGCAAAGAAGTCTAATTTGAAGGTGGAAATCCACAGGGCTGTTAACAAGTTTGTGGTCAAGAGGCTGCATTCATTTACTATTTAGTGCAGCTTGTGTGTGAAAGTCATTGTGAAAATGTGTTGATGTGCTGATTGCATGTCATACAATAAAATATGCTCCATTAAGGCAATATATCAAGGTTTGTCAATTACCCTGATGAGAAAGCAGAGCAAAATGTAAGTTTATCAATGGTGTTCTTACAAATGTCTCTCCTAGCTCTGTCCATCTCCAAAGAAGAAGCAGTTCAAGGAGTCAGCCCTTGAGGACGAGGACTAAGAGCTTCTTCGGTCCACCAAAATAAGTAGTACCCTCTCAATCAGTGGTGGGGTCCACCAGGAGACTGAAATCTACAGATAAAAGTATGGATTTATCACCACTATTGGGGAAAAAAACAAAGATTCCCAACCCTATTGGTGATAAATGGTTACAGCACACTTGAAAATGAGAGGGGAGAATGACTGGTTACAACCAAGGTATGAAGAAGACCATCTCTGAACACATTAATACCACTTTATTATTATTACCCATGCATCTAATAAAGTGGTTGTGCAGCCAGTTATCAAACTTCTTACTCGTTATCCTCTTTCAGCCTGATAACATGCGCTGTTTGCACCATCGGCCAACTTCATCAACACATAATAGCGGAAATGAATATTACACTACATCAGCAGTCACTGTGGGCTCATTTCAGCTTTAATATGGCTGAAGTCATTACCTCTGTGGTTCTTCCTAACATTTATTCTCCTTTTCTTTTAAAAAAAAAAAAAAACTATAATCATTAGTTTATGGTTGCTGTGCGGGAGAGTCATGAGCTCACTGTGGGATTAATTAAATGTTTTTCATCTCATGCTGTCAAAATGAGACTAGCAGTCAGAGTGGCTGCCCCCCAGCAGAAGTGGAGTCTTATATAAAATGGTCATGCTCAGCTAACCTCATATCTTACCTGCTCCATCATCTCACCTAAAACAGCCAGAGTTAGACTGGTCCAATTTACAGAGACGTGCCGACATTCCTCACACCTCTAATATATTGCGCAGACATAGTCTTTATAGGCTGTGTTCCCAGATATGACAGAAATTAAACTTACATTAATAACTGAGAGTGAGGTCAATGCAGAAGTGCCTGGAAACTGTTTTCTCTTTAATTCCCATTAGGGACAACTCCACTGGGTGTAAAAAGAAGTTAGCTTGCATACATTCATGTAGTTGCATAAAAAGACAAAAATTTGCAATTTTTACCACTTTAACTGTACCTTTTTTATATATATATGTATATATTTACACCCTTGTGTGTGCTTTTTAAACTTTTGGATTTAAGTTTTCTTGATGTCAGGACTGAATTAACCTTTTCTGTGAAGTTATTAGTGATTTTTAAGGCTTTAGAGGCTTTATTTTACTTCACTCTATAGAGGCCTTGACAAAACAAAAAACTGGGGCAACAATACGGCATTTCCCAACTGTTTGTTTTAAACCCTCAACAACCTCTTACAAAGAAACCACAGAAACCCCCTGAATTTAACCCACACAAGAAACCTGTCAACCTGTGACGTCATAAACAAACTGCATCACTCTCTCATATACAGATTATATCTTCCATTCATTGTTGACCACTGCAGTCAGTATCACCGCTATTTAAGTGTGATCCAGAATCAGCATATTGTCTTGAACTCCATAAAAGCTTCCAGAGTAGACACACAGGCAACATAGACGTTCTTTGGATTCATTAGCCCATATTAAAATTAACATAAAAATGGTGATGTCAGTGATTAGCCCCATTAGCCACAAAGAAACAATGGAACAAAGTGAAACCCTGCTTTGAATTAATATTTAAAATCAACTTCAATGTAAAACAATGTGGAAAACTATGCTTTTCCAAATTGTATGTAATTGGACGGCAAATGAGTCTCATACTGTGGTGTTTTTTTTTTCATTTTGAACTTGACGACAGCTATTTTTTTTTGTATTAGTACTGTATATCTAAACCCACTGTCGATGTTAGCTTTCACATTTCCATGAACTCCAGCGCCCACACGAGCCTGACAGTCAAACAAATAAGACGCCTCAGAGTAGTGCTTTTGATTCTCAACTATGACGGAGAGTGTGTGAGTGGAAGCTTTCTTTGGCGGCGTTCGCATCTCCAGAGATTTTCCACACTATGCATACTGTCAGCCTGTTTATGCTAATCCTTTACACTGAGGACACTGAAGCTTAATAGCCCTCAACCTCTCAAACACTGTGTTTGTGTTTGCCATGGTCACGTAGAAACACAATGCTTTATCCTGGAGTCACCCCCACTCTGTCCTCATTTGTCCCAAACAAAGAAGCTGCATACAATTGACATGAAGCCAAAGGTCATCAGCATTTAAGGGTCAAACTTGCCTTGGGGCTTCTTGTGATGGCTACTGATTTTATTACTACTGATTATTCTTTTATGTGTTAAAAGAAAAAACTTAGGGAAAATGTAAAATTGCTGCACTGCTTATTAAATTACAAACACTTGTTTGACTGACTTTCTCAGTATTCTGAAAGAACAAAATCCTAAATCTTGGGTACCAACAAATGCTCAGATTAGAGCAAATAGATATAATGATTGCACATCAGGGAAATTTACATGGAAGCTTCGAACAGCACGCGCATCTCCAGAGATCATAGACATGAACCAACATGGTGCAACCCACATCTGCGGCAGCCAGTGTAAAAGACCGGGTGATACGAATAGGCAGTGTGAGAAAGGACAATTGCGAGTGAGAGACGGTATGTTTGTCAGTGTCTTCTGGACTGTAGCTACAGATGTGGATACTACAAACACTTGCTGATAGGACTGCTACGCTACACCAAGGAAACACAACCATTAAAGAGTTATCGCAAGCGGTGTGCCAGGACGCGGAAGTGGGGTAACCGCAGAGGAGTTCGAGTTCGGCCAGCCTTCCCACACTGTGGCTGTCTAATGTCCACTCCCTCGACAATAGGATAGACTACATGCAGTATAGCTGGAGGGGATAACGCCACACAGAGCAGACAGATCAGCTGAGCTAACCGGGGAAGCTGAGAGGATGCAGCCTTGCTGTTTATATTAACTGACTGGTGCCAAGATTCTGTTACATATAATATAGAGCTAATGACATCGAAATGCCAACTTTTTCATCTACCGTGTGAGCTAACGGCTGTCTTTATAACAGCCGTCTACGCACCACCAAGAGCAAATACGTAGGAGGCCATGCCGGTGCTTTATAACAACATCAGCTAGCGACGGAAGAAGTATCCAGACTCAGGCAAGGCTCAAACTTGTTCACATCTTCGTTCTGAAGCTGCGTCTCACCCTTTTTTTGGTACTTTCTGATTCCAAGCGAGCTGAGCCGATACAAAACAGACTACCGGCCAGTGATTGGTCAGAGTGTCGTCACTGGATGAGTCATGAGCGAGATGTCCAACACAAGAATCAAACACGCCATTTTTAAGAACTGGAAAGAGGGTTACAGCGAGCATACATGGCTGCTGTCTGCTAAAACACACCGTGGTCTGTCGACGAGGTGCAGATGGTCTTGTGTTTAGTGGCTGTGATTCGGAGAGGATCCAGTGTGTTTGTGTCGCGTATAAAACTTGACGACACCGCCCACATGGAGGCGGTACTATGAAGTACCCAAACCGAGTGAAGTCGAGTCAACCTGAGTAGTTCTTGAACTGTATGGAAAAGTGCCTTAACCCTAACCCTTGGACACAACATGGTGCCGCCGATCTGAACGGCATCTATTTGTCCATTAAAATGTATTGCCAATTTTAAAGGTTTTCAAAAGGTAAAATAAAATGCACTTTAATCTGTGTTTCCATCAAGTGTGTAAGGAACAAATTATCAAGTGTGTTCACCTAAAGAAGCGGTATGTGGCGCAAAACTCCAATAACAAGGTGCTACAACTTGTTGATGCAAATAAAGATGCCAATAGCGGCTGATACATTCTCGCAATTATTCGATTCCTACACAAAGTCAAGAAGAGCAATGGTTTCCTCACAAACCTCTCGCCCACTGTGTCCACCATTTTTCCACTACAGCTAAATGTGATCAGGGATTTCTAAACATCCTCTTTTATCCGCTAAAACATAAATGCAATATTTTAAGACTTAAAGAAAAATGGTCTTTGTGTCCACTGCACATGATTTAAATGGTTATTAAATATAATAACCAATATAATGCCAATAAGTCAATAAAGAGCGAACATCCTTGACAGCCTTCTTCCATCTGTGGTATATCACAGAAATATTTTCCACCAGCTCTGTGTTGTTTTATACTTTGTGCTTTCCTCTCCTACATTTTCTCATTTCCGTCTTCTACTCAGAGTTATTACACTAGCGCTACATAGAAAACCTCTGTAGTGCAATTACAAAGTGGAAGACAAGTTTATTTTTAGGATAAAAGTTTGCTCTTTTGCAACTTTACAGTAGAGTTTTTTGTTAGCCAGCTGTTAATAGTCATCCTCACTGTACATCCAAGTGGGAGGAATATTGTTTATGGTGGGACTTTTTATACTTTATGCAAGAAAGGTGTCTCTAAAATGACTTTTCTATTGGAGTGTCTAAGCATCTCTCACTTGCAACTTGTATTACGCTCAGGCTTGATTCCAACGTTTGGGAAAGGAATCAAATCTTTTTAAGCAGACTCCTTGGCTTGGATATTGGCCTCGCCTGTGGGATGAAGTTAACAGACAATTTAACTATCTTCTGGAGCTGTTATACATTTTAATCATGATAGTGTTCATTAAAACATCATCCAATCTACAGTACTTGGTGCCAGGAAACAGTACATCACATTCTTGTAAGGTCATACCCAACTAAAAATTGCCTGTGTCTTTCTCCTGCCTGTGTCTTTCTCCGCCAGTCACATAAACGTGCGTCCTTCTCTCCATCCACTATTGTCACTAATCAATGCGTCAGTTAAATCTGCCACATTAGGGATCTGTCAAATTGATCTGACAATGATCTTTTACACCTGGAGATTCAAAGTATACTTTACACACATATGTAAACCTGCCAGAGCAAGTGTAACCCTACTACACAAATAAAGAAAGATATCCTTTCTGGTGTGCAAAGAGTTTCCCGATGCGCTTGAGAAAGGGAGGAGTGAGCGGAGGGATTGTCACTATCTGCACTTTCACCATGATGATGATTAGATGTCACTAATCCTTATACCCAAGACCTTTTAAGCCAATAGGAGTTAAGTTGGATCAACCACACAAGATTTATTTTACCCCTATCTTGCACAAAATGGAGTTACATTTTATACCAAACTAAACCCAAACTAGGCAACAAACACTAGACATTATAGTTACCTTTAATTGTGCTTGAATGACATTGATAACTATACAGAACATTAGGGAACCAGAAACATGGCACACTACCGACTGACGGTGTGTTCTGATTTTAAATGTGCTTTTCATTTTGTGCTTTTTGTCCCTGGCTGCCCCGGCCAGCCTGCCAGACTTTTTTGATTTTACTTTTGACTAAGTTTTTGTGTCTTTTGCTAACGCCTAGCAGCAAGTTAACTCAATCTGTTGCTGTCAATAAAATGTTATTTTTTTGATGCAACAGACTGTTACAAAATAGTGAGAACAGAAACACTCAAAAGATGAGGCATAAACTGTTTCTCTGCCTGTCACATGGAACACCGAGGTTCAATTTACTTAGCATATAGCTCAAAGGGATAGTGTTCAATAATACAAAAATCCTTATGGTCTGTGTAAATTTCCCAGAGTGGGATTAATAAATGATAATTTTATCTTTTCTTTCTCATGTTATTTTATTTTTTTCCATCCAAGCATCAACTTCAAAACGGACAAGAGAGAACATGAGAATCTTCCTTGCAACTGAAAACAGTTGAGTAATTCTCATCAGCTGCTCACACAGTAATAACAGCTACACCCACAGAAGGCATATACAAGCACAAAGCTGAGCCTCTTCACCAGAGCGGTTCACTGCATGTGTTCCTGACTACTGGCAGGCACAATACAATAACACACACACACTGAAGCTCCAGGAGCTAATTATGCTGATGCTATTAGTCTGTCTCTCTGTGTTGGATTGTGGTTCTTGTTTGGACTTGCACTGTCTGCCCTTTGGCTTTGGCCTCTGCATTGATCAAACAGAAATGGAAAATAAAACTTTCGAAAGAGAAAGCGAGAGAAAAGAAATATGCATGTTGTCAACATAGTACTGGTTTGATTGGTGTGTGTTGTTCACTGCAGTCCTAAGAACAAAAACAGTCCAATGGAAACATATCTCGATGTATTGCAGCTGTGGTAGGATTATCATTAGAGATAAGAGTTGATTATTATTATTTTTATTTTACATAATTTCTAAAAGATACACAACTTATATAATAAATGTCAATGAAATTCTTCATAAGTGAATGCTACGGACGGAATGCTACGACGGATAAACACTTCTTGGCCCCCAGCCTGCCCATCCTGCTGCTGTATACACAAACTCAGTCAGGTCTGATAGGTCTGATAGTATTGCATGACAGAGCATGTTCTCAGATGAAGACCGCAGCATACTATGGTCAGGTGGTCACATGATCCAGCACCCAAGATGTGAGGCGCAGATCCATTCTGGTGTGCTCCAGTTGGTCTTCCAGAAGAGTTGGTTGTATGGTGATTGATGTTGAAAGTCTCCAGAGATCCTGCTCACCACAGGAGTGTGTAGAACATCACAGGCTGCTTCGGCATTAGGAGAGGGGAAAATGCACGCAGCTGTAACGATCACATGCACGATTTCCCACGGCAGATGGTAAGGTGCTGTAATTACCGAGAACACTTCCGTGTCCAGTGTCGTTCTTTAATTGTGATGTGCCTGGAGTTAGAGCATCTGTCATTCAAAAACAATGCCAGTAAAGGACTGGGTCCTTCCTTCGTACCTCTAAAAGCACTATCAGATGGAATCCACACAGCTTAGTGGCCACTTGGTGAGGGTTAGTCATGTCTCCATGGACTACATGATGCTGCAGTCTTGGTATTCCCTCTGGTGCCAGGACAGCGCCGCCAGCTTAACTATTTTGTGAGGGAGCTATCTTACTTCCCCCTTAATTATGGATGAGAGAACAGGACTGTAGCATCCTCACAGAGCGCTGAGCTTCAGCGCGGCCCCCCTTGTAGCGTCCTCCTCAGCCTGCGTGGAACATCAGGGTTGCTCCTTGGGCAGCACAGCCGTGTAGCGGAGCACAAACAGCTGAACCCTACTGTAAACAAGAGGGCCATCGCTCCACATAGGATCCCCCAGACATGGTCAAAAACAGAATAAAACAGCGTGGGAAGCACAGCATACTTGGTTTCCATAGAGAGAGAAAAAAACACACTTAAAAGATAAATAAGATAAAATAAGTTAGTGGAGAAAAGGCTTAAAAAGTAGCAAGCGCTGCCACTGGAGAGGTGCTATCTTGGTCAGACAACAACAAAAACTACCCAACTTCACTCAAGCAAGTCTATTTGACTACGCTCACTACGCCAGTAGATTCTAGATGAATGAAAACTCTTTTCTGGGTTTTTTTTTGTTTTGACATACCTTCCATTTGTGTTTACTCTAGTTGTAGTTCCTGTATTTGTACTATATTCCGACTCGACTTGTAGTCCTGCCCTGACAGGATTTACTTGTGTTTTGTTAGGTTACCTCTCCAGTGTATGAGGTCTTGCTGCTCCCCAGTGTCTTGGCTCGATTGCCTGTTCTGTACTTATTTCAGTTTCCTACTTTATTGGCGTTCTTACTTTTCTTTTTTTCCTGTCTGGACATTGCTTTTGTTTCAACATCCTCATCGTCCTTTGTAAGTGGACATTAAAGATGCACCTTGCATCTTCTACTGTTAAAACAAGCAACACATAAAAAGGAGTGTGTGGTAGGAATTAGGAATTAATCATATTTTAAAGCAATGGGGTACTGTGTTATGTGTTTTTGTAAAGGACTTGATTCAAAGGACTGATAACTGAGATTTGTGAATTTTGAAGTGCGTCAGTATTTTTTTCTGTTTTCCTTTCATTGTATTGCCAAGTTAGTGATGCAAGTTTGTTTTTGGACATTCCATGTGTTTACTAGTTAATGTAAACTAAATGAGAGAACTACAAAACAAGATCTAAATATTAAGTTACCTCCGGAAATACAAACCATTGACTTACATTTCTGAAGGGGCTCAAAATAATCTCTTGAACTAGAATAGGTTTCAACCAAAACAGCTTTAAATTGGGTTCAACCAACTAGCCAACTAAATTAGAAGAAGAAATTAGATAATATTCATTTAAAAAACTAAAACTAAAACTTTTACATCCAATGTTTAAACAATAAGCCGGCAGTTCAGACTTCATTTTTATGGTCTGTCATTTCTAATTATCTTAAGTTACCAACAGCTCCTGGTTGCAACTATACCTACAGTCTACATAGCGATGTCGCTGCTGTTTAACGTCGATTGGCAACACTCATTGGAGCTGAGCCTTTACTGATATATAACCGTGACGTTTTGTAGTGAAAGCAGTTAACAGTTGCAAACTATTCCGGATACCTGCATACAGTCGACCCAGTGTAGGAAGTTAAAAATGCAAGCAACCCATGCTTCGTCACAGACATTATGTACACTCAATGTTACATATCTGTCAACACTGTAGCCATAAAGTGCAGTTAAATGGTTGAGTAGACATACACTACATCAGCTGTGCTGTAGCCCTATGGGCAGCTAAAGGGGCTGAAAATAGTTCAGACTGCCAAAGGCCATGAAACTCAAAAGAATTATGATTATGTAAACTGCTGCAGTAACAGAAAAGGTCACATTGGCTGTCGGCTGCAGTGATTCATTAATTCATTCATTCATTCATTCATTCATTTAGGTCCTGCAAAGACAAGAGATGAGCTTTTGCTCTGCTGAGACAAACTGAATTCACCCAGGTGTCCAAGGTGTAAATCAGTCCCTGATTAAATATACTGTGATTGTTAATGAAGAACAATAATCTGTTGCATTGCTTATTCTGACCGTGGAGGATCCTCAAAAATTACTTGGATGAGCATGCAGTACGTATGATGGGGTAAATGAAACAAGGGAAGTTTCCCTAGGAGGTTACACTAAATTTACTTGTCTTGTGTTTCTTCCTCTTTCTCACCTCCCCTCCCATCTTCGACCGTTGCCAAGAAAATCCAATTAGGGCCGTTTCAACGTGGCAGACAAACGACTGTTCTCACCAGCCACCCATCTTCCTGTGTTGTCCACCCATATGGATGAACGGAGGGTGGATTTAAGCAAGAAGCAATTACCTCTTCTTCTCCGCGTTCATGCCTTCCAGCACATGATCCTTAGCAGTACAGAACTTTGTGTCCTCACATGTTTAAAATCAAGCATTTTGTATACAACACATGCAATCGGGTATATACTGAGTATGCAGAGGCAAGAACACTGCTGTCTGTGTTCCACATGCATGACCACATGTTCGCAAAAACAACACTTTGATCTAAACTTCGACATGTATGCAATTACAAACAGTGTGTAAGACGGTGTGGTGGAAAATCGATTTTCCCCACCTGACCAATGTCCTGCTTCAGACACGCCCACACACACATACACTCAAATATGCACTGTCTGTGCATCTCTTATTTGTACCCTGATTAGTTTACATGAAATGTTTGCGTCCCTCTCTCTCTCTCTGCTGTGGGTCTCATTGATTTACAGAGTGAATCGAGAGACACTTAAATGCCCTCCAACCACGACTCCCTCACATTGCAGAGAGAGAGAGAGAGATCGATGGACTCTTCATGTGCAGAACATGCTCGTGAATACAGACATAAAAAGAATAGAGATTACACCAGTAACTTTAGGCTTTAGTTACATAAAATGACTTTCTCTTACATATAAGTAAGATACGTAGAAATATAGTGAAATAAAAAGTCTGGGACTGGGGAAAAACTGACTAGTCAGCCTCATCCCAAAGCCACATAGTTCAGGGGTGTCAAACTCAATAACAGTGGGGCCCGAAATTGGGCCAGGTGTGGCACACGGGCCTTGAGTTTGACACCTGTGCTCTAAATTGACCACAGGTGAGAGCGGATGGTTGAATGGTTGTTTGTCTCTATGTGGCGCTGCGATGGACTGGCGAACTGTCCAGAGTGTGACCCCGCCTATCGCCCTATGTCAGCTGAAATTGGCACAGTGCCCCCCCGCGACCCTCATGAGGATAAAGCAGTAGAAAATTAATGGATGGAAGTTCAAAAAGCTTGTGGTTCAGTTTGTCTTGAGGTATCCGGATCATGCTTTTGATTTGTTTTGGTCCTCTCTATTTCTGACTTTCTTACTTCTTATTTGCAAGATAAAAATACCCCACATCCAAAAATCTGGTGATAACAAAATCATACATGAAACACAAAAATACATGTGTTATATCTGCAACAATGCCCCCCCGCAGTGAAGAAAACTCTCTGTTGCATTTGATTTGTTCCTTTGTATGTCCTCTGTGGTGAGGGAAGCAGGACTTTTGAGAATGTGCACTTTTCCAGCTAATGGAGGGGGGGTGGCAATCATATCTGGTACAATTACCTCTACTGTCCCCACTATCTTGGCATTTCGGAGCATCTAAAACACACAGAAGTTTGAGAAAACTGCTGGCTCCATTTTAGTTTTAAAACTTTTATCCTGTGTTTGCTGTTCAGGGTTTTGGAAAAGATGTTTTTGACTTTCATGTGAAATATGTTCATGCATGGCTCACATCGGTCCTCTTTTGAGAGCCTCTATTCATATTCTTTTTGTTCCATTCTTTTCTCTAGCTCAGAGAACACTGAACAGGCAACAATAAAAACACTACATTTTCTATTTGGCCTGATTATATTTATTGTATTATTATTATTATTATTAGGAGGGACAGCTAAATGTAATTAATGGTGCACAGCAAAAAGCTCCCTTGTTACCTCAACACTTTGCTAAAGAACCAATTTATTGCATGTATATAGTTTTATAATGAATGTGTTTGTTTTTAATCAGTGCCTTGCTAAAAAAAAACCACAAACTGCTGCTTGTGCTCTTGTGTGTGTGTGTGTTTCACACGTAAAAGGAAACGAGACATCGCACAGATCCTTTGTGAGGAAACACAGAAATTCCTTTGAAGCAGAATTGCGCAAGGCTGATGAAATATCTTGTGATATTCCATCTGAAAATTAGAAACAAACGATTCTTCCATTCAGTCCTGGCAGCTGCATGGAATCAAACGTGTACTTTATGCAGCACAGACGTCAGTGAATTAACATGCTATTAAAATGCATGACAAATTAGGGTATTTTTAATCTACAGAACGTCAAACGTCCTTCAGTCCTCAAGCTTGACTCTTCAGTATTTGAACCGTCATCATTGCCTCTTTCAGCATGGGGTTAATGGCTAATGTGTTTGCTAGTGGTGGGGTGCTGGATGGTTATGGTATGTTGGCTTTCTCCACCGAGTATAAATTGCAGGAAATCAAATGTTGGTCTGTTTGTGTGCTACTGTGAGAGCTCAGTTATTGACTGCTCAAATGATTCTGTTGTAATCAGGTCATTCTGATTATATTTATTCTATTTGTATATACTTTTTTACTATGCATGCATGTACATAAGAATCCACTGTATGACTTTTCTCCCATTGTGTATCTACCTTGCATTTTTTTGTGATTTCAGTGATCTGCATATTTGATTTTGCGTAGATTTTTACGCTGGATGCCCTTCCCGACCCTTATCCAGGGTTGGGACCAGCATGAGGAGTCCATGGCTGGGGTCAATTTAGAGTGTCTAGTTAACCCAATCAATGGGCAGCAATGCGTGCCTTGCTTGAAGGTACCCCAGCCCTTGATATGCCTAGATTCCAACTTGCAACCCTCCGGTTACAAGCCATTTTCCCTTTCAATGCTAACCCTGAATACAAATGGGTCCTTAAAAAGCAATAAAAGTTAATCAAAAAGTAAATAAACCTAAGACACACAGGTATCTGCAATAGAACAGCCATAATGTAGAGGCAACCGACTGTAACATCACCCACAGCGATTCTGAAGCCTTTAGTTTTGCCGTTTGTCCCGTGCCGTCTTGGGGTTTTAGAAACCAAATGAGACTTTGTTGAGACAAAAAGGTGGAGCTGGGGAATGAAGCAAGTGGTGATTCTTACTGAAGGCATGAGAACTGGTCGGTCACATCGCCTCTAAAGCACACCATAACCACACCCTAAAGCATTCTCTGCCATATTATCCATATCCGTGAGACCATTAACTCCTCAGAAAAATGTTTACTGCTGTTAAAACGGCTCAAAGTGGGAAATAACCTAATTTTCTAACAGCCTCTAATACCAACCAGGAGAGTTGCCCCTAATTAATACAGGCTTCTGTACTGGCTTCACTTTCTGGACTATGTCCATTAGCTGATGGCCCATCATTTATTGTCTGAAAATGAATTGGTGTAGTGAGTCTGTAGAATCAGTCTGACTCAGTCGCTGAACTGAAATACAGCTGAACAGCTTGTGATTCAGCTCAGTATACACTAGACTACTCTGTTAAATCATGAGATTTTAGGAATTTCCTCGTTAAATGTTGGAGATTAATGCACATTTTCACATCTTTTAAACTGATCTACCTTACAGTTGGGCATTATTCTTGGATTTGCTGAGGCTGATTCTGACAGTTTAAGCTGCTAAATCACTCATGTGCACACACACAGTGTACTCATTGGTGATTCCTCACAGTGAGGACCTGAGAGGTCTCAGTCCGCTGTTTTTGTTATATTGTATATATTGGTTCATTCCAATCAGTCCAATTTTCTGGGAAAGTCTGTTAAAACAACAGGAAACTACACGTATCATGTTGAGCTTGGGGAACACACGGGATTCCATCATCCATCGTGACTGACTGTTACGCAGGGAACAGTCACCTTTGCCCCACCCACTGCCCGCTGTCAAACTTGAGTCGCAACAGAGCTCGGCTCAGCTCAGTGATGGAAGTGATTCAGTTCAGTTCGTTCACCCAAACGATTCGAACGAATCATTTGCGATTGACATTAACACTAGAGCCTTTTCTGCCTCAGTCCTGTGTGGTTTCTCCATATACACTGTCAATAAAAACACTATTAAAGCATTTCAGTTTTGCATAATTGTCGTTCCTTGTACTAGTTGTTCTTTTGCAGAATTTATGCAAGAATTTATGTCTAAATAACTGGGCCTGAAATGAGCTTCCCCTGTCTGAGAGACCAGCAACCTCCACTGGTATAGGCATAAATCACTAAGTGCTTTGGAATGACTCATCTGATGCAAATGCATTAACACTATCAGTGGTAATGATAATGATATAATCAAACTTTAATGTGATTATGGGAATATAGGACAGGAGGGGAATTCTTAATTCATTTCAAGTAATTTTGTGTGGCAGTAAAAAGATACACAGAGGAAACCTCTGAAGATTATTTTAATGATTTCCTTGGGGACAGTAGTTATCCAGTCAATGTTAATATGCCCCAAAGCAACTCTGACAGCAACATTTTCAAGTGGCTCTGTAAATTATCATCATTATTATTTTTTAAACCACAGGTGCAAAATTGCTTGCTCACCTTCTCCTTTGTGTTTTATATTCATGGGCAGCACATTTCATCTTTCACCGTCTCTTAAAGTGCTTGTTTTATTTGTGTGATTTGCTTGTTGGTTCTTTTCCACATAACCATATCAAATTGCTTTCACTGATGCAAGAATCTTCCTGTCTTTCCCCCCCACAGAGCTCATCAGTCATCTAATGTGATCTAGAAACAAGGCGGCTTCCAAGAGCAAAAGTCACAAGTGGTGTGAAACACCTGATTTCAGATTGTAGAAGATTAATTTGACCCGCAGGCATCGGAGTTAATATAAAAATATGATAAACAAGCCGTTTTACCATTTGCACTATTGAGATGATATTGGGTACAAAGTATCTTAAAGTGTGATTATGAATTCCATACATGACCCCAGCTACATCATCTTGGCTACAGGTATGACAGTGATTCACAACCGATTACTCTGGGCCAACAGAGTTGTGGAGAGAAAAAATATTCAAAATAATATCCAATTGTTTTAGTTTTGTTTTTTTTTTTAGAATTAATGTTATTGCATTCTGAAGAGTTACTGCTTTGTGTTATTAGTTTGCTATGGTGAGATTGACACATCTTTAACCTTTAGAGCCACAAACCTATATAACATCTATTTTAGGAGAAGCCGTTTGTCTACCACACCATAGCAAACCTGCAGGGACAACGTTCATTACATGCTTAATCCTAATCCATGTATGCATACGTACTGCATCCCATAGCCCTGGAGAGTTTCACATTTCCAGTTGCCTGAACAAGCCCACAGTTCCATTCCTACTCAAACGAGTGTCTGCGTCAGTCTAACATTACATGCAGGTGTACACCATCTCATAATCTATTTAAGTAGGGCTGATTTCCTGGTGAGAAATCAATTGTTTCCTTGGATTGTTTGAGCACTGACTTGTACATACACTATGTACAGTAAGTAGCAGCAGATTTCCTCACATAACTTCAAGCAAGTTTCCATGGTTACCGTCTTATTCATCGTCTCCATTGACCAAAAGAAGAGTGCAGCACCACCATCGTGATTGGAAGCTTTTGTACACTGAAAGTCTTGCATACTGGATACCCCTTGCTGATTTATTTTTACTTTTGAAACCTTAAAAAAAGAGATATCTCAAAATTTGATAAACACAACTCAATTTTGTTATGAAGGTCTAACCTGCAAAACATTTGTAATTACTCATTATTATCAATTTGTTCTCCCGGTAAACGACTAACCCATTGATTCACTGATTAGTCAGATCAAGAACTATTGTCAACATAAACGTGGCAGCAGTGCACTGCAGACCCACATGAGGAGAGAGGCAGTATGGTAACAAGATGGGAAAAAACAAGGCTAAAGAACAAAGTGTTGTGCAGAGAAACAATAAAATAGAGGTTTTCTTGAAAGGAAATTATATAATGGGTATGCATCTGCTGGCAGCTTCTGATTCCATAATGGGCTCCTGGCATAGCGTGCTCTGCTGTACTCTCCTCTTCATGAACAGAGGGAGCGAGCTGAAATGGGGAGATGATGCGTCTTCTTTTAAGAATCCATCATTCTGACACAAATCCAAACACAATCATAAAGTGCCATGTCAGTAACGGCTCTTCTTCTTTCCCGCTGTCTGAATAATGCAGCACTTTAGAGTGATGCGCAGTCAGAAGCCTGCATGTGCACTTTACAAACCCACATAATTGAATAATAACTTCCATCCTCTCTTATCTCTGTTAGATGAACATACTGTCTCTCACACACACAAAGATAATTGCAGCACACTCTGTATCCATTTTTGCATCTCTTTGTGGCACACTTGAGTCTGAAAGGTTTGAAATCAGTGGTCGAGGTGTGAATTGATGGTTCCGTTATTCACGACGAGAGCCCACCGACACGTGAGCATCTGCACACGAAGAGGGCCATCACACGGGCGATTTGTAACGAGGAGGCTTGTTAATAATTGATGCAAGATTTTATTACCTATTCATACATCACTCTTCAGCCCCTGTGAACGCTCACTCTGGTTACCACTCCCATCATTAGTTTACAAGCCCCGTGTATACAGTCGATATACTGTCAGCCTCATAGACAAGCATCCCTATCATTCTACTTCTCTAATAAATCATCAGGGGAGGTAAAAGGATGAGCATTTCTGGTCAGGCATATGTGTCAGGTGCCATTGCTGAAAGTTGAGTCCCATCTCCAGGTCATTATATACTAAGGTTTTAGGATAGAGGCTCTCTGTCCTGAACTACTTTCAGTAGATGAGCACAGATAAATATACAGACTTCATGACCCGAGGCAAACCCTCAATTTCTGATAGGCTTGACCCTAACTGCTTTTTTTTTGTTTTGTCTGGCTCTCCTTTTTGTCCTCCTTTTTTTGAGGTTGCATGCAGTATAGCTGTTTCTTTCCACTCAGTGGACCATAGGCACTTAGGGTGTGTTTTCACTGTGTGGAACTGTTCAGTTTGCTATGTTACAGTACGGTACGGGTGGAGCAAGACCCAGGACAGTAAGCTGATTCAGCGACAGATCCGCATCACTTCCTTGTGACTGGTGTTTCTGCAGTCTATTCTCATACAAAGCTTGATGTCTTGTTGAGACAAACACCCACAAACTGAGCATGGAAAAGAAGAGCACCGGTACAACGTCATGCTACATATCTTGCCGACACGGCCATCAAGCACAGCCCACACCACGCCTACCAAGTAAAGGTACTGTTCTCAGTAGAAACCCAAGACTGACTGAAAGCTTTACCGTTCCAAACCGAACTGCACTGTGATGGAAACACGTTGCAAGTAAGACAGCCAACAGGACACGCCCGCTTCCTCAGTCTTTGGTCATGACCTGATTTCCTCAACACTGGAAACAGAGTCTATAGGTGCAGACGTCTAGTGCTCTTTCAGCTCTAATACTGCTGCAGGATACGTGGTTGAAAAAAAATGTGGTTGTACATGATCTGAAATCTTTGATCCTTTGTTTTATTTGCACAAGGTCAAAAAAATTAATTAACCTGCAAGCCTCTAATGAATTGCTACCAATACTGTACAATGCCCACTTAAGTAATGAGTATCCAGGTCAAGTTTGAGATCCGGAGAAGAATTGAATCTGAAGAATCCCAATGATGGAGAGGCTTTCAAGGTCTTTAATATTCAGGCAAAGAAAATGGTTGAGCCTAGAGTGGATACACATATAAAATCCTTCAACAAAAACACCAAAAACTATCGCCTAATCGACCTTTACTGGCTCACAAATAGTGAAGTAGAAGACAGGCTGTCTCCATTTTTACTTGCCTCCCACAACCCACGCAGGAAGGTGCAAAGTTTACACAGAAACACTGAGGTCCTTCACAGTCAGCAACCCGTAATCCTCGTTAATCCTACGAGCACACCACTGTCAAGTGATATCATGTGAAAATGATAAGGCCTTCATAAGTATAAGGTTGTGGCATCAATATCTATATGAAACCGCTTTATGTTGATAATGCTGTGTCCACTGGGATTTATTTATTTCACTGTGCAACACAATACAAAGCTCCCTATACATTTAGATGCTTTGCCGTTTGTGTATGAATTTAAATTCATAACAATATGTTTATTTCCAGAGTGTATTTCATGTGTGGTGGCTATTCAAAATTAATGTGTTTGAAATCAGAATCAGAAGGGAGATAATTGATCCCATGGGGAATTTGGGATGTTGCAATTGCTCCAAGAATAGAAATATACAGTATACGGTAAAGATCAAGATAATTAAAATACATTAGTAAATAAAGTACGCAAAAAATGTAATAGATAAACAGAGAAGTGGGACCTTACCAAGACAGGTGACTTAGCGGCATCATGCGTGTTATTGAACAACCATGTCAACAACAGATACTGGTGGTAAATAGTATAGATGCACAAAGCAGTAGAAATGGGAGACACTGCAGCTAGCAATAGGGCTTGGAAAATGCTTTTATGATTGGACAATGCTTACATTTTTCATAATTTCATTGTATCAAGATACTTGGCAGCCACATTGATTCATATTACAATTCAGATATATTCTAATCTTCACATGTAGATATGTACAATACACAAATGTACAGTTTTCCTTTGTGTTTTGTTCCACAAGATGAACTATCTTGACTTTCAAATATTACTCAGCAGTTAATGCACTGCATACATAAACTGACATAACCATCATGGTTGAAAAAGTAAAGCCTAGAGAGTGCGATGAAAGTAGCAGTTGGTGACCAGGGGGCAACTTCACTGGTTGCAAAACTAACTTTTGAATGGAAGTCTATGGGAAACTTAGCTTCTACCTCTTACTTGATTTAGATCAGTAAACCAATGTCTACCCTTCTTTCTAAGACTTCTTCTATGGAGCCTATTCCTCTTTTGCAAGTCGCTTTGGATAAAAGCATCTGATAAATGTTTAAATGTAAACCGTTTCCTGAGCAGTTCATTGTCTCAGTTGGTAATTTTAAAAACCTGATGGCACCTGTAAATATGGATGGGGCCGATCCAATCCAGTATTGGTATCGGGTTCCGATACAAACGTTATTCATAGATCGGAAATTTCCGACCCAACTGTATAGATTTCCGATCTGATCCGTCTGTGCTTTAATGTTGTCTGCTGAAATGTCTTCACTAGTGATTCCTTGACTGCTCTGCTAGCTGGCTGCAAAAAGTGGAATGAATTTTTGGAACGTGTGCATATATTCGTACATGCATATATTCATACATATTATACTTGTCTATATAAAGGAGTTTATTACAGCCTTATATAACATCAACAATAATGATGATAATAATATTAAAGCAAACAGGGCATCCAAATATCCAAATTCAGGGATCGGATCGGACGTGAAGAAAAAGTGGATCAGTGCTTCCCTACGTGTAAAAGTGCAAATCTTGTGGTTTCAAAACAATTTCCATTTTTTATATATCCCTCCTGCTCTCCTGCTGCCTTGTGTGGGTCATTTTGACCTTTCTCGGGTCAGAATGACCCACACAAGGCAGCAGGAGGGTTAAATATATTCTATGGTAACAAACCCAGTGTCTCAGTGGTCAACAACGCTGATATTATATGGCGTTATTAAACGAGGTTATGTCTTGTTACACTGTTTCACTTGTGGCTTTTGACTCATTCTGCTTGTGGCTGTAACATGGCTTTCTTATTTCTTTGATAAAACCTCCAGTATTTGAAACTCGCCGTGACTCACAACCGCCTGATGAGTCATAGCAGAGGAAAGTGGGAGGGAGTGGGAAAAAAAACACAGAATTCAAGAGTTTTCCATATGAATGAAGGTCTTTTAGCATTCTTGCCTTTTGCAAACTAGTTCACAAAAGGACTGAATAAGCCTTTCAAAGCCAGGGACATTTCTCTGTCATTTGCATGAGAAGTGTTTGATCCCACTGTGCACTGATCACCTTTTACATCAAGCGGTAAGTAAGTTAGAGCTAAAGAGGATGGCAACCAAGAGTGGGAATATGGAAGAAAACAAAAACAGGTAGCATCCAGGTAACGTTTCTGTCTGATGCTCAAGATGAAAAAGAAACCTCATCTTTCAGAAGAGGAATCACTGTCAGACAAGAAGGCAAGGGATGGACAGGACAAACACAGAATTCCACTGATGTGGCATGTGAGAGACCTGGATTATCTTTTGTTTGCGTTCTTATTTGTGGGATTGATTTTACTTTTAGAATTTTTCTTTTTCTTTCTAGAATTCTCTTTACACAATATAAAAAAATAAAATGTACTCAAACACACTGGATGCACGTAATCACCTTTGATTAATTAGGTTTATTCTAAAGATTATTTTTTACAGTGAGGAAAGGAATGCGTATAAAAATGACAAGTATAAGAACAGTTATCTGCTGTCTTGTAGATTAAAGGTCTGTCATTAAAAAATGTTCTGGTAAAAAATGTATCTAGTTGGATAATACAATATTAATCTATTATAGTTCATATTTCAAATGTGGATTATGTGCAGTTGCACATGTCTTTTTCACATCCTTGCTGAGGATGGATGCCAGGCAGTTTGCAAGAAAAGAAAACAATTAAAGGAGAGAGGAATAAAGAAAACCCTGTTGTGTCCTTTGCTCTGCACGCCAATAAAACCATCTGTTTCTAATGATGGCAGCACAGCTGGATCAGCCACCATTTGGTCCAAACAGCTGTACTGCAACGTCCAGTGGTTTGCAATTGCCTGTGGAGGCACTGTACTCATACAAAATAAGCACATTTTAAAAAGCATTGCATTGTAAAAAAAAAAATCCCCTCATTTTGGGAACAATTTTCAATCATCAGGATATAAATGTATTTTAAATAGTGTTGGAGGAAAGTATTTCCCTTATTTCACCACTCAGTAACACAAAATCCATAAATCATTACTCATAAATCTTCTGTACCACTTCTGTGTTTATGTATAACAATGTTTTCAATCTGCTACATGAACATTACATAATCTTACCCATTAATTCCCTATGGTAGTTTCACCAAAGGTGTGACTAAGTTGAATATACAGAACCTCTCAAAATTCACTGGAAGTGGTGGTCAGCCATTTTATTCAGATGTTTAGTGTGGAGTATATTTTGCGGTGGTGAAGCATTGAGATTAAAATCACAATATTTATGCTTTAGGAAAGTCAGTCAGATTAGACCCAACACTGGAGGAAGGTTAAGAATATAAGTAGACAAGTGCAATGTGATTATTTGCCACTTTCTCACTGTCAATCATTTTCTAAAGCTTTATCCTCCGCTAGTCTTTTGCTGCAAGGCAACAGTGCTGTCCACTTCACAGCCATGTGGCCTGCAGATTAAATTGTTTCTATTAAACTCTTCATAAATTAAGTACAACGTTTTGATGCAGTCTATACAATTCGAATAAAAGGGGTGCTATTTTTCTAGTGCATCCTTGCTAACGTCTCATCCTTCCTTTCTCCTCCCTTACTCCTTAAGGCAGAATTGAGATCGTAATTCGATCTGCAGGATGATAACGATTCCTTTAAGCAAGCAAGGGTCAACCAAGGATCGAGAACCAGTGAGCCATCAAATAAAGGAAGGAATTCGGATGAATGGTTATAGATTACCTAAGAGTTGAATTGAAACAAGCAAGGGTGAGCAGTTGAGCAAATACAATTAATAGAGAGTCGGAGGCTCGGGCTGCCATCTGGCCGGCATCCCAATCAAGAAATGCCAAAGAGGTATTTTCCCAAAGAGAGGAGCATCCGAGTGGACGCAGTGTCAAGGCGTGACAGGAAATCCTTCGTCTTGTTTTGTTGTGGTTTGTCAGACGATAAATACTCCAAATGTTTTGTGACAGGAATAAGTGCCACACTATCTACCTTGTACCCATGGCTGTGGAGGTTATAAAAAGAGGATTTTATTCATTTATTATTTTTTTAATCCCCTAGGGGTAATTCTTTCTCTGCATTTAACCCGTCCTCTACTAGGAACCTTCCTAGAAGGAGCAGTGGGCAGCCACAATGAGCAGTGCCTGGGGAGCAATGTGGGGTTGGATACATTGCTCAGGAGTAACCCAGCCCTTTGACCTGGTGGGGACTCGAAACTGGCAACCCCTCCGGTTACAAGTTCCCTTTCCACTTGGCCATGGGCTACCCATTACAGTTAGATAGTTACAGCCCCATATTTAGGTAGGGGTCAAATGGTACACATGACCCCCAGCCCAAATGGGGCCAATACAAACAATAGGTCTATATTAAATTTGATATAGTAGGATATGGAATTAATGCACAGTAGTTAATGCATGGAATTATTTTACACAGTAGCTGTTCAGTGAAAACGGTAACTGACGAGCAAATTCAAAATGTCAGAGACATAAAGAGAAAATACAACTGCCACCAGTCTCATTTCAAATAATAATACAAAGGGGAAAACCATAGTAGTAAATGTGTCTGGAAAATGGAGAATGGCCTGGATTTGCTTTATTGAGTTGTATAAAAATTTAAATTAAACCAGTTAAATCTCCATCTCTCAGTTGCCAACATCGATACATCCAATATGAGACTAATAAACGTTTAATAAATAAATAAGTATATGAACCCCTTTGTGTAAAATGTCCGATTGTGTGTTGAAATCGAGGTTGTTTTCACTGCAGGATTTTTTCTTAGTTGAGAACATATTTTAAAAAAATATATCCAAGTGGAACTTGGGTCGGAGAAGAGATTCAAGATGAGACGAGAACACAGATAGAAGTGATGTCATGTTTCTGTGCGGTTTCAACACAAACACTGACTGACCTCAGTCATTTTGCTATAGCCCTAGCTACCATGGAGATGTGCCGTCAAGTAATGAATTAGGTAATTAACAGTTTCAGTTTCAGTTGGTTCAATTTCAATTGGTTATTTGAAAGTAACTATGTGGAGTAGTGGCTAGCACTATTGCCTCACAGCAAGACGGTCACCAGTTTGAATCCCAGAAGGCCTTTCTTTGAAGAGTTTGCATGTTCTCCCTGTGTGTGCATGGGTTTTCTCTGGGTACTTCAGTTTCCTCCCACAGTCGAAAAAGGTTAATAGGACACTCTAAATTGACCATAGGTGTGGGAGTGTGTGAATCAATGGTTCTTCATTTCTATTATGTTTGCCCTGCGATGGACTGGCGAAGTGCCAAGGGTTCACACCAGCTTCATGTTAGCTGGGATTGGCTCCAGCCCCCTCGTAACCCTCATGTGGAGGATATAACGGTAGCAAATGAATGAATGAATTAAATGTTGCCGTTACGTGATGATGTTGGAGAGAGTGTGAAAAATCTATCCCAATTTGTGAACTATCCATAATCCCTGATGGCTCACCTGGATAGATTATAATAATTATAGAGGAGACTTAAAAAGGAAGGAGATGGGATGAAAGTGGAAGATGAGAAGTGAGGTATTAGATAATCACTGCACGGAACAACAGGAAGACAAGGGACACAAGGGAGTGCAAAGACGGCCTGGTGTTAGCAGAGGAGGGAAGAGACTGAGGCTCCGAGGAACTAAACTGTCAGGATTGTTTCTGAGGAGAACACAAAAAAGATGAGGCGAGTGTATGAGATGAAGAGGAAGGAGGATCATGGATGAAGGAAACTAATGGGGATGGACATGCAGAGGTCACACATGGACGGGAAGGCAGAGACGTAAAAAGGACCACAAAGGGAAGAGGGGGATAAAAAGACTGAGGAAGAAAGGGAGAAAGATAGCAGGACATGAAGGAAGGACACGATTAAAGAGGGCAGAGACCAACAGAAGGATAAAGGACACGGGGGAGATGAAGGAACAAAGATTGTAAAGCTTAAAAGAACGGCTGAATCTAACACCGCTTTTACACCAAGCACTGGGCATGTATGAAAATGGGAAACACAACAAAGGAAAGCCCCATTTCACCACTGTCCCTTTTTCAAATTCAGCAGCAGTCAAATGACTCTAGATTCCGAGTGCTGTGCATCATAACTCTGCACTGGAAAAAAAAAAAAGGTGCAGTGTCAGCTTCTGGACGGCCAAAATAAAGTAGGAATTAGCAGCACATTCATCTGCATGTCGTGTTTTCACCGCTGCCGATGATCGAAGCTGATAAAAATGTGTCTAACGCAGAGTCAGCTGCGAGTAAAATGCTGATTTTATCTTTTTCTATTGTAGACAAAAAGACGTTAGTGTTTTGGTTTGTTTTTTTGACAATAGGACAGGTGGGGCTGGAGTATCTTTAATTATGGTGCATAAGGAATAAAAGACAAAACAACTATTCATGCCTTAGTAGCTGAGCAAATGAGTAAGAAACTTTTAATTAACTTTATGCGGCATATTAGTCATTGCCAGTTTCTTATGGGGTAAATAGTAAAACTAGTCTCCTTGTTTATTTTGTACAGTGAAATATTAGATACTGTTTGTATCAGCCATTAAAGCTGGTGCCTCTCTTCTTGTCCTCCTACAACCAAACAATTAAATTCAATTTAGTTTCATTTTCGTTTTCTTTTTTAGGCCGAGAGACAGAAATAAAACCAAAGCGTAAATCTATGAATTCTTCTTTGTTGCACGTTTTATTTGAAAACTATTTTATTTTGTCTTCTTAAGTAACTGCATACTGCATCAAGCAAAACCAATAAGTAAAAAAATAAACACCACGATAAAAGGAGGCACAATGACTCTGAGACCAATTAGTTATTAAAGTTACAAAAGTGCCACTTTATTAATGTTTATCTCCATGCATAATGTATAATGTTGCAGAGGAAATTCAGCACAACACTCCACTCCCAAATGGCGCATATATATATATATATAAATATAAATAAAAATCACAACAACAATGCCACTTACTTAAAAATACAGTTCCCAAACTTACAGTATGATGTAACTCCAGCTGCTTAAGAAGAAAGTTTCCTGCTGCACAGGAACAATAGAGGACGGTGGGTGGAGAGAAGAAGTTTGAAGCAGAGATGAAAGGGTCTAAAACTCTGATGGAGAGAATCTGACAGACCTCATAACAGACTTACTTGGTCTAATTGTTCTGCCCTAATTAGACAGACCAATTTATTAAGCGCACACACACAAAGACACACACACACACACACAGAGTCTAGTTGCCATGACTTCAGAGGACATTACATTGACTTACATGCCTTATTTCCTGAAGCTCTGAAACATAACTATGACTGACCGAACCCTAACCATACAGGAACAGATTTAGGTCCCCACAAAATGGGCAATTTTATTTATTGCAAACAGAGATGTTTCTGTTTCTGCCTGTTTTTAATCATCAGAATCAAGTGTCATGGATGTGGAGGTGGAGGACATAAACCCCCCGTCTCAGCTGGTGGTTGCCTGGCTCTTTGTGTGTCACACATCTGATTAAAATGAAGGAAGTGTCCACCATGTATGTATGTATGGGATCTGTGTAAATAATAAATTCAAAAAATATTATTTTTAGCCCCTGAGGCTTCTACTCTTGGTCGTATTCCACACCTCAGGGTCGTGAACCCAAAGAGCAAGGTCTCGAAAACAGGGCATGGTTTTCAAATCACGATCACTTTCTGATTTTCTTATGCTCAATTAGTTTTTTTGTTATTCAGAGAGAAACACAGAGAGGGTTTAGAGTACACGAGACAGGGATAAGAGTTAAGAGGAAGCAACAATCAACTCTATACAGGATGAAGATGTGGTGTTATATTTGTTTTCATTAATGCAAATGTGTGATTTGATTCCAGTTTCCTCATCCTGCTACCAAATAACAATCTGATTACACGTTACCTGTAATTGCAACTCTTCTCCTATTACAAAATGGAAATGGAGTATAATATTCATGATTTGCTTAACATGAGGTGCAGTGCTCACTTTCATCATATCATTATCGTAGCGTAGATGCTCAGAGCAGTGGTTAAATTCAAATTCAAATATAATTACTGCAGTCGTGATTATAGGATATTACGAATGAAACAGTCCCAGTGAACACTATTTGCTTGTTGCAACCCTTAAGTTGAATAATTGGTATGTGGTTGTAATAGAGTGTATTGATCCATAACTCTACTAGCTGTTTTGGTGAAGCCAGTGAACATAAGCTGTGAAACAGCTCCTGCTTATTTAAGCACTTTTCTTCAGAGAACAAAAAGCCATTATGCCAGAATATTACCATTAAGCTATTTTGCACCCGTCTGCTCCCCGTGTTCAGACCGAATTGGGGGAAAAAAAGCTTTCAATTTGTCTGCCCCCTCTGCTTGGAATACCCTCTAGACTGAAATAAAATTACCAACATCTATTTCACTGGGGGCTTTCCGCTTTATCTTAAAAGACAGACAACGGGAATCCATTGAACAGTGCCTGTGTTCTTAAATTGTTCCTGCAACCATAACTTCTGCACATTATTTGTCCATTTACTTGCACTTGTATATTTCAATGTTTGTTCTGTAACTGTTATCTCAGCGTTTTATTAACGTGTGCTGCTGCCTTTCTTGGCCAAGTCACCCATGTGAAAGAGGTCTTGATCTCAAAGGGTCTTTTATATGGTTAAATAAAGGTTAAATGAAGAAAAAAAAAAAAAAGTGTCTAAGCTTACAAGGCTGGTTTTCCACTATCACAATTGACTCCGAAGCTGTTAATTAGAGTAAAAATTGAACATATTTCCACTTTTAAAACAGCAGATGACCGTTGTGTAGCATATGCTACAACAAAAACAAAACACTGGAATACAACAAATGGAGCTAAGAGATGGTGAGACTTAATTCTGCTGCTTCTCCGTGTCACAGAATCACTCTGTGTTGGTTGAGACCATTTACATGCGTTTCAGAAGATTTGTAGACAGTAAAAAACACTCTGATGTGCACATTGTTCTGTATGAAGCAGAGAAGGCAACAACTACACAAATTCCCGCAAAGGGTTGTTGCATCAACATTGAATTCTGACTGCACTTCTTTTGATCTGAAATAATATCAAATATTTGCATTCCTTTGATCCCCACTCAAGATGCACTGCTAAGAGTTGCTTCACATGTGGACCTAAAACTGTAGTGAGTAAAAAAATACACAAAAATGGCACATTTTTTACTATTTAAAAATCTGACATTTTCATACCTAAATAAATTTCGATACAAGAGGGGTGTTTTAAGGTTTTTGTAAAACACATTTAAGCCTTTACATAGGGTCATTATAATATATGTTTATATGGATATATTTTTTTAACGTGACAGATAGAACAGTTCTCATTAAACAGCCACCTCTCATGCCTACAGGAGGTTGAGTGTTTTAACTATAACATATACACAAATAGAACTGTATGTGTCTCTTATGGAGGACTCCCACTGGCCTGAAAAATCACTGAAATCACTGAATCTAATAAGTTTTCCAAGCAACCATGAGAAAAATTAAGAAAAGGTAAACATATGCTGTTACTCAGTTTGACTGATAAACGGAACACCACACTTTACCTTTCCGAGTACTATAGTATCTAAGGATATTGAATACCATGTGTACTTTAAAATTATAAATATATCTCTTCTAGTAATTTGAGTAGGATTCACAAAGAAAATAATTGTGTTTTCAACGAACTGCAACACAGCAAAGCAGATGTCATATTTTTGGACAACTTTGCCCAACTTAGTGCTGCTTTTTGCTCAGGTAAATGTTTTGAATTCTGAATTCAAAACACCCTGAAGCAAAAAAAAAAATAAAAACTACTCCCCCTGACTTGTTTCTGAAGAAAACCTCCTGCTGTGAAGAAAAACATGAAGCCCAAATGTAGAAGCATGGAAGAAACTTTTCTTTTTTTGTACAAACTCCCGAAGGCGTGTGGTATTTTCCTGCCTCTGCTGGGCTTTTCCCCCACACATATTAGTCGTAGTCTGAACTGGGATATTTGAAATGTCAGTGGAACAGAAAATAAAACTGCTGTGGCATAAAATCAGCCTTTACTTTCACCCATACAGTAGTTAACCATGCAAAGAATGAACTAAAAGCAAAGTGTGTGGTTGAGATGAGTCATACATACAAACACTATAACTGTAAAACAGTGAATTTGTGGAAAGCGAAAGTTTTCCAGTGGATTACGAAGTGTGTGACTAGATGTTGTGTCCTCATACTAAAACCTTAAAGTCTGGAATATTAGCTTAAAATGCAGCTACAGCCAGTGCTTTAAGTGGGCTGCTGTACCGGTACTTTTTAATTTACTTTAACCGACATCTTGTGAGAAATGCGCAAATAAAAGTGCGGGTAAAGGATGAATGTAAGAACTTTACACCTCATCTGCCAAAGGAGTGAACGCTAGCGCGGTTAGCTTCTGCTGCTTCTTCACCTTTTTATCCGTTATTAACCGTTTCAAACGCACTCTTATGTTTGTTGTTACTTTTCTACTGTCTTAACTTTACTATATCTGTATAGTGGTGCGTGTGTCTGGACTGACATACCTGCTACAGTCCACCCTCCACCTGGCATCTGTGCGGCTCAATAAACTGCCCGCTTAGCTCCGTCCATTGTCGGCGACAGTCCCAATACACGGCTGCGGAGCTCCAGCTACTGCGCTCCCACCTGTTGGATCCTCCACCGCGGTCCTTCGCCTGCTCGTCCTGCCCGTCAGAAATATATCCACCGCGGGTCCCGCAGGACCATAGGTCCTTCAAGTAGCGGCCCGCGGGCCGGATACGGCCCTTCTTAGTTTTCCTACTTTGTGATAAAACTCACCTATGAGCTAGCGAGCAACGTTGATTCTCAACGGCTCTCACCTGATCATGTTACGTCATGTTGCGCGTGCAACATGGTGCTGGGCTGTGATTGGCTGCAATATGTGTCACTCAAACTGCTCTTAGGGCCCGTCCACATGGATAGCATTTTTGGGCACCTGAAACAGTATTTATTTTTTTTAAAAAACGCCTCACAGGCCACATCTACACTGAATCTTTTTCTTTGCCATTTTCAAAAATATCTCCGTAAAGACAGCATAGTTTTAGGAAATATCTCCATCCACACGGAACCACCTGAAATGACTCAAAACACTGTAGTACCTACATATACTAGGACTGTAAGTTGCGCTGTAAAGTTATATTAAGAAACAGAGAAGAAGACGAGCCGATTAGGAGTAAAAGTACACCTATCTGTAGTTATATTGACTGACTTCTAACACCAAAGAAAATGGACTGTGAGCTTAAAGTTTCCATAATTGTTGGAAATGTTATAATCTAAATATACAAGTTGGCAAAGTGTGAAACACAAGTCCAGTTTTTAGTTATTTTAATATAGACTGAATATTTAAATAAACAGATGTGAACATCACCAACATCTTATGGTATCTTTTATGTATTACTAGCCAGTGGTGCAACACACCGGTACATCGCCTGGTGAGATGGCCCGGAGTCTCCCAGCTTATCCACGACCTCTAAGAAGAATCATGACTGATATTCATAAATCAGGCATACTGTTATTGTAACAATCAAGATGTCCACCTTCAAGCTGTTGGACAATTGCTGCATACAGTATATTAGCCATGTCCTCCTTTAAAACACAATCTCAGGGGACATACGTTTGAAATCTGTGCCTGAGCCAAGGCGATATGATTCAAATGAAGTAACATTTTCAATCACTGCCGGCAGCAAGATTCCCGTCCACTCAGCTGACCATACGAGAAGCTCCAGGAACACACTTTCACACTATTCCAACACCCTCGCTGTTAAGAGACGAGACGAGGGCAGAGTCGGAGAGAGGGGCGAGCGGAGAGGAAAGTGCAGGTATAGAGTGGTGTCGGGATGAGGAAAAGATGGAGAGAGCACGGTGAAGATAATAAAAGAAGCGGTAAGAGGAGAAGAGTGGAGGGAAGATGAGTGAAAGATTGTAAGATGTACTCCAAACCTATTTCCCCCTGATTGATATTACACTCACTGTCTCTCTCTCATACACACTCTCTTAGATTCAGATTCAGAAAACTTTATTGGTCCCAGAAGGGCAATTCATCTGTAGCTTTCCATACACAATCATCAGTTCTATACACATACAGACATACAGCATGTCAGACAACAGGGGCATAAGAAAGATAAATAATATATATAAGATTTGTAAAATTAGTAAATATAGATCAGAGTTTAGTTGTCTGATAGCTGAGGGAACAACACATTTGGAGTTTCTGTTCTGCTCAGGAGCAAGAGAAACCGGAGACCTGAGTGTATAGGCGCTTGAACTGTGATGCCAGGATGTGATCATGATTGTTAATAATATTTTTTAATTATTATTTCGATAGTCCATTGTTGACTATTTGCTGGTAATCAACAGATATGCAGTTCTTAATACTTCTTTGTAACTTCTGTTTTTCACTTTACTTAGACGGTCTTGCCACACATTTACTGACACAAGTGGAGTTTCCCTACTAACAGTCAGTTGATTGTCAACAGATAAACGACTAATTGTCAACTAATCTATGATTTGATGTTTACTTGACAATAAAGATGTTTTAAAACAGACAATTAACGATTAAGTACGATTAAGAATCGATCGTACTTGTGATCGTATGTTGACGCGATCCTGTTAAAGTGACAGACTAATCAGAGGGAGATAGTCAGTTCATTATATGCTGAACTTACAGAGAAGATACACTGCAAAACTAGTATTTATAGTCAACAGGCACTTTTGTAGGGTGGGGGTTAGAATCCGTACAGCATGACTTTATATGTATGTCACTTATCAGTTGAATACACTAAGTGTCCACTGATTATCTGTTGGTCACTAGAGTCAGCAATGGACTACTATAATAAAGTGTACCGGAATATTCAAGTAAAAGTACCACTATTTTGATAATATTAACAAGTACAAGTGAAAGTACTGGTCTAAAAATGTACTGAAGTTAAAGTAAAAAGGGAGCTTGTTTAAAATGTACTCAGAGTAAAAGTTACTTGGTTCCTTTTTTTACAAGGTTGGGGTTCTTTCTTGTGTCGTGCAAAATGACAAGGGAACACAAATCTCACACAAAAAAACCCTACTGGTGCAGCATGTCCATCGTGCCATGTGATGCAAGTGATGTGTTTGACACGTTTGTGCATTGAATTTGTGTGTAATTGGGTGGCACAATAGATTTTTATTGCATTTAGTGTGCTTTGTGCAGTGCAGCACTGTGCCGGCCCGTACCCTCTCCCAGTGGACTAGGCGAGCTCTGCCTTCCTGCATATCAGTGGTGAGTAGAAGGGGCAGATACGTAGAGGCAAGCTAAGGAACCAAGGAAAGAGGAGTAGACATCTGCTGAGGTGGCCTTCGTGTGTCCTGACATAAAGTCCCAGCAGCACATTCCCATTGGGCAAACGACTGAGTGCCAGGTCTGGTCAAACACTTAAACTTCTTTTACTACTACTAGAACAGTGGTCATAACCATTCAGCATTCTTAGAATAATAGATTTAACAATGTATAAATTAGTCAGCAACAAATATTTGAAGACCATGAAAACAGCCTTAAATAGAGAATAATAAAAAAAACTTGTTACTTGGAATTATATTTACATAAAATTCATCTGCAATTAGTGTAAAGTGAGAGTCATGACGATATGTTAATTTATGTTTTGTGAAAATCGTTGCCTTTATGCATTAAATGTGCTAATAAGTAATACTATATTTGCTGTAGCAGTTTAGTTGATGAGTTATTTTGAATTTCTGCAACATTCTAGCTGAGAGACAACATGAGCGCTTCTCAGTGGCTTTGTGAAGGATTTGTGGGGATGAGTCGTTCCTGCAGCTGCTCCTGCACCTCCCTGTCACTCCAAGGTCGAGCTCTGCTGTTCTCCGCTTTTCCACGCCGCTGGGCTGTTATTACCTGCTGCTGTCAATGAAAGTGCTGCATCGTGGGTGATGAAACCAGGGCAGGAGGGTTCACGTCTGACCTTACCAAGCCAGAAAACCACCTGTTCCAAAATAAAGAAAACTAACTATCCCCTGCAAGACAGATTGATTGCTCAGGATCAAGAAAACCCACCATTAAGGACATGTTAAGACTTGCAAGCTGAATTTAAATTGATTTTCACTTTAAAAGGTTGCTGATTTTGCCCTGAAATAAGCTTTGAAACACATTTTCTCATCCAAAAAGAGCGAATCGCAGACGCCACATTTGCGCAGAAATCCATTTGTGCTATTGGTAAAATTCCAACGGTTTCTGAAAGCTGAGAAGTTGCACGTCAAAGCTGGTGGTTATTACGGTAATTGTAATGTACGACTACAGTGTTTTGTTTTGTTTTGTTTAATAAAACTTAACATTTTAAATTGTTTATACACTATTTTAACATGCAGCAAATTCTAAATAATTGCCAGCTATTGAAAGTTATTGCTTTGTATGTGAGAAGGAGGATTTTAAATTGAATTCTAAACTGTATGGTGAGCTATGGAGGCTTGTTGGAACATCCTGATAGTAAGGAGTTACAGTACATGTATCTACATGAAGTACTTAAAATAGAAGCTCGATATTTAACATGTAGTTTAGAATTTTAATGTGTTGTACGATGTGGGCACTTTTTTATTAGACACATAAAGCCACCGTGCAGAAATGACCACCAATATTGACCAAGCAAGCAAAATATATAGGGCTCATTTCCTGAGACAGATTTGGAAATGACGGCCCCTCATATTTGCCTTTGCCTCACAGTGGAGGCAATTTTCCGAGAGCAGCCAGTCAGCACGGACAGATGACCACATTATGAGTCACAGTATCTGGCTTTATAGCTGCTGACACAGCAGCGCGAACGCACCGGTGTGGGTTCCCCCATAAAATGAGACAGACGCGGTTCACGAAACAGTAGCCGCAGCTCCCAATGTCTGTGTATAGTGGAATGAAACAATGCTTCACCTTTTCATTGAAGAATAATCAAGCTGTAACAAGGCCACACATTATCTCTCACACTTGTACAGCTGCACACAGGAAGATATAACCGAACATAAAGAGGTGATGTTAAGTTTTGTTTTTGACATGATGGCAACCGGGTTGGTTTTCAAATGATAACAGAATATAAAATAGTGAATATAATGTCTGTTAGTATTTATAGGCACTTTGCTTATCACAAGTTTTTTTTCTCCCTTCAAGCCGATACAAAGAAAATGAGCGGGTAGTGTTTCCCTGTGTTGCTTCCAACTGCGGTTGTTTTGCAATAACAGCCTGACAAGGTGTTATTTTGAGATCTATGGCAGCAGACTGCAATCAATCGACACAACTGATTTGTTGAGCTGTTCCTGCTAGGACTAAGAGGTCAAAGCACAGAGTGGAGACGGAATAATTTATTGGTTTCATGATGAGGGAATAGCCCTTTAATGATCAACACCGCACAGTTAATAGAGTGTCGGAGTGAAAGACCCGTTCTCTCTGGCCTCCCGCCGTGTAAACCAAAGTCTTGGGACTATATTTTCCCCCCAGGTGACATGATGATGACAACGTGCGGACACATGATTGGAGCATCCAGGCTCCCTGTGCCTCTTAGTGCTGCTGAAGGTGGCGGTTAAAGACCAGACTGCACTGGGCCAAAGAGAGAAATCTAGACAAAGTAAAATATGGTGTTTGCAAACAGTTCATCTGGAGAGTGAATGGCTTTACACCTTAAAGGTAAAGGTGTGCAGCAGCTGAGTGTGCTTGGAAAGTGCTTGGACGTTCTCCGCTTTACCAAACTGTCAGGTTTGAATTGCTGTGAGCAGCTGCAACACAAAACACAGTCAACTTTAAAGCAGTTCTTAGCAACTCGGTAAATTAACTGCCCAGTTGGCAAGGCAGGGTGTAATCTAAAGTGTTTGATGGACCAGTTCTCAGTGACTCAACCCAGATAGTAGTGGTCAAGTGTGGATATGGCCACAGATCGGACCTGGACTGATAAATCACTAATAACTAATTAATTTCTAATTTCTATCACAGCTTTTCCAGACTTTATGATACTACACGTCCAGGAAATACAAACTATTTACATATGCGTTCAATTATTAAAGGATTCAAGCTCTTTAAGTCTTTGTTACTGCAAACCTTTCATGTTTCAAAGCAACACGGACAGAGAAAATGATCTTTCACCACAGTTTAAACGTCCCGTATCGCAAAGTCGTCACTCCTGTTTAATTTTTCCAAAGCAAAGGCACTTTAATAATTCAGTTCCCTGAATCTATTATTTTATTGTGAAATATGTGCATGACTGACAGCTGTGCAGCTTCATCACAGAGACTCCGCACGTGAACAACCATGAGTTGGAAAGTACATGATTTACAAGATTTTCTGAATTCTGAATTTCTGTGTTATTTTTCCTGGTTTGCAGCAGTTCCGTGAAAAAAAAAAGTAGGATTGACACTGTTGCACATTTATACTGCTGCAAATTACGTTTCAAGGGAAGTGACCTTTAGTGATAACAATTAGCTGCAGCCTTGTTATATTCAGTACAATAGAGGAAGGAAGTACAGGGTTCAGTTACTTCAGCTTTGATTAAGTCACTTGTTTCAGAGTCAGAGAGGGATGGCAGCTATTTAAAGGAAAAAGCTGCGTCGCTTTCCTCATGCAGAGAAATGTATCTCACTAGTGATTTAAGCCTGAATTTCAAACCAAGACAGTTCATACAACCTTTTGACATGTATTTGGGACGCATGTGCTTTTCTCACATGGTTGCCAACAGGCAATCCCATTTGGGGCCATGCGTTTATCCAATCTCGACCCCTAGTTTTATAAAGAACAAACAGATTCCCCCCTTTCTTGGTCCAAATTTGCACCATTACTGCCGCACCAATACAGGCAGAAAGGACATGGACTCACATGGGGGTAAGTGTGGAACAGATGGACAAGGAAACCAAAAGCCCAAGTGGGACCCGTGCAAACGTGTCAACTCAGGACATGAATAAGCGCCGTGGGTCACATTCAAACACGGGACTTTATACTTTATACCCGTTGTGGGAAACATCCGACCTCTCAGAGACAATTTGGCATGGATAATGGTATGAAAAGCTTTTCACTACAAATAGATTCATTAGAAAGGAAAAATCTCTCTCTTTAGAGGAGTTTGTGGGATTTTCTTTTGGTGACTGATCTAGAAGCTGTTTTTCAGGCGGACAATTTGTGACGACACATCTCGACCTGCCTCTTTACGGCAGAAAAACACAAGAAAGCAAAATCCAGAAGAAAAGGCTGGGGCACGCGGGCAGCAGGAACACAAAAGAACAGAGAACAGAGAACAGTGAAGTGAACAACTCACCAAAACTAAACAGCTAATCCAACAAAGCGAGCCTGGGAGCACAGAGACTAAAGACATGAGGGAGGCGTGGAGTGGATGATGGAAGACAGGTGAAACACCTTTCAACATCAGTGATCGGCAAACAGCACAGCAGTGGGAAGAAATCTACAAACACAGGAAGGGAATCAAAGGATGTGATAAGGGAATTTCTCTCGTTTAAAAATAATAATAATAATAATAAAAAACAATGTTTCATGAATTTCTCAAGAAATTAAAGTTGAACAATTATAAAACAAAAAAACAAAACACAACTTTGATTGTATCCTATCCTTAACTTGACTCATATCCCAAATCAGATTGCAATCACCATCAGAAAAATCACAATCAGATCAGATATTTTACCCAAATATTTGTGTGGTGATATCAATGAAGCGGTAGAATGTAGCCCATGTTTGTGAGTTAGGGGTTACAGTTTTGGAGAAAATTTGCATCATCATCATCATCATCATCATGACTACTACCTGACATCAGATTAATCTGCAAAGAAAAGCTCTTCCAGCCGTCACATTAGAGCTCTTACTCTGACAAACAATTACCAACCACCTCTCCAACCGCTTGTTAACACGCTTCTAATCAGCCAATCACATGGCAGCAAATCACTGCATTTTAGGAATGAAGATGGGGCCAAGACAAGCTGCTGAAATTCAAACTGAGCATCAGAATAAAGGAAGAAAGGCGATTGTTGGCTGCCAGAGGGGCTGCTCTGAGTATTTTAGAAACAACTGGGAGTTTCACTCACAACTATAATTAGGGTTCACAGAGAGTGACCAAAGTTTTGAAGGACCATCACACAAACAATGTACAACAGCAAGACAACACATGGTGCCACACCTGAGACTTTATTAAGTGTCCTTTGTTCCTAATAATGTGGCCGGTGAGCGTATGTCCCTCATAGAAACTGGATTATAACACCATGTCTTGTTAGGAGGAAAATTAGCCAATGGTTATAATCTGTGGTATTAAGTGCATTGTCCCCACTTCAATATTTAAATGAAACTGAAAATGAAAGAACCTCTCAAGTTGCTCTGAGTCTGTTCTTCTTCATGAGGAACTGAGACGTCCATGTCTCCAACCCTCAGTCCCATCACCCTGAGCAGCCCTGGTTTCTGAGGCCCAGATACGACACAGGTGGACACTCTGCATACGGACGCACTACGAACACGATCCTTCCTTCGAGATCAGTGGAGGGAGATCGGGAGTCATAGGTGGAAGTAAAAAAAGAAAGGATGGGAGGTGAAAGACACAGCATATTAAGACAGACCTGGGCTAAGAGAGGGAGAAGGGTGGGATCGTTAAACCAAGCGCTGCAGGTGCTGCCCGCCGTCGCAGTGCTCTGAGTCAGCTGTCAAGTCCACTGCCCTCACAGCGAGAGAGCGGGCGGAAAGAAAACAGCCAGAGACGTGGAGGGAGATATCGAGGGAACTTAAAGGTCAGAACACAATGAGTTCCCATCAAAGAGGAGGAAGGAGTCAAGTGCTCATATCCACCAGCCCATCTCTGTGAAATGCTGCAGGCCACCGTGGGTGTTTCCACCCAGGGCAGTTTCATAAAAGCAAAAATATAAAACTCTATGGTTGTTGAAAAAGAAACTGAGATTACTGGAACACGCAAGCCTGAGCCACACGTTCAACATATTTAGATGACAGTAGACCTTTCATTTGAAACTTTACATTTAAGGTACACCCATGGTTAATTGCTGTGGGAATAATACACAACTCCTTATACGGGCATCCTGTGTGTTTCTTTATAGGTCACATATTCAGGCTTTAAAAAAAATTAGTTTTTTTCGGCTTTGCATTTTTAGTAGTGATATAAAATAGCTCTAATTGTGTTTTCCGCTTCTTTTTGTTCATAAAAACGAGCCATGTGAACTTTGAAACTGTGACACATTTTTTGACAAATTCAATACGATTTTACACATTTTGAGTACTTTTTGCTTAGGTTGTGCTGAAAAAAAGGATATAAGATGCTCTATATTGCAGATTCTTATAGCCTCTGTATATACTGCACATTTTAACATAGTAATGGAAAAAAGCAGCTGAAACGCTCTGAGTTGTGAGGGTTCATTGGGATCAACCCTGGACTAATTAGTTGGAGGAGATTAAGAACAACTTGTTTGTCAAATATAAACAAAAAAAATGGTCAGTTGATATATGAAGTTAAACAAAATTATGATCTTACTAATGTTTATTATTATTATTATTATTATTATGACAATAATAATAATAACAATAATAACAATAATAATACTAATAATACTAATTATTACAATTATTATTTTTATTATACAGGACATTATTTGCACAGCTATTGTCAAGATCTCTCCCATCAGCCCTGAAGACTGGAACCCAGACTGTATTTCATATCAAAGCTCAGAGAAATCGAGAACAAGATGATTCATTTATGTGTTGAATTAGTAACGTTACTTTTGGTTGGATTATTATTATGTGAAATTGAGACATGTATCTGGAACATGTATTTTATTTAAAGGGGCCGGATATTTTGTTCAAAACTGAGCTGTAAAATGATCAGTAACTTTTGTATATCAGTGAAATATAGGATGATGAATTGCTGACAACGTGATGTAATGAAGAACCAATCACTTTTTCCATCAAACAATGTGAAATCGATTGTAGATAGGAGCACAATGTCAACATCCTCAGGTAACTGTAGCTCAGTGCATGGAACAAAGGTGTGGTTTGTCATATTTGCTCACATCCATCACACACATTTGAAGGGTTTACCATGTTTGTAAATGTTCTAAATAATATAATATAATCCTATATATCAAAGTGTGCTCAAGTTCTTCTGCTACTACAGCAACAATAGCTGGTGGTACTCGATCAACTGTTTACTTTTAAATTCGATTTAATCTGTGCTCCCTGAAATAAGATACTTACGCGCTGCGACTGCTGTCCATGGTGCTGAATTGGGAGGGAGCTGTCCTTGGTGTGACATAACAGGCGGCAGGAATCCCACTGGTGCTGAACGATGACCGATTTCTTCTCTTTATCAGACGTGAAACATCAGCGTTGTACAAATTATTACTCTGTGCTTGGCAGAAGAATTTGTGTGAAAGAAAACCCCTGTTATTTCCAGACGTTGTTTCCAACTTTTTCTGTCTTGATTAAAACTCGCAGGCTGCTCTCTGCTCCAAACAACCTCAGTGTACGTGCTATTTGAATAACATTTCTATAAAAATATGCAGTGAGAGTGATTTAAACTTTGAAACTCTGTGCTTAACTTTAAACTCGCGCCTTCGTATCCGTCTGCAGCTGATGATACACTATCAAACACACCATCGAAACAACCAATAGTCTTTTTAAAGCAGTTTGGTCTCCCAGAAAAAAGGTGCTTTACTGCTGATTGTATCGTTCAAGTTTCTCAAAAGTGTAATATCAACATTTCTAGTGACCTATAGTCCTCAAGTATTTGAGCCAAGAGTGAGGATGAGTTAATTAAAACTATATTTGTTCAGTACTTCCTCCATGACCGGAGCACAGACTGCGTTTGACACAGTCACTGGACTAAATATTGAGATTTGAGACATTTCCCTGGTAATTGTTGGTGATTAACCCACGTTTTTTAGGATTGTTAAGTCTTTTTAACTGATCTATAGTTCAGCATTGTTCGGCTTGATTCTTGTGTCGGACGTCTCCTCCCGTGATGGCACTCTGACCGATCAGTGGCCCGGCAGTCTGGTGACGTTGTACATAGTCATGGTCTCAGCTCGCTTGGAACCTCGCCAGAGCAAGTACTAAAAACAAGTACCAGGTGGCAGGTACTATGCTAGTGGAAACGCAAAATAACCGTGCCGAGGCGGGGCGGGGCGAGGCGAGTCGAGGCGCGCTAGTGGAAACATGCCAAATGTAACATTGTTGTGTTAAAGAAAAACAAGATCACGTGTCATGTGTTTGCGTGAACATACAATGGTAACCTGAAACTAAAACTATGTCATATATCATGAGGCAGGTGACTGAGCTGGTTTAATTAGACACATGTAACATACTGGGAAGTTCATTTTGTGTGTGCTTTTTCATTTACTTTCACTTATTTTGTAATGAAAATAAAATTCTGAGCCACTATTTGAGGCACATTGTCTGGCACATATATATATATATGATAAATATATATACATATATGTGTACATGTATATATATATATATATACATATATATGTATGTACATACATACATGTATATATATCTATATCTATATATATATATATATATTTATATTTCCAAACATAGCTGGACTAACGTATGCACACGTTTCAGGAAGCAGCGGCAGAATGATAGTACACGACTCCCATGTGTCTACTGTTTTAAGTGAAAATGCTCTGGTGTAATGCCTTAAGAGCTTTTCTGGGAGGAGATGGCATTTGAAGCCTTGATAGAGAAATGTAGATGTGTCTCTCCTGTGGTGGAAAGTTGAAAGAGGGATTTGTTTAGATGTAATTTGAAAACTCGAAGGGCTTTTACTGCCCCTTGGAGAATAGATATACTGTAAGAAGAAAGTTGTATGTTGGGGGGGGGGAGTTAGGATAATCTGTTGATGGGAAGATCAGAGAGAGAGAGAGAGAGGCACAACAGCATAAAAAAATATTAAAATCAAAAGAATTCAGCCAGCAACACTTACGTTATTAAAGAGCTATGAAAACTGTATATTTGTATTCACAGAAGAGAGACAGTCTTTTTTTTTCTTTTTTTTTTTCATTTTCATAGTTAATTAAACAGGTACTGACGTACATACACTCAGTATACACATCCATAAATATCTGCTCCATGAAAATACAGGAAATCATGCAAATATAACACTTTATTTCATTTGTCTTAGGGGACATGTTTTTTCCCACCTCTATATTCTGGATTCTCTTAATAATTACAAGTCGTCATTGCACGGTCCCCGACCATTTTACAGAAAAATACACACACGCGCCCCTCCCCCACCGCCAGCGACACATCATCATCATCATCATCATCATCATCCCTTACTTCCCACCCTCCCCTCCCTCCGCCAAAGAAACATAGAGAGAGAGATAACAGGCTCAGTAGAAAAACAGTCATTTGTTCCTACAGTTTGTACAAAATTCACAGATTTCTCGTGTTTGTTTGCCTTCGTCGTTTAGTTTACACATCGTCTCCTCGAACAGGCAACCAAACTGCTGTAAAAAAAAACAAAAAACAAAAGAAGAAAGAAAAGTACACCAACATTGAGCAAACAACCATATCAAAGTGTGCTCAAGTTCTTCTGCTACTACAGCAACAATAGCTGGTGGTACTCGATCAACTGTTTACTTTTAAATTCGATTTAATCTGTGCTCCCTGAAATAAGATACTTACGCGCTGCGACTGCTGTCCATGGTGCTGAATTGGGAGGGAGCTGTCCTTGGTGTGACATAACAGGCGGCAGGAATCCCACTGGTGCTGAACGATGACCGATTTCTTCTCTTTATCAGACGTGAAACATCAGCGTTGTACAAATTATTACTCTGTGCTTGGCAGAAGAATTTGTGTGAAAGAAAACCCCTGTTATTTCCAGACGTTGTTTCCAACTTTTTCTGTCTTGATTAAAACTCGCAGGCTGCTCTCTGCTCCAAACAACCTCAGTGTACGTGCTATTTGAATAACATTTCTATAAAAATATGCAGTGAGAGTGATTTAAACTTTGAAACTCTGTGCTTAACTTTAAACTCGCGCCTTCGTATCCGTCTGCAGCTGATGATACACTATCAAACACACCATCGAAACAACCAATAGTCTTTTTAAAGCAGTTTGGTCTCCCAGAAAAAAGGTGCTTTACTGCTGATTGTATCGTTCAAGTTTCTCAAAAGTGTAATATCAACATTTCTAGTGACCTATAGTCCTCAAGTATTTGAGCCAAGAGTGAGGATGAGTTAATTAAAACTATATTTGTTCAGTACTTCCTCCATGACCGGAGCACAGACTGCGTTTGACACAGTCACTGGACTAAATATTGAGATTTGAGACATTTCCCTGGTAATTGTTGGTGATTAACCCACGTTTTTTAGGATTGTTAAGTCTTTTTAACTGATCTATAGTTCAGCATTGTTCGGCTTGATTCTTGTGTCGGACGTCTCCTCCCGTGATGGCACTCTGACCGATCAGTGGCCCGGCAGTCTGGTGACGTTGTACATAGTCATGGTCTCAGCTCGCTTGGAACCTCGCCAGAGCAAGTACTAAAAACAAGTACCAGGTGGCAGGTACTATGCTAGTGGAAACGCAAAATAACCGTGCCGAGGCGGGGCGGGGCGAGGCGAGTCGAGGCGCGCTAGTGGAAACATGCCAAATGTAACATTGTTGTGTTAAAGAAAAACAAGATCACGTGTCATGTGTTTGCGTGAACATACAATGGTAACCTGAAACTAAAACTATGTCATATATCATGAGGCAGGTGACTGAGCTGGTTTAATTAGACACATGTAACATACTGGGAAGTTCATTTTGTGTGTGCTTTTTCATTTACTTTCACTTATTTTGTAATGAAAATAAAATTCTGAGCCACTATTTGAGGCACATTGTCTGGCACATATATATATATATGATAAATATATATACATATATGTGTACATGTATATATATATATATATACATATATATGTATGTACATACATACATGTATATATATCTATATCTATATATATATATATATATTTATATTTCCAAACATAGCTGGACTAACGTATGCACACGTTTCAGGAAGCAGCGGCAGAATGATAGTACACGACTCCCATGTGTCTACTGTTTTAAGTGAAAATGCTCTGGTGTAATGCCTTAAGAGCTTTTCTGGGAGGAGATGGCATTTGAAGCCTTGATAGAGAAATGTAGATGTGTCTCTCCTGTGGTGGAAAGTTGAAAGAGGGATTTGTTTAGATGTAATTTGAAAACTCGAAGGGCTTTTACTGCCCCTTGGAGAATAGATATACTGTAAGAAGAAAGTTGTATGTTGGGGGGGGGGAGTTAGGATAATCTGTTGATGGGAAGATCAGAGAGAGAGAGAGAGAGGCACAACAGCATAAAAAAATATTAAAATCAAAAGAATTCAGCCAGCAACACTTACGTTATTAAAGAGCTATGAAAACTGTATATTTGTATTCACAGAAGAGAGACAGTCTTTTTTTTTCTTTTTTTTTTTCATTTTCATAGTTAATTAAACAGGTACTGACGTACATACACTCAGTATACACATCCATAAATATCTGCTCCATGAAAATACAGGAAATCATGCAAATATAACACTTTATTTCATTTGTCTTAGGGGACATGTTTTTTCCCACCTCTATATTCTGGATTCTCTTAATAATTACAAGTCGTCATTGCACGGTCCCCGACCATTTTACAGAAAAATACACACACGCGCCCCTCCCCCACCGCCAGCGACACATCATCATCATCATCATCATCATCATCCCTTACTTCCCACCCTCCCCTCCCTCCGCCAAAGAAACATAGAGAGAGAGATAACAGGCTCAGTAGAAAAACAGTCATTTGTTCCTACAGTTTGTACAAAATTCACAGATTTCTCGTGTTTGTTTGCCTTCGTCGTTTAGTTTACACATCGTCTCCTCGAACAGGCAACCAAACTGCTGTAAAAAAAAACAAAAAACAAAAGAAGAAAGAAAAGTACACCAACATTGAGCAAACAACCATAAACAAACAAGGGGGGGGGTTCACGTCTTCAGCTTCAACAGTGTCATGGTTTCCTTCTGATCTGTCACTTCACACGACCAAGCCGTAAAACAACAACTCGCACGGAAATAAATGGTTTTAATTTTATGTTGATTGCCACTTTATTTTGTGGATGTTTAAGCGTTTCTGAGTTGTATTTTATCAAAACACTGTTTGATAAAAAAGACATGATAGGGAACTGGCAAAAAAGCTGCTGATGTGTAAAATATGAATTTACATGCATCACTGGGCAGAGATTTATGAAAATAAAGCAGTTTGATGTGTAACATGTAACGCAGAGGGTTTTTTTTCTCTTGGAATATTTTGACTATATGTTAGATTAGAAATCTATCAACTGTTTCAAATTATATTTAGTACATTAAAAATAATAATAATAATAAAAAAAATGTTGAAGCCTGACTAGACTTTTAAATGGGGGCAACTGGGGGGCATATTGCCACCTAGTGTAATGGAGTCTGACACACTCAATTCAATAAATCGAACGCTCCCACTAATCCAAATTTAGCTCGACTTAGCTGCACGTGGAAATGTATTACACGATGACACAATGACTGCGTTAGTAAATCATAAAAAAAACAAAAAAACAAGCAACAATCATTCAGCTCTGCTCTCAAAGTCTGAAGTCTCACACACACACACACACACACAAACACCCTTCTCCTGCCAACAGTGATAATGACTGTAAATAATACTAACAAGACTTAACATCCCAGTAATGGTCCCTTCAGGCCACGGCGTCCGTGCATGTTGTTGCACATGATGAGCGACATTCGGAGGATTCTTACTGTCCTTCCACTGTTTCCCAGTCTAAATTTAAAGACTTTAAATTAAAATGAAATGAAAACTTTGTCCCATGGGTCAAAGAGTTACGTTGGGTTTATTCTTTATCAGAGTTCAAATGCAATCAGCAGATTTTACTGGAGATCTGCCAACGACTTTACAGCAAATCGCAGGCTGGAGCAACAGGGAAAGTCAGTGATTATATATATATATATATGTATACTTCATTATTTAAAAATAGGAAAAGATTGAATAGTTTTATTGAAACATGTTCATTTTAAATCTAAAATGTTGGTATTGGTATCGGACCGCAAAATCAAGCTTTACAATACAATGTTTAAAAAATATGGATGTATTTTAGTTTTCCTTGGTGGTTGATTGTCAGAGAAAATGACTCAGGGCCTAATGTTGAGATTATTTTTTTTCTTGCTCATCTGTGACCATTAAATATGTTTACACTCCCCCAACTTTAACAGCCTCGGTGGAAAAACTAACAGTGGGAACATTTGGCTGCGGGTTGGATGGTTAACACTGCTAAATCTGCTCGCGGGGACTGTGATGTTAATGAGGGCAGACAAAACAAGTCAACAACAAGGCACGCACAGAGGAGACATGTGTGTGTGTGTGTAGTCATGTGTAGACGTCAATCTTGTCATTAGCATGACGGCAACAAGGAAGCGGCGAGGTGAGCATTTGGTGGGAAAGTCTGACTGTAATGTCACTGATATGGTCATCCAACCTTAACCATAACCAGTTAGGTTCTACCTCTTTAAGGACCAGCTTTTGGTCCCGATGAGGACTTCTGGTCCTGAGAAGGCAACAGACAGACATCCATCCATGTGAACTTTCTTACCAAAACCTTTTCTCTAACCTTAACCAGATAATGGCACGGACATATTATTCCACATGGATTGGCCACCACAGAGTCCAGACCTGAACCCCATGGAGAATCTTTGGGAAGTGCTGGAGAAGGCTTTGCGCCATGGTCCGACTCTCCCATCATCAATACAAGATCTTGGGGAAAAATGCACGCAGCACTGGACGGAAACAAATCTTGTGACATTGCAGAAGCTTATTGAAACAATGACACAGCGAATGAGTACAAGTGTAATTATTACTCATCTTTCATACCCATTCACACACTACCAGCACAGCCGTCAGGATTAACATGGGGTTAAATGTCATCCGCACAACGGCATGAAGACTAGTGGAGCCGGGATCAAACCCACAACCTTACACCGGTTACAAGTCGACTCGCTCTACCACTGAGCTACTGTCGCCCCAGACTACAGTTCCCATTTTTTGCCGTTCAACCATCAAGTGTTAAATGCCAAACCAAAAGTATTATCAAAGGTTTATGTCTTGGATATAAAAAAGAAAATCAGAACAACTTAGTGGAATCACAATCCATTAACTGCAGAACACAAAATGGTCTCCATGAGGACTAATGGTCCTGACAAGGTCAGTGTTTATATGAGAAAAGTTCCTGAAACGCTCATGGAAAAAGAGAACACACACACGTTATGACACTAACATGCAGTGACATGCATGGGTGAAGGAATCAAACCAAACATGTACGCCATTATCGTCATGCACCAACATATAAAAGCACCTCTACAGAGGCACTTTGCCATCATCATGTGGGTGATTAAAAATCCACTCTTTCTTCCTAAAGCTCAGTGCGCGTGCACACATACACACACACACACACATACACAGAAGCTGCTGATACTTTAATTGCCTGTAATTCTTTCCACCAGGTCCCTGGTGCCTTTCATCTGATGAAAGAAAACAATGACAGGGGAACATAAAAAGAGGAACAACACAACGAGGTTGTTAAAGGATGGATGGATTTTAGGGCATTTGTCGCCACCTCAGTTCTTTTCTGAATAATCACGATAAATTCCAGCACAATTCAGGATAAGAACGGCTTAAAGCCGTGGTTAAGACATAATAGTTGGAGTTATTAATCGATGGTTCCATAATAAGCTTTGAGCACTAATTAGATCAAATCATCTGTGACAAAACTAGACTTCTGCAGCTTCTCTGTAAGTGGATGGTAGGTCCGGTCAAATTGAATCATCCTTGCATGTAGATGTGGGGTAAACGGCATCATCTGCAATGTTATGGATAACAAAGTAAGCAAGGGCTGTAGACGATCAGTGTGAACATGGATGGTGCTGTGACACTGTGACACTGTGCCATCCATTTCAACACAATAACAACATCTTGAAGGCCAAGTGTTGCTTATGTTGGTTTTAAAATGTAGTAATGAGACTCTTTCTCGAGGGATTGTTTTGATGAGCAACAACCAAGAAAAAGATGCTCTACAGTTATATGACAAACAGTCAGAAATATGTAACCTGTGACTAAAGCTGAGTCATTGCATCTGTTTTATTCACAATTGAAGAACTTCTGATGCATCTAATATTCTGTATTCCCCAAGTAACTCAACTTCACTGTGTTTTCAGTGAAAAACATTCAACTTCAAACAGCTGAATGTGTGCAGTGATAGGCTTCAACCGGAGGCCATCATTTCCCAGCATCCCCCCCCCCCAAAAAACGGCTTAAACTGAGCGGGACGGATGTTGAATATGCTCTAAAAGCTGGATCTCTTTGGTTTAAAATGGCAACACAATAGAGCCGCAGTGATTTCTTTTTTCTCTACCGTTCCTGACGATAAAAGGACTGCAGACGAGTGGGAGAGTAGAGGACGGGCTGGAGCATGACACTGGCAGAGCGCAGCAGGAGCCGGGAGAGAGCCAAAATCTATCTCAGTCTCCCAAAAAGCAGAATTAGCTGTGAATAGCTGGCAGAGGGCAGATTCTCCTCTGAGACGGAGGGACGAGAGCCGCGTTGATTGTTTTGTTCGGCAAACTGTGGCTTCATGGAGACTATTGTTGGACACTAATTGAGATGGGGACGATAGCTCGCTGGTGTGAGAAAACGAGGTGGATTTGGAGTCCGCCAGTGTACCACATGCGGCTATTGCCATGGTAACAGCTGGAGATGTGTGAGCTTAGAGGACTGATCACATGATTACAGGGTCATTGAATCACAGTTGCGTGATTGTAAGGAAAGAAAATAATTATCTTCTCGTAGACATGAGTCAGTTGAGCTGTAGTATATTCCCATAATCTCTAAAGTTTCTCTTTTCTGAGTTTATGGAGCACTAAATATCAGACGAAGGCTCTCTCATCACCTAAAAGGGCGAGTTTGGCCGCCTGGTGGACTGTGAAAGTACAGCAGGTAGCCACACGATGTAATAAAAAGTTGCTTCATATGATATGTTCACATTCACATTCAAATCTAGCGTGTGAACCATTAAGTTAGTCTATATTTCATGAACAATTCAAGTCAATATTGAGCAAACTCAACAAGTACATAGAGTAAATTATTAAATAATTACACCTCATTCTTCATTTAAATGAGTTATCACTGTATCACCAGATGATGTATGCATACGCTTGATATGATATGACATCTATGGAAGATTTGGATTGGCGTATTAAACACCCCTGAGTGCAGCTATTTTAAAAATCGAGAAATGTGTTGTTTCTTTACTTGAGTCTTAAATCAAATGTGAAAATCCAGTGAAAGCAAAGTTTATATAGGATATATATATATATATATATATATATATATATATATATATATATATATATATGTATATATGGTGTCATTGTGCTACTATTTGCAATCTGTTTTAACATCTAAATGACACATTTAGGCAAAACATTTGTCTATTCCAGCTGTAAGGTTAACAAAACACTCCATATAGAATCCCATAGACCATCAAAGTCCTGCACAAAACGGAACTAAAACCATAAAACAAAAACAAAAATAAATTCTTGTAGTAAAGAACAGAGCTGCATATGAGGTGAACTGGTGACTGTGGTGTGACTGTGACCTGTTCATGCTGCAGAGTCTCTCTTGCCTCTGCGCCAACTGGGGATGACTCCAGTCCCTACAAGGTTAATCTGTGCAGCTAATGGTACGTACGAACATATCATTAATCTAAAGGGCAATGTGCTGAATGTGAGAAAGATTATGAAGCCCCATGAAACTCATTTGTGGCACTGGGTTGACCTGGAGTAATAAATAAACTGTGTAAAATTAGGATAGATGCTTGCACCATTTAGGTGTGGGTGCAAAAACTAATCAACAGCAGTTCTCCATCAAAATTGACTCAAAGCTACAGTTCTTTCATGGAACGTTTTCCCCCTGCAGTGACATGATGAGAACATGCGTCAAAACATCATTAAAACACATTTAAAATGAATATCAGAATAATGTGAGCATCCTTTTTTAAGGGACAAATAATTATCTTTTTAATGTGAGTTTCAGTTGAATTTCGTTTTAAAATGAATGATTCATGTGGTCTTCACGTTTGCCAGGAGAAGCTAATTGGGAAGTAGCCACCAGGGGGCGACTTCGCCGGCTGCAAACAGCAGGCAACTTTAAATGGAGTTTATGGTCTCAGTCTCTAGTTCCAGGTCTCCTTTAATTAACAGAACATGATGGATTCGCCAATTTTGTGGATAGTTTCCCCAATTAGAGCAAAACGGATAATAAAGCGCAGCACATTTGAGTGATTTTTTGAGTGAAATTTTAAAACTCAATGCTTCAAAATGGGAGATCAGATTCTTATGGGTGACATCATGACCCGTCTTCCTCCACTTAACTTCTCCACACGACAGTGTTTCTATCGTGAAAGCACTTCCACAGCATGCCACCCTGCACTTCAACTAGAATTTACTCCCCGGAGCTCCTCTCACTCCTCCTTCTCTCACTTTCTGTTCATTTACACCAATCTGGGAAAGTGGATCTCGAAATGAGCTCCATCTCAGGACGGAGGGGGAGATCATAAATGTGTTCTTATTTGTGTCCTTCATTGTTGTCATTCTCTTATTTTGAAATAAACTTTCAATTATTTATTCATCGGGGATATCTTTTCCGTGCACTCTCATACATTAGCACACTGATCGTCACCTTCTCTTCAGGTACGAGGTGTCATTTCAGCTGTGAGGGAGTGAGGGCAGAAGGGAGCGTGGGTGAGGAATGAGGAGGGAGAGAAATCACAGGCCTTACCTTCCACCTTTCTCTATGCTAAAGAGACTATTCTGCCTGGAGCACACCACGCTGCCACCATCATATTTCATCACACGCTTGATGCTTTTCCCTTTTTAAAATCCTGTCAGTCCTTTTTTCCATCTTTGAAATTGTAATAGATTTGTCATATCTTTCAGGGGACTCTGGTCGTTTTAAGGGGGACAGAGAAGACCCTATACTGAAGCAAGCTGAAGCAAGAAAGTGGGCATTGGGCCCACTTGGATGGTTTCCAGCAACAAAGTAATTGCAGTCCTATAGACTTGGCCGTAACATAAAATTTAAGGAGGGTGGATCTCAAACGTTGTTGTTGCTGCAGACGTAAGTAATTAATCATTCTCAGGTCTGGGTGTCTGTTGCACAGTTTGCTTACCCTGCAAACCCCTGGTACCTCGGGCTCTCTCCGTCCTCTTGCAGTGCTGCACAAGTCAGTTTCCCAAGAACTGATAATAAAAAAGAATTACGGGTGTGAAATAAGACTTTCCTGGTACCTTAAAGATCGCGTGTAATCAGTTCCACAAAGTGAGTTACTAATTGTATTTAACGTGTAAAATAGAAATAGAAATAACAGCCCACTGTATTTTATTGACCAGAGAACAAGGACAAACTGAAGACTGAACTGAAATACAAGCAAGGACGCTAACAAAGGATGAAACAGGTGGAGAACGCCAGGTGAGGAGGATGAATAATTATACAGGGAAGCCAAGTGGAAAGGGAACTTGGCTCGTGACCAAAGGGTTGCCAGGTCCCCCCCCCCCCCCCAGGTCAAGGGCTGGGGTACCCCTGAGCAAGGTACCCAATCCCCATTACTCATTATTAATTGGACACCCTAAATTGACCCAAGCCACAGGGGGGGGGGGGGACCACATCGGGCATACTCCCAAGCCCAGAACATCAGGAAGGGCATAAAAAAAATCTCCACCAAATCAAATATGCGGCTCATACACATATACTTTTTTCTAAAATGTAAATCAAGTGATCTCAGAGAGATTTCTGAAACACCTCTGCCCAAAAACCCCACCCATGATGGAAGACTTCAACCAATTACAGGGCATTTCAGAGAGGGAGAGAGAGCGAAGGTGCTTCTTATTGGCCATTCTACAAAGTGGTTGCACGTATGCAACCTTTTAGTGGAAAGGCTGAAGTAAAAACAGTGCACAGAGAGAGTCATGAAATAAATGCCAGAACACATGTCAGAATGGGTGGAGCCTTTCAGAGATGGAGATATTGTCTCGGGTCATGAGTGGTTCATCACACTAACACACACTGTGACAGTGACTGATCATCTTTTACCTCTCTTTTCTTTCTTCCCTGTCTCTTTTCTTCTCTCTATCTACTGCAGCCGACAGAAGTCAAGGTCCTGAAAAACCCTGAGCAGAGCCGGCTTTTACCATCACCTCTATGTAGATGGGAAGCAGCAAAATGGACATGGATTTTTATGAAAATGTCACAGCCGCTCTAAGGTTTCAGCGGGGGGAGAGTGGGATTGACAGAGGATGGCAAGGGAAATGACCTCCCATAAAAAAAATCTGTCAGTTAACTTATATTTAAAGTTCATGTTGTGCCCCTCAAACCCTCCGAGGAAAAAAGATACCCCAATGCCCTCTTTCCTTTACCTTCCAACTAGACATGTTTAGCTTTTACAATTTACCTCCATCTGGGAAGATAACTTTTATAGAATTGACATCAAACACCTAAAACTAACAATGGAGACCATTAACTACTCAGGAAACTGTTTACTGATATTGCAAATCAAGTTAGAAGTAGGCTCATTTACCCATTTACCCAACTGCTACTGTTCTACGTCTATAGACTTCCCCTTTCAAACCACAAGGCTACGTCTATTGATTAAATACAGCCTATTTCCTCTACTTTGCTTCTTTGTCTGTGTGCTGCCACCTTCTTATTGAGAAGTTACTAAAGCACATTTTGTCAGCCTCTGTTGATTCAGCATGCACAAACTATGTGTTTGCACACTTCCCCTTCCCAAAACAGACATCCAACGGGACATCATCATCCTCTCCCTTCAATCCTTTTCGCCTCTGATATCTTAAAAGACCTTTTTTTGTTTTCAAGGAAGCAGCCTTGACTTAATGCCGAGATTCCATCCTCCTAAGTTATTTTCTTGTTTCACCTGTTCCATGAAGCAATAGCTCATTCCATTTTTCTGTCTGCTGATCCTTTGTTGCTACCTCTTCATTTCTACTTCCCCATTGTTCCCTTAGCCTCCAAAAAGAATCACACCTGGAGCTTGTTTTTTTTTTGTTGTATTTGATCTAAAAAAAACAACATCTGGACTCTTTTGAAGTTTAGTATGTTTAGTATTTCAGCGAAGGCTGGTAAACAAAAGTTTCAGGAATTTTCTTGCAGTTAATTCACAAGGTTACGGTTTTGAAGTCACTGGGGTGTCAGCTGAAATGGATTCCTCTCATCCAGAAACTAGGATCGAAACGAGCAATAAATCAAAGAGGCATAGCGGCTTGTTGGTTCATAAATATTATCCAAAGGCTCATTTATACTTTGTGTACACGCATACTGAAACAAACAGGGCCTTCTTCTCCCTCTGCACTCATGTTGCCTATATTTATGCACGTCCTCTGAAAGCTTACAGATACAGACCAAACTGAACTAGAGCAGCGCCACTGTAAATTGTGGAGCAGCAGTCACAACCACAAATCAGATGAACCGTAGGTCACCTGGATGAAGCTTTAACAATGTCAGAACTCTTTTATGGAGTGACTTTGGAAGTTTGGATAGAACTAAATGAAGTGGCTGCTTCTCTTGTGTTTTTATCTCCTCCACCATCACCATCACCACAATTGTTGAGTAAATGAGCTCCATTTCCCTCAAACCAAGGTACTATTATTATTGGTGGAACAGTTTTCCATCACTTTTTAAAAGTGGCTTCGTGGAGAGACCCATTATCCTCATTTGTACAGCCTGACCCTGCCCACGACATTTTCTCGTGGGGGGCATCTGGATCGGGTACCACTCAAACCTTTAGACTTGGTCAAATGACATCATGACTAGTTCTCAACCTTCCATAAGCATCCTTTACTATAATCCACTTCATAATCCCTGTGTTTGTTTCATTCTGGACACCTGATTAGATGGATCTTCGGCTGCCCTATATGCAAGACTTGGGGTTGAGGACGTCGCTTCAGTGCTACGGTCGTGCCGACTCCGGTGGTACACCATCACCAAATTGCAGACCGAGAGACCGAGGACAACCTGGATGGAGTGTGTCAAGAGGGACATCAAAGTGTGCGGCCTCACCAGCATTGACCCACTGGACAGAGCCGCCTGGAAACATGGTGGGAAGACTACCCGACTGCTCCCTACCCCTGTGGCAGGGCAGTATAATCTAATACTAAATACTACTACTACACCTATCTATCTCTATCCACCTGTCCCACACTGTTTTACTCACTATCTACCTTACTCCAATCTTCACGATCCTTGTGTCTGCAATTCTCTAGCACCACAGATGTAGTAACTGGTAGAGTTTGCTGAAAATAAGGTGAGACAATCAAGTTATGGGAGTGGGACTGGCATAATCTGGCGACATTCAACGGCATCGCCCTAGTAAAAGCTTGCCTGTGAGTGTGTACTTGTATACGACATGCTCGACACACTCCTTTTGCTATCCCCTCCTCTCTTAGCTAAGAACATGAGTCTTGGGAGCTCAGCGTTCTCCCTCTGAGTTCACGCTAAAAGGTTTTATTGAGCTTTTATACAGCCACAAAGTAACACTGGGCTTTGTGAAGCAAATTAATCTTTGTTTTAAGCGATGCAGGGGCCACTGACCGCATCGTCTGGACGTAAGAGCATTCTGGGGTAAACTGAGGCCAATGAGAGAAGCTTGGAGAAATAACACTTGATTCTGGATAAAACTCTGGAGGAGAGTTAAACTGACAGGTGTATTGTATTCCACTTTTAATCAGATGGTTTAAATACATGGGAGACCTCCCAGTACAGTATATTGCTTTGTGTTTAATCAGGCAGGTTTATACGTTGGAGGGTTGGGGATAAAGAGACAGTTGCCAATTTAATCAGGCTGCTTTTCACATAATATGAGTTCAGGAGCTGACAGATGTAAACCATCAGCTGTTTAATGAGGGGGCTTTCACATGAGAGCTCCATGCAAATAAAAAAGCTTCGGCAGTGCTGCGAAGTTTGTCACTGACACGCAGCCTTGTTCATTCTGATGATCAAGTTTTAGAGGCTATATTTTCTGGAAACAAAATGTCCAAATTAGCTGTCAAGTAACCATGGCCATACGGTGGTGCAATGGGTAGCATTGACTGTCACTGTTTTGGATCACGTTTGGATCACCTGTACCGCCTCTAGGTGTTTCAGCTGATGTGATAGGGTCACCATACATAGACCAACAGTCCTTCCTGGTGACCTGTCCGGGGTGTACCCTTCTGCCCTATGTCAGCTATGTCAAAGTAAGGATGCTCTGATGATACTGCATGGAAAACAGATTCCAAAAATACCAGATTCAATCTGGGAAGGATGTCCAAGGCTGGCGTGACAGGTCATTCTTGAATCAATCATTGGGTTTCCATCCAACTTTTAAGAACTTTGAAGCATTTATGATTATTTGATTGAGGTAAATATGAAACTGTAATTGCATTATTTAGGATGGTGACCACACTGTATGAAATACCACAGCCCAGGAAAGGAGGCAAATATTATCTATGGCATATCTCCATATACCTGGGCGCTCAGGTGATCAGATCATTGTCTAGTCATTATTGGAAACTTATGCGACATGATGAGACTTTTACAAACATTAAGAAACCAAACTATTTTTCTATCCAATTAGTGCTTTTTCATTTTGTTCTATAGGCTTGATACTCCTGCCGAGGCGGCAGGGGAAACTTTTCTGCAACAGTAATCATCACTAATGTAATCGTTTTTTATGTTTTATTTTCCATTTTTATGCCAATTCTCAGTCAATCCACCTCTGCATACATTTGAGTTAATGCAACTTTGATGTGTTTATATTCAATATCTGTATATTTTCAGGCATGTGACAAGAACGTGATGTCTAGTGTGTCTCCTGGTGGTTGCTGCAGAGCTCACTTCCATTGTATCTCCACTCCCATTTCATTTCATATGACAGCTGCTGGTGTCGGAAGGTTCATTAAGTTCTCAGATGTGTGTACGCCTGCGGGTATACACGCGCCACACGTGTACACGGGTATGTGTGTACGGGCGTGCTTTTCTCCACCCGCCTGCACTTTCTCTCCCATGGTGTCAGAAGGCAATTAATGGAAGCCTGTGTTCTTATCTGCTACCTAGCAACCATGACTGTTCCACCCATCGCCCCCCGGCAACCACCACTGCTCCCTGTAATCGATTGCTTGGAAATGTGGGACCACGTATATGGCATGGCATCACACTGAAGCAATGACCCGCAGGGCTATGAGGGACAGAGGAGTAAAAGAGGAAAAATGTATATATCTTTGGTATAATTATATGATGTTGTGGTATTTTAGCTCCATTAAGACTATAAGAATAGATATTTCTGGTAAAATGTTCATGGTAAATGTCAGGTTTGGGAGTCACTGCCTCAGAGAAAACAATGAGGCTCTGCTTTTCCAATTCTCAACAACTGCATTTTAAAACCGAGGAGAGTGCATTTAATGAATGAATAAAATGAAATTTTATTGGTAAAGATGAGCAGAGGCACAGTAGTGCATTGAAAAAGCTGTGCGTCGAGTGAATAAAGAGACTGTTATAAGCCTTTATATCTTAACTAAATTGATCCCGAGACAAGATCTGTCGGACTCAGCTCAACCGATGACAGTGATTGATTGATCACACTGTACATTCAATAACCATTTCCTAACAGATTTCCTGGGGGAAACCCCGAACCACCATATGGGGGTAAAAATCTATTACAGTTCTTAATCAAAATCTCTTTGCTCCTCTGCAATCATATTTATTGCTGCTTCCAATTATTGCAAGAAATGTCTACCAGCAGTCAAAACGTGATTCTGGCAGAGGCAGAGTGATATAAAGGAAGATGAGCAAGACAATGAGGAAACAGAGAATGGAGAAGGAAAAACACCGACTCACATTTATCGAGCAAATCTGAGCATAACGAGCCCCTGGAATGACACAGATGCACAAAATCCAACACACACCGCACAGGGATGTCACAACAACCTAAATCCTAATATACATATAGCTGCCGCCTGCTTTCATTCTCTCGCCCCAAGGAACAGGCAAAGGCATTAAAGCATTTCCCTGGGATCATGTTCTGGAGTTCAGTTCAGTTGTTATTTAAGCGGTGCTTATGGAACGAGGGGTGGCAACGCTGCTGTTTTTCTCCACTATTGTTAATATTTAAATGCATCGCGCCTCATTCTGCTTGGACTAAATGACACCGGTGTTGCCACACAATTGGATAACATTCAGTCAGTTTTGTTGGGATGTTTTGGAAGTTTTCAACACAGCGATGTCCCTGTTGTTGCACTGATTGAATCTATGCCGCAGACATGTGCACTGAATTGATGATGCACCATTGCTTTGTTTATTTAGTAGCCCGTTCTGTCTTTTGTGCAGAAACAAAATGAACCTACATAGGAAACTCTCATGATTTGGTTAAAGTACAGGGGCGGTAGAGACTGATCACAGAGACTCCCGGATACATGGAGCTGCAATGAAATATAAATATGTCATTAAATGAATATCATGGACTTGCCTTTGCTTCACTTTTTGATGAGGAGAAGGAAAAGCTTGTAACGAAGGAAGGTTAGGGGTTCATGATTCATAGAAAAAGAGAATCAGTGTTTTGAAATAGCTTACCACCATCGGATTGATAATGAATGGATTGATTTAGAATTTTACAGTTCCTCAAAATAAGATAACACTGACGTTTATTTTATGTAAATATTTGCCATTGACCCAAAATTGAACATTTTATGCGGTGGAAAAAGGCGACAGGATGTGTAAATATCTGTTTGACCTGACCTTTGTTATCGTCATGGTTACATGTATTTATCTGTCTTCTGCCACCCTATATGGCATTCAACTGTACAGGTACATTGTCTTAAAAATCAAAACTTTGAATCATAAGAAGCTGTTTTCAATTGGTGATTATTAGTATTAGGTTACCTGTATATAGGATAATTGCAAAAGCATTTAAGATAAATATATACTAAAACCTGAAATGAAGTGCTCCCTTATGCCACGGTGCGACCGTACATATGAAAATGGACGTAGTCTTCCAGTTTGAAAAAAAGAAACCCAGGAAGTACAGTATTAGCCACCGGGGGGGGGGGGGGGGGGGGGATGACTCCATTATACAAAAATTAGCTTCTATTTCTCATTCAATTTATAACATCAGTAAACATTTTCCTGTGGAGTTAACGGTCTCACTCGCTAGTTTCTGGCCTTCTTCAATTCCTTTATTTATGTTTTTTATTTAAAAGGAGGGAAGGGGGGGATTGAGAGTAAGCGCTCTTTTTCAAGGTCACACTGCAAGATTGAATAGTTAACAAAACAGCAACGCAAAAATATTGCAGGTAGACACGACACAGTCAACAAAAGCATGCATACATTCACATTCACTTTCACGTTGCTCCAAGGCTGCTAGAAGGTGTTTGAATTGAGAAATAAGAAATCAGCTTGTTCAATTCTGCAGGTTTTTTGCAGGAGCAGGTCATCGTGTGACTCAGACACTCATGGGAAGTTAATCTGTGGGTAATTAGACCAAACAGATTGCCGGTAATTTGCCTATAACTTAATTTACAGTGCAATGACGTGTCTTATGGCAATAGTGATGAAACTGAATGAAGTGGATTTAGTGTGCAGACTGTGGAATGCCTATAAATAATGTCATTATAATCGAATAGTCTTCTTCAATAGAACATTTTTCCAATTTTGTAAATTATTAAAGGGATTTTCCATTGAGAGGAAACTGAGTGGACACCAGTGAGATTGACAGCCGGTATCGTCCGATAACTGCCTGCTTGCAGGTGACGTCAAATCACAAATTTCGAGTCTTCAAAGACAGCAAACAAACGGTGATGGAATCACTTTAGCGCAACGGTCCAAAACTTAAAGTAGAGTTACTTAACCCACCTCTATGTGAGGTCATACAACACTTACTCTGCCTCTTTATAATGCACTAGTGGTCAGAGTGAACGCTAACCTGCTGTGTTAATGGTAATCGGGGCAGGAAGCGTGTCAGAAGTGGAAGAATTGAAGGAAGTTTAGAGGAAGAAGCTAATGCACTCAACCGGGAGAACGAAGAGATGACAGAGATGTCGCTGTGTGTGTGTGTGACTATGTTCTGCATGCATGAGTAGGCATGTACTGTAACTGTCGTGGCGAACCGCATGTGTGCACAATGGTGTGACATGAAATCCATGTGTTTGGCTGATTGTTCGAATTTCCGAGTGTGAACGTGCAAATTATGAGTGCAATTACAACCTCCACTTGTGTGACGGAGCATGAGCGCAAGCGAGAGACAGAGAGGGAGGTGTGTGTGTCTGTGTGTGAGAAAGAGAGAGTGTGAGTGACAGCGAGTGAGTGAAAAAGCACAGCCTCATTGTAGAATCTTGAAGACTGAGAGGCAGATTAATTAAAAAAGCTTTAGATACCCAGTCTCAGCCGTCACTCCCCCGACAGAACAGAGCTTCATAGCAAAATCCCTACCACACACACACACACACATAAAGGTTTGTGCTGCTATAAGGACTCCCATTGACTTCCATTCAACAAAGCCTTATCCTAAATCTTAACCACAACCACTTAAAGCCAAACCCTGACCTTAACCTAACCTTAAAATGAACCAGTTTGTCAGAAATGAGGTTCTGCCTCTTTAGGACCAAGTTTTTTTGTCTCCATGAGGACTACTGGTCCTGACAAGGTCAGTGTTAATGCCGAAAGGTCCAGAAAGAGCTAACACACACACACACACACACACACCACTCTGTCTCATGTTGAGGATGCACTCAAGCAGAGCAGTGTTGCCAGACAGCGCAAGGTTGTTTGAAAGCAGATAAAATGCACACACATGCATACTATCTTACACACACACACTCACACACTAACACATATGCAATGGATGATACAATTCCCACAGCAGAGCCAGTTCAATCTTCCAAAAGGACACACTCAGACTGTCCTGCGGTTTTTTTCTGTCTCTCCGTAAGAGGGACTGAGAAACAAGGTCCTTGAAAAGGCCAGTGGTGACAGCAGCTTCCCTGTGTGTGACAGGCATATTATCAGCTCCTCAGCACACCTCTCACGTCGTGTGTGTGTGTGTGTGTGTGTGTGTGTGTGTGTGAGAGTACAGATTGAAGACAGGAAAAAAAAAAGAAACACCAAATCACAACTCTGCACCTACAACAATGGTCATATTAGTTAGTTACCTCAGCCAAAGTAGATTGTTTTTCGCTCTTTGTCGGTGTGTGTTGTTGGCAGGATAATGTAAAAATTCCTTAACCAATATTCCTGAAACTTGGTGGGAGAGGAGGAACAACCTGAAAGAAGAATCCATTAAATTATGGAGCAGATCTGATTAAGGTGGTAGATACAAGGACTGTTTTTTAATCCAGATTTGAGTGTCTGCAGAACACTTACTAACTCTAGTTAAAAATTGTGCTGCCGGTTTTTCTTTTTTGTTGTTCTTTGTTTTATGACACCTAATTGAATGTATGCAATTGCTCCAACTTGTCTCTTTTCGGTCAGACAGATCAGAAGGGGACACAAGTAAAAATGGATTTCACAATATGCAATTTCATTCTCACGTACACAGAGATAACACAGTACCGGAGATCATGAGAACTGTAAATACAAACCGTTCAGAAAAGAATGCATCAATTATACAGGAAAGTAAATACATCATAATAACCATAAAAAAAAAAAAAAAAAAAGACACGTAGGTTGTTCGGTTTATTTCTACAGATGTTTGGTTCCACTCCGCCTGTGAATAGAACTCGCCATTTGGGCACTTTTTAAAGACCATTTGTAAACGTGGTTAGAAATATTCTGTCCATATTTTGTGTAGGCAGGTGTAAATATGGTATGTTGTGTGTGTGTGGGAAGGTGTGTGTGTGTTTAAGTGTGTTATGTGCTGCACTGTAGGCTAGTTAGGCATGGGAAAGTATATGTTGTGTGTTCTCACATTTCAAGTCCATATAGTATAAAGTCTACTCTATTCAAACACGTACAGTATATTCATTAATTCTCTACATTTATGTTTGTGCGTGTGTGTGTGTGTGTCTCTGTGTGTGTTTGTGTGAGTGTGTTTGTCACAGTTGGCCACCGGTAGATAATCCTCCATTTTTTTTTTGTTGTGTGTTGGTTTCACGTCTCATTTTTTGGGTTGACGGAGAGTCCCGTGATCAAGCGATCACGTCAACCCACAGAGGAATCAACAAGTCAACGGCTCACGCCTCAACAGCAGACAGACAAACAAAAAAGTTTGCAGTTCGATCGCAGTCCTGCTTCTGCTTTAGCGCCAGGGGAAACTAGCCAGGGCCAAGGTCAACATAGAGCCAATGAGCATTGGGGTTAAAAATCTAAATTTTAGTATAATTGCTGAGAGCAAACCTCTTCCAAACCTCTTGTTTGGTCTGAAGAGATGTGGAATCAACATGTAACCAAGGACAAAACCAGATTTAATTTAGAACTTACTGTCATAAACCTACAGTATTCAGGTGTCAACCTTACCATGTTAACTCATCTTGGTCTCTGATAGGCTAAAGGTGCCTGTATATGATATGAAGTATCTGTATCGTTTTGATAGTGGTGAGTATCACTGAATCGGATATCAAAAATAGGAAAACATGAAATCTGATATGTTCCAAAAACCTGAAATATTACATAAAAGCTTCACTAAGTACTGACTGTTAAGAGAGACATGCTCCACCAGTGTCATGTGAGTGGGTAATGCATGTCTTGCAAAACTCATTAGCAAAAGCAAGCTGTGAATTAAACCAGGCTTTAAACTGTGAACAGGAACCATGTTCCTAATGCTAACAGAACAAAAGGCCAGCTAACTACCAAACTAACCAACCACTCATATTCAGTATTTATATAATGTCTTGCCTTGTTCGATGTGCTCCATGTAAATGAACCCAGACAAAATCTGTGCTTTTGAAGGGTGGGGGTGGTAATTGTACTCACAGAAGAGCGTTTTAAGCACAACACCTCCAGCAGCATCGTCGTGTAAATAATTAAGGGTCTGCCAGTCCACAGAGACCTGTCTATACATCCTGAGATATGAATCTGCCTTTCAGACAATATGAAGAAGCACCCTGGACTTTTGGTTCTTCCAAAGGAATCAGCAGCTCACCACTAGTTAATCTCAAGAGTGACCCTGTATTGTATTTGGAATACAACTATGTATCTCTGATACCTCCTCTCCAATTGGAACAGAAAGCAAGAGGATGTAGCTGTAATAGACTGTACATTAAAGCCCTGGCTAATCCAGTTTAGCCCTATAGCAGAAAACAGGACTGACCCACCCTGTAACACTGTAGCAGAAAAATACTTCTCTTCAAATCGCACCAACCTTCAGCTTCAGAAATGTATCTGATATAAAAAAAAGAAAGAAAAAGAAAACAAAGTATAGTAATTTACATGTTTACAACGTAAATGTATTCTTCTGTTTGGCAGAATTTCATAAGGGGAGATAAATGTATCAGGGAACTAGGTGGAAATGAAATTCTCTGAGCATTTTGTTGAATATCTCCTCATTGTCCCAAGACTCCCACTTCTTATAGTAATATTAAATTCCCAGAGAAGTGACAAAAAGTTATATTCACAGCGCTGGTTCTCATGGTCCATTAACGTGGTGATAGTGAAGGCGGAAGGGGCATAAGGGGATATGAAGAGGAATGCTTCTGTGTTTTCTCCTGAACGCCTAAAGAGGAATCCTTACAATGGTTTAATGTTCACAGCGTTAAAATAAAGCCCATGTTTACACTGCAGACCTTCCATGGATTTAAGGTGGTTAATTAAACAGTAGTAAAATGACGACGTTGCCTGTCCCAGGGAGCCATTGTATGTCTAGTTTCTGTGCCAAAGCTTCACAACTGAAACTCCAAAGGGAGGCGATCAGAATGACGCTTCCATTATTTTCCATGACTATTGATTTGTGTTTTTCAATAAGCCTGAACTTCAAAAGCCTACAAAACTGAAATGAGAAACCAAACTTGTGAAGCAATGAGTCCCCGAGGCAGTCTGCAAAATAGTCTAGAACAGTGTAAAAACCAAGATAACTCCAAGGCAAAAAGAAACCACCCTTCCACGTCTTAGCGTAATGAAAAGTTTGTTGCTTATTCACCAGAGCTGTTCCATCCTAAGTACATGTTAATCACATCTGTCTGCACACACACTGTGTGAGAAATCTTATTTGGTCACAATGCCTGATCACCAATCCCAAGGTCCTCTTGGGTGTCACAGCCGTATAGACAGAAAGGGTTTAACTCTACTCCTCAGGAACTGCCACAAGACATGATGTCCCAATCGTTCCCTGTTGTTTTCCTTCCTCCTGACGCCGTCAGAGATCGTGCCACAATGATTCATAATTGTTTTTAATTGGCCAGACTTGAGGGAAGACATGCATGCCATCCCTAAGGTATGCTATCTGTACATAAGTCAGTCTCAGCTTGTGGATTCTGGCCCCTGAGAACTGGAGTTAGACACCACTTGTTTCAAAAGGAGGGAGATTAAAAGCTTTAGCTGTCGACTGAAAATGAAGTCATATTGTGGACAGTAAGTTTGCTGTAAAAGAGGAGCAAGTCTTGGCCAGCAGGGATGGAATTAAAGTAATAAGGGCCTCAAAGCAAACAGACAGAGCCAAGCAGAATGAAAGTTTGGAGAACAAGCCAATTACAGTATGTAGATCTAAATATAAGTATGAAATTAGCAATACTTCGAGAAGCAAATTATGCCACACACTGTGCTTATTAATAGCTGAGCTAATGTTTTTCTTTACATCTAGAGATAAAGGCCTTGAGGGTATGTTCAGGTAACGTCAGCTCGATTCCCCATTCTTCCAAATGAAGCCATTATTTTTAAAAAGCTTCTACCCTTGCATAGCCTGTGGTACTATTCAAAAACTAATTAACTGGTCATTTCTTCTACTGCCAGTAGAATTTAAACAAAGGGCCGAAATAGAAAAGTGGATGCTTTATAATAACGGAGGCTGTCCGAAAGAGGGCCCCAAGGGAATTTGCTCTGTGTTTTTTATTTGGTCTCACCTGCCCAAATTAAGTTCTATTGATCCGATAGCAGAATAATGACATGCCTTTAAAATTCCATTGTGAGTGCTAGTGGGGTTATTGGATCGGCTGCCACTGATGACATAGGGAGGTCAGAGGGAAAGTCATTTCTCAATATGAAACACAATAGAATGTCAAAGGAAAAAAAATAAAACACTGAGTAGTTTGGGAGAATAAAAACAGACAGCTTTTCATTACGGCATAATTAAATGGTCGGTTCAAGCAAGTGACAAAGCTGTTCTGATGGTTCTTGAGGTTTCTGAGGTTCTAATGAAACTCAATGCACTATTTAAAGCTGGGGTAGGCAACATATCGTTGGCTGTATGGATCAATAATTCCATAATGACATTTTGAAATAATATAAATCAAGTGATTTAAGAGCGAGCTGCACCTTCTGGAGGCTCAAACCTAGGGATATTCTGCCCATGATGAGAGATGTTGACCAATCAAAGGGCATTTTAGTGAAAAAGTGTACTGCTATTGAATGTTCTACTAAGCAGCTGTGTGGACATGTCCCTTTGGTGGAAAGGCCACTATTACCACATCTGTAACAAATGTTTCTGCAAAGCAACTGACCAAAGAAAATTTGTCTCAAAAAGAGTTGGACTAGTAATATCGCCTCAGGTCAATGAAGCATGTGCATCTGTCCATGCTCTTTGCACATTAACATAATTGTATTTGTTTATTTCAAAGCTTATTTATCTCTTACTAGCTGACTTAGCTACTCGGCTATCCGTCTGAATTCATCTTCATATGCCTTTGTTTTCGCTTTCCCCATTAACTTTCTGGTGGAAAACAAAGAGTGAACTCAGACCCTGTCAAAATTATGATATCAGGATAAACCCAGTGGAAAATTGAATGGACTACATAACTTCTGGGCCTGGCAGACTGGTCCTTCCTAACAAACCAGACTCAAAAATGGAAGGATAACACCCAGGGGGTGGTTAGATCACAGACCTGCTCACCTTGGCCTGCTCATAACCTGCACAGTCATGGCGAAGCATACATCTTCCCACAGTTTTAGGTTCATTTCTGCGACAGCTACTACAGTCAACACAAAGGGGAGGGAGGCTGGTGAGCATCTAATGAGGGAGGCAGGGACAGAGAGAAAAATAGGCATTGGAAGGCACCCGTCATTAATTTCAATCAGTCTTCCACTTTGGCAGAGTTAATAACATCAGCACACTCTTCTGACCTGAGATGATAATACAACATCAACCTCCAGAAATTACTCATTAATAAACCCCATTAAGTTAGACAGAGGTTGTGCTTAGGGAAAAACCAAGGGAAATTAATTAATTACATGCTTTTAAAAAGAATTTATACCGTCAATTGAGATGTATCACAGCAGAGAAGGAGCGGTCAGGGTGACAGTGGCAAAGATAGGACAAGTGGGCATAAAAGGAATTAAAGATAGCCGGATGACATTAATATGCATGGATGATGATTCAGAGCGAAAGAGCTTTGAGATAATTCATATGGAATTGTAAAGACTTATACAATTAAAATTATCAGCATGTATGTTTGTCTAATTTCTGCAGCACGAGGCCTTGCTCCTGTGTGATTGAAGCATATTCTTTTTCAACACACATATTCAAACCCAATTCTAAATCTAAATAAACACAATCTAAGTAGGTCACTTACTTCTTTGCTTGTCAGAACTACCTTGTCCTCTGGGAACAGAACAGCATCTATGATGAATGTGATTGGAACTTGTTGAATCCAACCTCCCCGGGGCACTTTGGTCCATGGCAAGCTCCCACCCAGAGCTGTGCAAGGTCATATACGTATGTACTAAGTGGAGAGTCATGCGGACTGAGGCAGGGTACATCCCTAAGGCCTTCCCTTCCTCTTACCATCCATTTTAATCGGTTGTGTTGTGCAGGTAGGATTTGACATGTTTTTTTTTGTTTTGTTTTTTTAATTATGTCTTGCCTTGAGCTGATCCATATCCACTTGGAAATATTCGTCCATGTGTCCTCAGCACTGGTGTGTTCAACTACTGTAACTCTCGATTCTGCTCTCAGTCTGCCTTTCAGACAAAATGTGATTACTGGGTTCTTTAATATCTGAGCCACCTCCTGTCTTTTGCTAACCTACATAACCCAGCCTAAAGTAATATTTCCATGAGTTACGCTATTGAAATGTAAATGTCCTACAAGGTAGCTTCCCTTATCAAAATAAATTGCCTCTAACTGTAAATAGGGAATGGGCTTGCAGACAAATAATGCCTGCATGTCTTCAGGATGGGTGTACTTGATTCTATCAAGATAGCCTAAAGCCTTAACGCAGTGACATGAAACTAACTAACTGGCTAGCTATCTATATGCTAAGAGTTTCCAATAAGCTATCCACTATGCTGCCATGGTAGGCGACAGAAAATAATGGAATACTCCCCAACTGCGACTATACTCACCCACATGCCCACACAATAGTGAACATATGCATTTTGGTGTTTCAAAACGACAAGCATGCTCAACACAAAGCATGCCTGACCTATCCTTAAACTGGCTAATTGCTATGAAGACCAATTAGCATGCCAAGTATCACATAAAATGTCCAGAAGTGTCGGAACACAAGCTCAAAAAATAAATGCACCTAATTCCTCACCCTGCTTCCTCATTATCACTGCTAAATGATGGTTCTATACGAGGGCAGGTGTTGGTGGTTCCGTGGAATGATGTTTTTTTTTTTGTGAATGGCAGTTTGATGGGATTAGAGAAGAGAAGGATGGGTTTAAGTCCTGAATGGGGCTGCCTCTAGTGAGATAGCTGAGCTACAGTGTGCCAGTAATGAGGTAGTAGACACTTGCTTATCACCACCTTTTGCTTTGCTCACAGAGTGTATGAAGTGGGTCTGTGGAAGCCTGTGAGGACCAAAGTGCCCAGTGTGAGGCAGTCTGGTGAATAGTTATCATTCAGTTTTGTGCTGAAAGCAGCCAGTCCTCTTAAAATGTTCATCATTTTTCATAGAATCAATTCCAAAAGAAAAGAAGAAACCCACGGAGAAACCGTCTTTAACTCTGGAACCAGCAGATCCACAAGAGCCATGTCACTGGATACCACAGAGGAAATATCATTTTCTGTCTTGCTACATTAATATCTATTCCCTTTTTTGTCTGCTGTTGGCATCCATCTTCACAATCTGCCATTTGAATTTCTTCTCCAGCTCACAGCTTCTGCTGTGCAGAAACCCCCTTCCAGTAGTCCAAAATATCGTGAAGGTCCTCATCCTTGGCAAACTGCACCTTCTTACGCAGAGCATGACCTGCAGCTATATAGGATGCCTCCTCTCTGGGGCTTTTCTTGTAAGGTCGGAATCGCTCCCAGATCCGCAGTGTGCTCTCAGATGAATACTCTGGACTGGAGGAGTATCCAGAGTTGTAGTTGTGGTGGCGAGAAGGTGAGAGCTGGGAGTAAGTGGCTGTGGCATCCCTCTTAGAGCGCCCCAGTGGCTTGAGAAATGAGACCTTTTGGGTAGGTGAGGGTGATTCATTGCCATCCTCATAGTAGAGTGCAGGAAAGGAGTGGCGGTGCTCAGAGCTATGGTAGTCTGGATGAACCTCCAAATGGTGCTGCTGCTGTCCAGGACCAACCACTCCACCTCCGCTCCCATTATTACAACCCATCCCACTCCCATTCACACTCACCCCACCACCATTTATGTTTCCCATCCCATTCCCATTGCAACCCCCTGCTCCACCACCTCCTCCTCCTCCACCACAACCGACAGGGCTTTCCTTTTCTGTTGGGTACTTGGGAGGATCACCACGCTGATCAGGAATATCCACACTGAAGACTCTGGAGCCCTTGACAGGTCCTACAGAAGGGGCACCACAACGGTTCTTCACCACAGCAGTGTCTGCACTCAACTGCCTCTGAAGGGGCCGCACCGCATTGGCCGGGGGTGGATCACGGTAAGGAGGTGAGAGGAAGCCCCCTCCACTGATACCAGGCCGCTCAGACAGGGGCATGACCAGGGGCACTGGGGCCATAGAGGGCGGATGTGGTTGCTGATGCAGCTTAGGATGTTGCTGCAAATGTTGCTGCAGATGCTGCTGAGGATGGGGTTGAGGATGTGGATGAAGCTGAATATGTGATTGAGGATGTGGCTGGGGTTGAGATTTTGAATGCACCTTTGGGGAGGAGGCCATGATCTGATCTCCAGGGTGTCCTGGAGAGAGGGGCAGGAGGTTGCGGGGGAGTGATGTGATAGAAGCTGGAGGCTGGGAGGAGGATTGAGAGCTGGAATTTTCAGCCGTGGTCACAGCGTTAGCAGAGGCATCCAGCTTGAGGGCATCAATACAGTTGTTAATGATCTGGTTTACCTTGTCCACCTCCTTGGCGATAGTGGAGATCTCTGAGGCTGAGCCACGGCCGTCGTCATCGTCAGAATCCTCCCCAGCCTCTGTCCCATTCTCAGCCCCTCCTTGCACATCCACAACTACTTCTCCCCCTACCCCTCCAGCTGGCATCCCTAACTCCCTCCCTTCCCCTGTCACTCCTGCCGTCCTCACATCCATGTAGTTGACCTTGCCGACTTTTGCCTCATTGAAGGCACTGGCCATTTTCTCCACCTGAGGCAAGGAGGAGAGGCGAGAAGAACTGGTGTTGGTAGATCCGTGGAGCATGCCTGTGCTGGAGGAGGCAGATTGTGGTAGCTTTCCTCCTGCCCCTCCTGAATGATGGTGCTGGTGAGCCTGCTCCTGGAGGCGCTGCATGGCACCTGGGTCATTAGTCACCGCCGCAGCTGCCTCTGGGCCATATCTGAAGAATGAGAGAATCACTTTGGAATAATCAATACATTTATTTTCATTATCTTACATTATACTGTGTATGTTAATTTGCAAATGTCACGACTGCAGTTGTAACTTTGACAGACTACTTTTAAAAATGTGTTTTTCCTGTCTTAACAAAGAAGCCTTGGGATGATGAAGTCCTTGCTGTTTTAATTAAAGGTCAAACAAATTAGGAAAACAAAGAAAATTCCCTATAGCCTGAATGAGTATGGTGAGACAATGTGTTAATGTTTGTATAAATAGGCTATTTAAGGATTCAAAGCAAATTAATTTGTTAAGTAAAACAACTAAGCAACTGGACATTGCAATTATTCCAAATAAATAAATACATTATACATCAATATTAAAGACACATAAATTATAGATTTTCAAGAAAAAGTTTCATAATGTGACTTCCACTAACAAAATGGCCAGTACCTCATCTCCAAAATGGTTTTCTTCACGCTTATAGCCTTCTCCTTTTCTTCCTGAATGCGTCGCCTTCTGAGACAGTAATAAACAAATCCAAGCACAATGACCATGCCAAACAGACACCCCAGGATGGTCATGATGTAGTGAGTGGTTGTGGATGGATTGGTTCGCAGGTCCTCTGGTCCCATTGCTCGTGTGGTGAAAGACACACAGGTGTGGTTGTAGCGCTGAGATTTGCTCATAGACGCCACACAGAAAGTGTAGTTGGTGTGTGGTTTTAGGTTTTCCACGGTAATCAGCTCCTTCTTGTTTTTAAGGGGCCTGATGTCTGCAACAAAAGTGTGGTTGTACTGGGAAAGTGCGTACATCTTACTGTACGGCCGTGGGATTTGCACTTGCAGTGAAACTGAGTAGAGGGAGACAGTTTGAACCTTCATAGAGATCTGATGGTTATATGTTGGATCAGCAGTAGACGATATTGTTGGCTGGTGATAAAGACCTTGGTCTGGGTTGTCCAAACCCATTCCTGACCCGTCTTGCTCCGGTATCTGTGCGGCCATCCCTGTCCCACCATCTTGACACTTGGACACAAGCTTATAGAGGGCACTTCTTCCTTGCCCAGGAACTGGGCTCAGAAGAGGATATCCGTTCATTTCTGGAGGGGTTTCACACTGGAGACGGTCATAGGTGTGGGTGACATTGTTAAATGCCTCCAGCCAAGACAGAAAGCTGTAGAGGTCACAACCACAGTGGAATGGGTTTCCTGCTAGTTCACACACCATAAGCCTGTTGAGGAGAGTGAAGGTAGATGGCTCGAGCCGTGCCAACTTATTGGATGATAAGTCCAGGCTGCTGAGGCTGGGGCACTCCCAGAAGGCATTGGTGGCAATGACCTCGATGAGGTTGTGTTGCAAGAAGAGGCACTGCATTCGGCCCAGGCCTCTCAACATGCCCTCAGTCAGGTTGGTTAGCTTGTTGTAGCCAAGCTGGAGAACCTGGGATTTGACACAGCAAGACTAATTGTCAATGATTTGTGATGATGTGTAAGATATGCTTTTACAATTTAATAAAGTATGATTTATGCGACCTGAGCAGAGCAGTTCTATTAGTATTAATAGATATCTACTAGGGATGAACCAAGACAATATTTAATATCTGCATCTGCTTCCCAATTCTGAACAAAATCACTAGATATCACAAAAAGAAAATCATAAAATCCAAATTATACTGTAACAAAATGCAAAATAATAGTTCAATGCTTCATTAAGCACAAGCACATCTGTAAAGAGAGATGTGCGCCACCGTGTGCCCAGAATGTAAATGATGAATACACATGTTGTGATCATGTGAACTATGTAGATGTAATTTAAGATTAAAAGAATTCGAAAAACAAAACAGATTAATATTTTTTGTAAAATCACTATCATACTGATATCAGTGCTGGTAAATACTAATAAGTTGTAATATGTATATCAGATATGGCAAAAAGTGATATTGAGCCATCCCAAAACAATAAAAGGCAATGTGACATTTTTTTTTTATCTCACACAAAAACTCAGAGGAACTTAATTTTAAATAAAACATAATCAAAAACATGTGAACAGAACATTTTTTTCTCTGCTCCACACCTGTAGGTTGGCCTGTCCAGCGAAGGCTCCGTCCTCGATGTAGCTGATCTCATTCTTGGTTAGATTGAGGTCAGTAAGGTTCGTGAAGCGATACATGGAGGTAAAGAGCACAGCCTTGAGTTTGTTCTCATTCAGCCTCAGGTCATGAACCTAAGAGGGACAGAAGAGCAAATGACTTTCAGGTGATGCATTGCATCTGCTGGCAGCCGTAGAGCAGGAACCTTTACTTTTTATGCCAAAAATAGTTGCCAACAGCATATTGCGCCTCCAAACACGGCAGTTTGACATCAAATTTCTTTACCCAGTTAATACTTCTGGACAAAATTAGTTTTTAGCTGCTCAAAGCCTGCTTCCTGGCAACTGAGCGTCCCTTCTGAGAGTGGAATGGAGTCGTATGTTAACTTCGCCAATGGGTTTTTTAATTGAAATTTTCAATTTTAAGTAATTTATGCTGCAAATTAAATACAACATCAAGCCACTATCAAAAAGGGAACAATTTGCTGAAGAAAAAAAAAAAACATATGATATGAGATATGATGTGGATTAAGAGGTCAAATCTTGCTCTAGTGAGATGCGACAATGCCACATGGACTCATTTAGGACCTTAAATGAGGTTTTCTTGTTTGCTATAAATGCTATACACCTTTTACAGTAATTATAACTGCCTCAAGATAGCCAGCAATCAGTTTATTAATAACAATTTAACAGCATAGCAATTACGCCACAAGTGCTCCTGCTGTCACCCTCATTAGTCATATAAATGTAACCTTGTAACTATATTGGTTTACATGAACATTCCATTTTATTATCTATAAAGTTCAAAAATATACATATATATATATATATATATATCATTGTCATACTGTAACCACAGCCAACGTAGAATCACAATAAACCATATGGAGAGTATACTGACTGAACTGTATTATATTCAGTTGCAGCTTTGCGAGGGTCTGTGTCGTGATTAATGGCAGGTGCACCTTATCTGACACCATCACATGCATGGCGGCATTTATAGAAGTGGCTGTGGTGGTTTAAAAGGGCCTATGCATAGATGGGCTCATACTGACCGTGCTGTTAATGTGCTGGGGGATGGTCTCGTATGGAGGCTGGTTCTGGCTGCAGATAGCCAGCCAAACATAGCCTTTATCCCCCTCTATTAGCCAGCAGTCGCCTTGCACCTCGCCAGGCAGGTGGAGGAGCAACAGCACAGGGAGCATAAGAGAGAGGAAATGGAACGGAGGAGGGGAGGAGGACAAACAGAGTCTTCTGGCCATGGTTAGGATGAGAAGTGTTTGCAGTCGTCTCACTTGAAAGGAGGAACAGAAAGGAGCGGAGGAAAAGAAGGCAGCAAGCAGGGGTTTGAAGTCAGGACGTGCTGCAGGTCAGGTGCAGGTAGACAAAATGTACGTCGAGCGAAAGGTAAACAGACGGATGTATTCAAGACTTTTAGAGCTGAGCTTGCAGCATGTTGGCAAATCCTGTCCCCATCTTAGGTGTTCCACATCAATGGGTTTTGGACACTGTCACCCCAGCTGTCACTCATGGCCCCGGACAAACGGTTGTCAGTCTTGACAGCACAGATGTGGAGGTGTCACTCTCAAAGACAGGAAGAAGACCTATATATAAAACACATACAAAGAGAGAAAGAGAGGGAATGAATGTCAATGTTGAGAAAGACAAACTGATTAGTAGCAGAAAATGATGTTGCATATCCCCAGATGGTTTTGAATTTGTAAAATCATAATAAAAAACAAAAAAAGGTGCATGAATCTAGTACCCAATCCCTATTAGGTAATGCACCACATTAATAAATCCATTAACTGACACTATTATTTAATTAAGTCTTAATAAAGCCCACACAGACACTTTGTGACTTTGCCTTTCAGAGTGTTTTCGGCTTTTCATGTTCCATAATTATGAACATGAAAATCACAGCCACACATCTGTCCACACATTAGCACATGATGCACCAATAAAAATTAAAAAATAAGAGAGAGAGGCATTGCTTTTCTTTTGTGTTTTTGTCACCATTTACAAGCTTTGCCATTTTACAGCTACAGCTCTATTGTTTCAACTTTGAGGTACACAATGAAATAATAAAAAAATGTATTTGTATAGGGGTGAAAACAGGGGAGGTTGGCTAAGTGGGAAAACAGAGGAGAGCTGTTGTAATTTGCATGTTTTAACAGGATAGTAGCTGACATTTAGACATTTACCTTTCTCAGGGGATTAACCATGGATTAGGCTTTAATCCAGCGTAAAATATTATGTATCTCATCACCACAGCGCCAACTCTTAATTTGTTTCCAAAGTTTTGATTCGCTCGCAGGGAAAAGTTATTGAGCCGCAATATGAATGACAGGGAATTGGTAATAAGAACTACTGAGTAATGGACTCTTCTTAGGCCCCTTTCACACCTGGCGCTAACATTCATCCTGAGAGAATCGGTCAATCACAAGTTAAAGACAGATTTAAGTATTAAAATGTGTCCTGCATGCATTTTCTGTTTCGTGTGTGCTACATCCACACGATATCCAAATACACACTGGCATTATGTCTGTTCATGTGAACGAAATAGTCTGCATGAGTGACAGACTCTTTTTTTGGCTTCTCTGTCTCTAGGGTTTGCCACCAATGTTTTTTTTCAGTGATTCAGTGGAAAATCAGCTTACGATAATTTTAAGGCTGTGCCAAAGCAAAAAAAAAAAATAATGCTAGTTGAATATTTGAATATTCTAAACTACAGCGCATTAGAGCTAGTGGAAATAATGCAGGTATCCATAGTTGATAAGCTAAAAGGACCAGCTTATGAGATGCATTCATAGACCCCGGGAAATGTTAACACTTCTGCAGGATCGACAGCATATTGAGTTTAGAGGAGCATCTTCAAGATGTCCTCAAGAAATCTTTTCAACTGCATCACCTCGGCAAGAACACATGAAGTCCCATCGACTAAATGCTTACTACTGTTGCCACCTTGGGATGATAGTTTCATGAGAAATGAGGTCGTCAATGGAGTAGGAAGTTTTGTTTTTTATGGATGCAATCATTGATAATACATTATGTATTAGGAAACACTAGGAGGGTTTTCTTTTACAACACATATGATGAGGCGATCTGGATAAATCAAGTGAAGCCAGCTAATGCTTGCTTTTCCACACTTACTGTACAGACCCCAGTTTTAACCATCCCATCCCTAATATCCTGTTCCCCTCCGCCTATTTTTCTCATCATCTGTCCTGTCCTGTGCCTCTTTTGGCCCTCGATAGTCACTTCGTATTTCGGTTGTGCCAAACCCCATGCAGCTCTCAGTCCTCACAGAAATTGATAATGACATTTCAATAGCTCCACCATGGGCATTCAATTTGTCTTTGACCCAACAATGTTGTCACGTGGCCGTAAAAAAAACAGAAGCCGGCAACTCACAGCTTCAGAACATCTTGTACAGCCTCCTTTCTAACCCGTAGTATATTTATGTAAATCATCCATTAATCAGCAGTAATATTTTCTCAGGATTTGTTATCACTGATTTTAACTGCCGTGATGTGGATCATGTGTGTGTGGATGTGTGGATGACGTCGTGGCACGGTGGTGAGATAAGATGCAAGCAAAGTGAATTATTGATCTGACAACATTGAAGATAATCTCCAAATTCCTTCTCTTCTCCCCTCTCTTTTAAGACGACTCCAAGTCTAGTGTCAAAAAACAATGATATAGATTTGTCTATATCCTTGCATAACTAACTGAGAAACCTGTCCAATAGTGTTTTCTTTTTAGAATTTTGACTCTATCTCCTTCTTTCTATTCTACTCTTTTCTGTCTCCTACTTCCGTGTGTCTGCATTGTTTTAAACCTGCTTATCTCTGCTGCCTTCCAAGAACAAACACCCCAAAACACCTCACTGCCAAATCATGCCTTGACACCTTTTGTGCGCCATCACGTCCCCTCCTCACTGCTTTCATCACATTTTTGCCACTGGTTTTATTTTTGACACGAAGCCAGAGGAAGAGACAGCCTTACGCTCTCTTTCTTCTCCAAACCCAGACTGTTTTTGTGTTTAATTACTGTCCCTGATAGCTGGGCTTTAATTAAAGCTTCGCATCTGACAAACAACACTAATGATGTCAGGGCACAGAAGCAAACGGAATGTCTCTGAATGAAGTAAAGAATGGGGCTGACGGCCTTCCACGGGGACAAAGAAAAGGGAAAACCTTGACTTAAAAAGAATAAAAAAAATAAATAACATGATAAAATGGTATTTGCAGAGTGATGTTAAAAGCAATGATTTTACAGGGTTTATGTCAGAATCTGTTTCCATCCTTGATCATTAGTAGATCTCTATGGTACAAGCGCCAGAGGTCAGCGGAGAATGACCAGACTGGTATGAAAGGCCTATAAAGTCTACAGTAACTCAAAGAGGGAGTCATTAGAAATAAGGGATGCAGAATATCATCTTCATCGCCACTGCAACTGTAAAGTGTAGACTTTTTACCTGAGCTAAAACTATATGAACCTCCATATTTCTTCCTCTGGTGACGATAAAGGCAATTTAATGGCAATTCATCAATTGTTGTTGACATATTTCGGTCTAGACCAAAGTGATGGACTGACCAATCAACTGCCAGAGTTTTTAAATGTAAAACCTCAGGCAATGGAGACCTAAGTGAGAAGAGTGCCACAGAGTCCAGCAGTTACTGGATGAAAAGCAGCATTGAAAGTTTATAGTAAAGAGGGAATTTCGTTATACACTATTAAAGCAAAAAAAAGTTTAAGCTTTTATGTGTTTTTTTTATTGTTTCATATACTGAGAAACAGTGTTTTAAGCGAAAATTAATATTTCAAAGTTTTTCTCACAAGCCACAATCACCCTCTAAATGTCAAATAATCACTCCTTCATCTGTTCACAGCCTACGGGTGAATAATAGCAAGCATTAGCAACTCATTTGGAGGACATCAGTTGAACTATTACCATGTTCCTGATATTAAGTGAAGTCTACTCATCCATGCAGTTGCCGCTACTGTGGGCCTTACTGACACTGCAGCCTTAAGAGAAAAATAGCACACAGCTATAAGATCATCCAGGGTGAAAATCACAACACCAAAACATGTGAAAAATGGTGTGTGGAAGTGTTTTGGGTTCAAACTCACTTAAAGTGACAGCCCTAATCTTCCTGCAGTCGTCCTATTATCTTAGTGAGTTTAAATTAAAGTTAGGGTGACTCATTTAGTGGTTAATATAAACTTGAGGAGCGGTTCGTACGAATGCGTTCACTGAAATCGAAGTGTCTGCCAACATGTCTGTGCTGCAAGACTTGAGAAGAGGTCAATAATGAGGCAGACAAGAGTAGCACAGGTCCCCTGGAGATAGGTCATGAACCTTTCCACTGAGTGAGAAAGAAGATAGACAGACAGATAGACAGGCAACGGAAAAACAGAGGCAGCTACGATGGAGGCAAGTGCTAAGGGACATGACCTCAAACAGATTTGTCCACGGTTTGCTAGTGAACCATGCAGTCATGCAGCCTCTGATTGAAATACCCAGCAGACCACAGCCCGTCATCCAGGAATTTCATCATCTCTCAGACCGACTATCTTCTCGTTTTGCCAGTCAATCCAGACTGTAACCCATCAGGCAATCAGGAACATAGCCAGTTAGCAAGACACACAGGCAGGTCAGCCTGTGGATCGGCCAGGAAGTCGGTTCACCAGTCGGTCATTTAGCCAGGAGCCAGTGATTGAAGCACCATGCAGCCTATTGCCTATTAGCGGTATCTGTGGATCCCAGCTGGTCTGCTTTACCTTCAAAGATGCCGCATCGCTCTTTCAAATCCAATTTCTCTCTCATTTATTTCTGTAACTTTCAACCTTTCATGAAGCCAATGCATTGTTTCTTTCAAATCCTGTGCATATGGTGTCTCTTTATGTTTTTCTTTCATTTTAGAGACATTTAGTCTCCCCCCGCCTCTCTTAAATGTATGTGGTAAGTTAATAGAATATTCAAATTAAATATCAGATACACAGAGGTATTTCCACTATACACTAGCAACTTGAATCAATTTTATTCCTGCTTTCTGTCTCTCGAGTCCGTCCTTGTCCCCAGTCTCAGCTCAAACTACACGGAATCTCTTTCTGCAGGTCTTTCATGTAACATCAAATTGTCCCCACTTTTGTTTTGAGGGTAGGGAACATCTGTTGCCGTCAAGCAGACAAAACTCCCACAGGAATAGCAGCCCGAGGAAGAAGTTGTCCACTGCTGAGTGCTTTTAGCCACTCGCTTTGTTCAGTGAAAAACTGGGTGGAATACGCCAAAACAAACTGTTGCAACAAGTGGAGCATCATGCGAGGGAAGAATTAGAGGCAGGTTCTTGGTGTAGGTACAAACAATAAACACCTAAAAACATTTCCTTCACCAAATAGGTTGGTTTTCACATGCTAAGGTGTTCAATCATTCCAATATTCTTTTTAATATCATATGTGACGTGTTTACTGCTCTCCTAGTTCCTACCACTGGCTAAATTACAATGAAACAAACAGAAGACCCGGTCTGTTTCTGTACCTAATGTTAGCCATAAATGAGTCATTCATAACAAAACACTTATAACTCCGGAACTAGCTCAGATTATACTGTGTGGTGCATAAATGTGACTGTGTGAAATATTCATTAAAACTATACAGTAGTTTCTGCTACTAAAATACAAAAAAAAAGTAGTCACAGTAAACTGATCTTTTATGGTCTTGGATTGGCTCGGATTGGCGGTTATTAAAATCACTTCAGTAGATTAAAATGGAAAATGACCAAGTCTTGGGCAGTGAAGTCCAATTTATTTAATTAGGTTCCCACTCAAACTTCACTCCTCTCATTTATGTCAACTGTGGTTTCCTGAATTTCTTTGAGTGGACCCCACGGACCACGCATGATAACCTACAAATGAGCTGTGAGGGCAAAAGATTGGAATTTGGATCAGATATGTTGAACGTTTGACTGCAGTTTCTCCAGCTTCTGCTCAGTCTCATGAGCCAATTAGATGACCACCAACCTAGTGAGAATCTATTCCCACCTTTTTCCTCATAAACTTAACCCACAGGCACACCAAAGGGCATTCTGCTCAGTGCCTCATGAATAAGTGTATAAAAGCAGCCTACTGCTCTATATGTGTGTGTCATCCTCTGTCTTTGTGAGGACATAATGTGCATGATACGTCTTAGAGGTAAAGACATTTTTAAAACCAAGCATTTAAGCTGTTAGTATTATTGACCAATATTCTCAAGATAACATTTCACCATACGCGCTCTTTGTGCACGGTTCCAAAATCTGGGCTTTACGCGTTGATGACGCAAATGACGTCACGCACGATGCGCACTGAGTGCAGAAGTATACCAGGGCCTTTAGGCTCTGCTTCCTGCCTTGGGGAAATCATGAGATTTCTGACCAATCACAGGGCAGGTCGGAGTAAGACGGCGCTCTCATTAGCTGCAAAAGATTCTTCAGTAAACAATTTACTATTCCAGCATCAGCAACGACTGCCTAAGCTGTAAAGAAAGTAAGGAATAGTCGAGACTGAGACAAGTCCAAGACTTTGAGGGGTCTAGACCAAGACTTTGAGGGGTCGAGACCAAGACCGAGGCAGTAAAAGTTGGACGTGGTCCCAGCCGTCTCCGTTAGCGTCGCTTTGCAGAATTTACACGTTGCGCTGGGTTTTCTTTTGGAGGTATTTATGCACAAAAAGTCTTTGTGGTTCAGGTAACCAAATTTTATTATAGATGAGTTGGCGTTAATGGTGACCAAAAATTTCAAATGATAAATGAGTCAAGTTATTGGTTTGTACCCGAAGCAATACGATTTACGCAAAACCACAGTAATGATATTAACAATTTAATCCAAAAATCCAACCACAGTTGTGGTCTTGACCGGTCTTGAAATAAAATCCCAAGTCTGCTTTGTCCTAAACCGAGACAAAACCGAGTAAAAATACAGTCGATTCCGAGACCTTCAAAAAGTCTCGAGACCAAGACCGATCTTTGAGTACTACAACACTAGTAAGGAAGAAGAGTCTAAAAGAGAGTCAGTCAATAAATACTATGAAGCAAGTCAATCATCTGGGTATCTTCCATAAATATGGTATATCTTCCCATCTGTCACTAGTTGTATTGCGTAAGCATTCACTTAATGCTAAAACGCTAAAATATTTCCCGATAATGGTCTGACACATGCCATAAATATCAATATGCCATAATTATGCATATTTTCATGGCCCACTTTTGCCTGCTTGGAAAACATCTACAGTTTTGACCCAATTACATTGTCCCGCAGGAGCACAGAAACATTAACGGAGGAGCTGTCAGGTGGAAAATTAAAGTTGGTTATCAAGCCACAATCTTTAACAACATGTCATTAAAATGTCCTCATGTTCAGACATTTATTGATTTGTATTCTTGCGATTTTTGTTTCCGTTGAACCCAGTCCACCGTGAGACACCGTGCGACAAGGCCACACATGTTGGGTTTTAAACAGCTTGTAAACATGGATGAAACATGAAATTTCCAGGTCTTTTTCACTTGAGTGCCTTACATTTTTTTTTCAACTTGTATTATATCACATGTCCACTAATTGGTGACAGGAATTCATGACTCATTTGTCATGGCAACACTGTCAATATAGGACATGGCTGTGGCTCACGATGTAGGCAAACTAAGATTAATGGAAAACAAATTGTGTTTTGGTGAACCAGAAGGGCACTGTAAAGTCCTTTATAAACACAATCAATCTAACAAAACAAAAAATATCACTATCTCTCTGCCCCGCATGGATTTTGGGGGATATTGGTCTTTGAATTACATCACCAGCCTCGATCAATAGAGCAAAATGGGATTTATTTATTTGTGTTGGACACAACTCTGAAAACATGCAGTTGACTTTCTGGACACAATGTCACAACAGTGTCATGACAGTCTTGCATCCTGAAATAAAAGATCCGCCATGACTTCATTATACCAGGTTTCTGTGCCCTCGTGCATTAGCGTGTGTACGTATGCAGAAGTTCTTCCCTCCAGTTCTACTCAGCAGGTTTGTTGAAGTAACAGCTCACTATGGAAACTGCTCTCCTGCGCCCTTAAGGTAAACAGAGAGAGAGGGAGGCGTGAGCAAATATGCGAGAGATTAGCCTGCAAATGAGAAGAAAGATGACTGCTGGCGTGAATGAATGAATGAATGAATGAATGAATGAATCCTCTCAGTTTTAATTCTAATTCCTGGTGATTGCAGTTTAATCAGTTTAATGCCACTGAGGTTTGAATGTCTTTTTCAAGGTTGACCTTTTACATGGAAATGAGTGATGAGATGACAAGGATGATGAAGGAACAGTGGAGAGAGTAGGTTTGTTTTGTTATTATTATTACTATTATTATTATTATTATTATTATTATTATTATTATTATTAATAATAATAATAATAATAATAATAATAAAACAAACCTACTTTCTCCACGTGTTATTATTTTATTATTATATTATTATTATTATTATTATTATTATTATTATTATTATTATTATTATTAATAATAATAATAATAATACGAATAATAATAATAATAATAATAACATTTATTTAACAAAGGAAGTGACAAAAGAGTCTTTTTTTCCTTTGGATTTCAGTTAAAATCTGTAAATAACATAGAGGCGGAGACACACACACATGTCAAGTATGCCATCTTTTTATATACCATTGGAAATCGGACTGTCTTTTTCTCATAAAACAGACATTTAAATGAATATCCTTTACTACTGAAAGTGTGGAGGTATCTAACACTTGAAAGGTTGTAAAACGGCCACAACGCTGATCCACTGGGGCTCAAAGGGCTTTTTAGTGCACAGACATAACATGACACAGCAAAAGAGGAATGATGGAGCAGCTGCCAGACAACAACAAATTCTCCACACAAAATAATTAACATAGAGATTATTTTAACAATCGTTAAACTAATACAACCACTTTTTTATTTTTATTGTTGTTGTTGATCGGGAGAATCATTTATTTATTGTTAATTATGTTCCCATTACTTGATTAATACAACAACTAATAATAATTATGCAGTCACTTAATCTGTTGATTAGGTTTTGATTAGTCATGACACAGTAATTCACATATAAACACAATAGACCACAAAGACCTAAAAACAGGAAAGGTTTTTTGATTGACCTTAGGACATATTCAGAATTTAAATTGGGCCACGATGTTGACTCTGTTACAGGCTGACAATCGTCCGTGTAAGTGACGACTGTATGTGATCACTTTTGACAGAAAATGAGAGAAGAGGACACAGAATGCACACGCTGAGATAGTGAGAGACACTGACACATACGGAGACGCCGTGGGTTGCCCGTTCACAATCATCAGTCACTGTCATTGCATTTAAACACACCAGAGGGGGTTCGCCTCGTCCTGCTAAACGTGTAGCACTGACAAATGCAAACACATCATTTTTCACTGCACTGGAGGAGAGAGGAAGAGAGAAAGAGAGAGAGAGAGAAAACGAGGGTTTGGGAACAGCAGGGGTGCACACACTTTTTCAGCTGGGAGCTACTTTTAAAAGTCAAAATTACCTAAATTAATCTACATAACAAATGTATATATATATATATATATATAGAGTTAGTTTTTGGTTTCCTACTTGGTCCAGCTTCCCCACTCATGTTTATACCCTTTCTTCAGTAGAACTGTATAAATTGGAAGGCAAACTAGGTAATCAGCTCGGTAGTTGACCGCACATGTGTGGTGAACCGCATGTTAGAAAACATGAGATCTCAGACTGGTTTACCTGTATGTCAATCAAGTGGCAAATGCCATAGTGAGGATTATGAAGTCGAAATGATGAGATAAAAAGTCATAAATATTAGATAAAAAGTCGAAATGATGAGATAAAAAGTCATAAATATTAGATAAAAAGTCGAAATGATGAGATAAAAAGTCATAAATAGATAAAAAGTTGAAATTATGAGATAAAAAGTCGAAATTATGAGATAAAAAGTCATAAATATTAGATAAAAAGTTGAAATTCTGAGATAAAAAAGTCATAATTATGAGAAAAAAAGTCGATTGCAGTTGGTGTCATTTCAAAGCTTTCAAACAGTGAAACACTGCTGAAGAATCTCTTGAATAAACCTGTGTAATCACCCTTTTTAACAAGAGCCATTTTTGACACACACAGGACAAACAATCTTCTACCGCTGTATCCTGCAGGCCCCCTGCAGGATACCAGTGCCCCACTGGTGCCGATCCCAGCTGACATAATGTTGGGCTACATAGATAAAATGGACTTGACTGAGGTTGTACGAGTTTTCATGTGTCCATCTCCATGACCCAGAATGAGGATACAGTCTGGTGTTCACTTCTCAAGTCTCCTTGGAAATGTGCATCTCCGTTTTCTTTTCAAAGCTGAAGCAACTTCAAGTGCACAGTCAGGACTTTCTTTCATGATTTTCTGTATAAGAAGAAGAACTCGTTCAAAAACGCATTGTGTCCTCCAATCCAATGTCCTTCTCTGGGGTTTGACTTTGAGATCTTTTGTAAGCCGCTGTGCCTTTGATTTATTTAGGACATGAACTGTGGACTTGCAAAGAACGTTATCAACAAAAAAAATGAAACAAGGATGAATATTTTAGCTTTTTTCCCCAGACAGTCTGTCAAAGTGATTGTTGTATATAATACAAATGGAAGTCATTTATTAGCACATTTCAGCTGTTGACAGCTGCTGTGCAACTCTATAAATCAAACATACTGTATATTCAGCACACAGATTACAGCAACATGATGAAATCTCTGGACTTCCGTTCATATTTCTTGTTTTTGTCTGTTCATTGCCAGAGATCCGTCTCCAGTTTACAATGATGGATTACCACACAGGTGGTGTGGGCACAAGCTCAGGGCCCTGGCCCCGTCACTCAAGGCAATTGAATTGGACTCTGTCAAACAGTAGGACTGTGACGACTTGAACTTTCTTTTAAACCAGTGGAAAGACAAAGAATGCTTTAGGTGCAGATATTTTTCTCTGCACAATTTTGTGTTTGCACTACAACAAGTCCCGCACACTCAGACCGTCAGAGTTCACTGCGTGGTTAAAAATCCACAGCGATCGAACACTATATATCGCAGGACTTGACAGAATGTGCTCCCTCCGTTGCTTGTCCCTGGGTGTTTTGGTATCCCGGCAACAACTGTCTACAGTTTTGATTCATACTGTTGCGTGACAGGATTGTGTAACGTCAGAAGTACAGAGGTACAAAATGGCAGTAATTGAAGACGAGGAAATACTGAAGATGTGGAAATTTCAAAGTGATCAAATGCTTTGTTGTTGGAAGATTACCCGAGGGCACACAAAAAGAATTTCAGATTGCCAATTGTGTTTTTTTTTTGTTTTTTTTTGTCCAAATCCAACCAAAGCCTGTCAGTTTAAGTTTGTTTACACTGCCTGTGACACGCAACGGTCACTGCTCGTTTTTCCTGTTTACATACAGTACATGCAATGTCATTTACTACCAATATGCTCACAGATATGAATCTTAAACACATAGCAAACCAGCTACTGTTTCAAACCATGACTATCGTGCATACTCTGCTGTGCTGCATTTCCCAAACCTTTCGTATGCGGACCCACTTTTAAAAAATGGCATTTTATCTCATCCCAATTTACAAGACCAAACGTATGCATGCTCTTTACCACACTTCCTGTAAGACCTAATGTTATTTTTAATCAGGCAGAGTTTGTGAGAAACACACCACATCCAAACAACAGCATATTTGGAACGTACTGCAATTTATTATACACCTGATATTGATTTTATTTTTCCTTCTCACGTTATATTGTATCATTTTCACATATTGCACATTTTCCTGTGTCTCACAGTTTATTTGCCTTGTGTCAGAAATAAATGGAGACAAGATATTCATTGTACGGCAAATTCCTCACAACACCGGTTACATCAACATACTGTATGTATGTAGTACTTGGTCAGTGGGCCATTTTGAAAGGGAAAGGTGTTACTGATGACAGCGCTGATGGCTTTATTCGGTCCATTCAGTGAACCGGCATGCACCCTGCAACTCGATGTCAGCCAGTCATTCATTTGATTGTTTACTTGTGAATGCTGAGTCAGCATTCCCGCCGCTGTCTTGTCAAAATGGCCCATTAATCTGAATCAAATGTGTATCTGGCTGTTTCGAAACAGGAAAGAGCTTTGCCGCGCTGCTGCTTGCATTCGGTGTGTACTGAAATGGAAAAAAATAAAAATAAAAATAAAATAAAAACACAATTGATTTCTTGTCCATCTGCACATACCTCCCGTGACCCCTTTTGTTTCAGCGATATGTGACACAGCAGAACCATTGTACTGAGTCATGGTGCAATCACAACATTTTGTTGTTTCCTACAACATTTTGGGCTGTTAAATAATTTTTTTTTTTTTCCCTTTTACAGGTATTGGAATTTAGTGCTTTCACATCACGCAAATAGACGTACAGGGAAGTGGGCGATTGGCACAGTTTAGGAGTAAAAAATTGATAAATGTACCCAGACGTAGAAGGTAATTGTGTAAAAGTGGACAAGCCTTGATTTACACATTCATAACCTGAAGCTGGTAGGAGATTGTGCATCAGTGTTGACTGGTGATGTGCATAGAAACACGAGATAAGAGCCGCTGTGCTGCTGGAGTCAAGGTTCCAATGTGTTAATGTGACATTTGACTAGAGGCGGTGCACGTTGGCCGCTGAGGTACGGAGACTCTCCGAGCTCTGCTGTTTTAGTGATTGCGAGCCGGCCCTCGTGCCAGAAGAGAAGCTGAAGTGGAATTCATTTGGAAAGCGAAGAGATAGAGAGGCGCAACCGCTCTAGGTTTTAAAAAGCCACGCCAAATTCAAAAACAACTGACTCTCAGGTGAGACTGAAAGCGTAAAAATTAAGATTCCGTTTTCATCGTTAATGAGAGGGATAAAAAAACAACAGACTGGCTGCAGACACTACGGGAAATTAGAGTATTGACGAAGCAAGGACAAAACTTTGTGCAAAGTAGATTTGATGCATTTGATTATTTTACCCGTGAAGATGAACGTTCATATGTGAGTGGAAGACTGGAATAAATACAGCTGAAAAAATCCCTGTGTTTAAACTTTAAAAGGTTTTTTGGTAACACTTTATATTAGGGAACACATATTCGACATGAACTAGGTGCTCACTAACATGCATATAAGTAGCATACCAGACCTTTATTAGTAATTATTAAGCACGTATTAACACCTTAATCAGGAAAAATCTTAATTCATGTCGTAATAGAGCTAGAATAAGATTATATAGAATAAGGTGTTAATATGTGCTTAATAATTACTAATAAATAAAGGGCTAGTGTGCTATTTATGCATGTTAGTGAGCACCTATAGTGAATATGTGTTCCCTAATCTAAAGTGTTACTGATGTGATGAGTCACCGTCACGATTAGACTGTACACATTGTTATTCTGTATGAAGGCGATATTGTATTGTACATGCTTGTATTTTAATGCAGGGTGTTTAATATGGCACAACACAACAGTTGCACTGAGGTACATGGGTCTAAACCAGCATCTTGCTACTGCTTTAATGAAGTTTGACAACATGCATCGTCGTGTAAGGGTCTCTATGGACAGAACTGTCAACATAGTGCAGCAGAAGAGCATCTAACAAAAGTTGGACCACTAGACAAATCATATAGCAGGTGCTATTTCATCCTCTCTGTGATGTAATGACTTGTCCGAATGAGGATTGAACCAAAAGCAGAGTATACTGTATGATACTGACTGTCTCGTGTGTCGTTGACGCAGCTCCACAAACCTTGGTCTGCCATGATAATGGAAAATGATGGAAAATGATCAGTTGTCAGATCAGATTTTCGGTCACACAATTGTTCTGACTTGCAAACTCCTCTTAGTTCATTTTCGGTCACCTCACTTTGCCAATTCTTTATTCCTCCGTTCTTTTCCATTGCACCCCACTGTTCCTCAAAAATTTACTGTCCCTCCTTTTTTTTAATAGTTCTCCAAAGCATCTTTCATCTTGGCCTAAAGACTACATCACATCCTTCTTCTACAGCTCCCATAATTACCCCCTGTCTGCACTCTAAAATTCATTCCATTTCTTTGATTTCCCCAAAGTTTCCAAAAATGCCACCCTTTTCATCTCGGCCTCAAATGAGGCGGTGGTGCTACCTCACTTTCTCCGCTCCTCAGCGTCTCCCTTGGTCCTCACATGTTCACCCTTATGATTCACAACTCCCTCTCGTCTTTCTTTCCTCACTTCACCGCCCCAGGTTTTGTGACACCTGCTTTGGTCTGCTCTCTCATCCCATATGGCCATCAATTTCCAAACTCTGTCACTCAGCAGCTACACCGACCCCTTTAATGTTTGCCATTCTTGTCCATGATATGCTTTGGACACTTTATGTGAAATCAATCATCAAATACTCGTCCACTGTGTCCACACAGATTCCTGGACACATCATACACTAATGCCACTGGGCTGCCTGTGACACGACGCATGCTAAAGTGAAGTGGAGCTCTCCTGCGTTCCCTTTTCTCGCAAGTATGTCAAGATGAAAGGCTGAAGCCTTGTTAGTGGGGCAGCGAAGGGGCAGCAGCAGCAGCAGCAGCAGCAGTCTGCTGACTAGCCTCAACTGGGGCAAGAGAGACATGAAGGTTCCCTGAATCGACTTGGAACAAGAGAACTTTCAGAAACAGAACTTTATCAGAGAAATTTGCTGCTTTCTGAGTCATCCAGAGGTCACGGCTGTCAGACACATAGTTGCCTCAATTCTTAGGCAAAAAACATTGTGCTACCAGCAGGTATACAGTAGCTGATAAGGTACAGCAGACAGTGTCACAAGATTCCCGCGACTTCACTTTATCGTATAGGAGACGGATGTTTGGAGCAGAAGTTGCATTGGGTTCCATTCATTACTTGGAAAAAAAAAAGTATTATATATACATATATACTGTAATACATATATAAATAATAAATTAATCTGGAAATAATGAGGTTATAGTGCACTTAGCAACTTCCTAAAAACAAAAATTAAATGTTAATTCACCATAAAAAAGTTGAAGGAGTAATTAAATATAATCAGATTGTTAAATAACAGCAAAAATGGCAAAAATGGCAAAAACAAACTGTAGAACATGTAGCCTATGTGTGTACCGAAGTGTTATGAAAGCCAGTCAATAAGATCAATAACAGCTGCCTCTGCTTCACCTTGCTGATCAAATTAAAAATGTACATTTTTTATTAGACATTTATTCTGTTTCAGTAAACACTACTTTTTTTGTTAAAGAAAGATTTGAACTTGCACAATGCAAGACAAACGTACTTTTATTTGCCTAAGTCAACACAAATGATCATGGTGCCAAACTTGCATCTATAACACAAGGTAAACATTAACTTTCTGAACGCCCCTTAATATCCTTAAGTCAGAATCATGGCTGTGTACCCTATTCATTACAGAAGATGTTGTTGTACTGTTGTGTTGGATAAAACTCTCCGTCCCAAGAGAAAAGCTGAACATCTGGCTGTGTATCCAGTGACGGGGGTTCGACATGCTACTCTAGGCCGAGCAGATTTGGAGGGCCACACATGCGTCCAACATGAATCCCAGCATGGAGCAACTTAAAACGGCAGCTTTACAACATTTCCCTGGAGACAGTAAGCTTGTCTTCTGTCAGTGGCAGACGTCCTGCAGGCTGCTGTCCAGGGTTGTTGATGGTGCCTGCGAGGCTCAGTCTGCACACTTGGTTTTTGGGGGCTGACGACTAAGAGTTGTTGCTTTGCTTTGTTTTGTTTTGTTCCTGAATGTCACTCCAGCTCTTAAGATGTGACATGAGGAAAATGAGCACCTTCTGTTGCTGGTGTGATTCAGCGCCGTTGGAAATGTCTAATTATACTATCTCAAAGTGAGCTTGGACGACAGTGTCGACATCATCTGCAATACATGAAACAAACACACAACAAAACTGGTTGTGAAGACAGGTGGAACTCTTTCTGTCAAGAGAGAGTCACAAAGTTTCGCCGAACGACCGCAGTGCGAGTGTCGATGCATTTGAAAAACAACGGGACTTTAAGAATAATTTTGCCGTATAATTGATCATATACATTAATTCATGTCATGAGTGTATTTGAAAGACCCAAAGTGAGGAACAGGCTTATAATATAAAATAAAAACATGACATGTATAAAAAAAAAGACGCTTATCAACTACAAAATATTAGAAAAGAAACCCAGCCAATTAAAGGCAGTAACATAGGAGCAGGTGCAGTTACTTAGTAATAATAATCAGTAAATCTCAGTTTAATCTTCAGGTTGTTATATTGTTACAGTGATTGAGAAGTTATGCCCACCTAATTACTGGCAAATTATTATTATATTTGCCTGAAAATCAAAAAAATAATCTTGGCAAGCAAGTTTTGTATAATAATCAAATTTTAATGGGGGGAATTTGTTTTAATAAGACACTACAGCTTACTTTAGGCATTGATTAGCAGTAACAAGCTGAAACAATGTTTTCTAACTCCTCCTGGTTTGTGTGTTCACTACATACAGTATATTACGTATGTGTAAAATACAGAAGTAAAAATTGATGTGTGTATGTGTGTGTGCACTGGATTCAATATATTTATGTTTATTTGACACAGACGATGCATATTGATGAACTTTATTTGAAATTTACATTTCAAAAGATGTGTGTGTGTGTGTGTGCATTTGTGTGGATACTTGAATTAATGTATTCACTGTGTTTTTGTTTAGTATGATAAAACAAGGACGGTCGTGTGCATGATTTAAGCCTGATTATATCCATTTTACATCATTATACAGCACTGGATACTCTCTGAATAAAGCAACCATTCAAATGTCAGAGCACTGGGGGGATGTTTTTTTTTTTACCACTGATCTGATTACTGGAAATCACTGCACTGCAAAGAACTGTTGAGTGGGCAACACACAAGCCAGATCCAGAAGTGATAGAATATATACAGTATATATATATATATATATAGATATAGATATATGTATATATATATCTCTCTCTATATATATATATATATAAAAAATGTCAGATTTAATATGAGATTAAAGTTTAATCTCAAATCTAATCTTTAATCTCAGAATTCTGACTTTAATCTCAGTATTCTGTTTTTTTTTCGTGCCACTTTAATCTCAGACATTAAGATCAGAATTGATGCTGTTTTATTTATTTTTTCTTTCTTTATTTTTTTTTTTATACATGTGGCACGAATACTCTACCGTAATACGGTGATTAAAGGTGGATTAAACGTGTAGAACTTCTCAGTCTCTGTATGTCCGCATGCCGTGAACATGAGAGGTTCTTGTGATCTTCCAGGAAATGAGGAAATAATTCATGTCATACTACAGCTGACTGCATATTACAGCGAGCTGTTTAAAGTGCAATACTCTCCCCCGCTGTGAGAGAGAGTTTTGATTGCTTCGCATATCTGAATCTTAAATGTGTTTCCTCCTCTGGTTTTCCTGGGGTGACGCTTTGATGATGGAGTTGTCATTTATTTTGCAGGTTTTTTTTATTATATTCTCAAACAAATGTCATGAAAAAAACAAATGGTGGGACTAATAATGGATTTATCTCTATGGAAAATAATGGTCTGCTGCAGCTCAGTATTCAGCGGTTGCCTGTGCCACAGAGTACGATTTTTGAATAAGAGTTACTTTTGGATCATCATCTTCCTTCATTAGCTGTGAAGACAAAGTGAAAGGGTTTTTCCTCCTCAGCTCATTAAATCGGGTAAAAACGTGATATGGGATTTGAAAGCGGAGTCACATGTACATGAAAATCTGCTGCTATGAAATCAGTATAAATATTGCATTTTTAAGAATAAACAATACAGAAAAACTGCACATCCTTCTTTTTTTCCCTTTATTTCAGGGTTAAAGGAACGAAAGGAAGAAAACTATTGTTGTTTTTGTTGTTAATTGGTTAAAAATGCCAAACCACAGTTATATTACTTTGTATAATGAGTTTAATAATGACAACTCTGCAATCATTGCCAGTTTTTCCTAACATTTTTTGCCGAAATATAGTATCTGTATCACAAATATTATCATCCTTGCTAATATGGGTACTCCAATAAATCCTTAAATCAATAAATGTGCTAAATGTGGTCACATGAGCACCAGGGTTTTTTGGGATCTCGATAATAAACATCCCTAAAATTGCATAATTTAATATAGTGCATCAACATAAATGTTCTTAACCCTTAGTGCTCACATGGCACAGATCTGTGGCGCAGGTAATTTGCCGTGGGAATAATACATGACTCCCTATATGGACATCCTAGGTGTGTGTATGTGATTTTCAGTCTTCTTATGTGTTGTTGAGTCAAAGTTATGATTCATTTTATATCGCATTTTTAGTAGTGATATAAAGTAGCGACAATTGTGCAGAAGTCACAAGAATAGACTGTTTTTATTTTATTTCATTGTTCATAAAAATGAGCTGTGATGTAAGAACTTTAAGAACTGTGACGTCTTTATAAATTTCGCAAATTCAATCCGATTTCAAATATTTTGAGTACTTTTTGCTCAGGTGTGTTTATAGAGTTGGTGAAAATGAAAACTTTATTCTCATCAGGTTGCCTAGGTTGTATAAGACACTCTATAATTGCACTCTACAATTTGTTATAGCCCCTATACATTTTAACATAGTAATGGGAAAAAAAAGCAGCATAAATGCTCTGAATTTGTAAGGGTGATTAACCTA